>NC_072486.1:71648722-71995722 GCF_027574615.1 Eptesicus fuscus
ATAAAATATGTTAAAAAGGAGGTTGCTTTGCTTTGTTTTGCTTTTAGGATATTGGATAAGGACAGTGTCTGTTCTCAGAGTCTCTAAAAGCCTTGTCTAACCAGACCTTTACCTCTGAACCTCCGTTTATTCATCTTTAAAACAGGAAAATAAATACCTATATCCTGACTTTTTTTCAGAATTAGGGGACATAATGAAGGTATAAGTTTTTATTCATTTAACAAACATTTCCCGAGTATCAGCTGTCCTAGGGACTAGAGAGACAGCAGCAGCCAAAACAGCCCCTGCCCTCATCCATATTATGTTCCATTATTGGGGGCGGAGGGGAGGGCAACAATGAACAAATAAGTGACTAGATAGTAGTCGGATGTTTAGGAGATGGCAGTACCTGGGGTCATAAGAATTAATCAGAAAAGTCTTCAGTGACAATGTGACAACTGAACCCAGACCTAAAGGAAGCAAGAGCACAGCCCATGAGAGACGAGGAAAGCTGTGTGCCGGGCCTGAGGAAGAGGAAGTGCAGAGCCCACAAGTGGGAGAGTGGGGCACCCTCAGTGCACCTCAGTGAGGCGTGGGCCGTGGGCGGACTTAGGGTGAAACTGAGTGGTTTTGAACAGAACATGGATATGAACTAACTTTTTTTTTTTTAAATTCTTGCCCAAGGATATGTTTTCATTGATTTTTAGAGAGAGGAAAGGGAGAAAGAGAAACATTGATGAGAGAAAAACATTGATCAGCTGCCTTCCATATACATCCTGACTGAGAATTGAACCCACAACCCTTTGGTGTATGGGATGACTCTCAACACAACTGAATCACCTGGTCAGGGCATGAGTTCACTCATGTTTATAAGAATCACTCTGGCTGCAATGATAAGAAATTGTAAGGGGAAGGGGCAGAACAGATGCATGGAGGCCTGTCAGAAATCTGTTGTTTTAATCCAGGGAAGTAGTAATGGTTTGGATCAAGGTTGAGGGGTGGAGTGAGGAATGTTCCAATTCTGGATGTGTTTTCAAGGTGCATTATATATTTTGTAAAATTCTGTAGAAGTATAAACTGTGGAAACGGTGGCCATGACCGTAATAGAAAAAGTGGTGCATGATGGCTGAGAGGTCAGGCTCCAAAGTAAGACCTTGTGGCTTGAACCTTGCCTCCACGATGCACTGTGACCTTGGGCAAATTATCTTACTGCTCTGCTCCTTGGTTGATCCCTCTACAAAATAAGGCAAATAATGACAGCCATGATTAGGGGTATTAAAATGAAATGAGCCTGTCTATATCAGATGGTTGAGGAGTTGTAATGCATAAATGAAAGGGAGTTTGTGATGAGGTTTGCCGGTTATTTGTGTTGACATTTCTCCTAGGACTGAGGTTTGTTATTGCTAAGATGTGCAGCACCTCACAGCGTTCAGGGTCCCTGTCTAATTTGCTTCAGAACTTGAAGCACTCTGGAAATCCACTGTGGAACCCAGCAGGCCGAGGTAACTATTGACTTCTCCTGGCTCAGTTCTGCTAGCCCTGTACAAGCTGCACAGGTGAAGGGAGACCTAAAAGGCTCAGCCACATGGATATGCATTTGAAATAAAACTTCCCAATGAGCCCTCTGAAATTTGTCTTCATCAAGCTATTGTGATACACTTGAAGACAGAGAAGTCAGTTCTGTGTCCACTGGCATGAGTTTCTCTGACCGGGGCCTGGCTAAGGGCTGGAGGAGTGAAGGAGCTTCCACCATGATCCACTCCTCATTGGGCTCAGCTAGGCAGGATTTTATTTTTGTTAAAGTTGTAATAATCACCAACCTCCAACATAGTCCTGATGAAAGGCAAGTGTAGACATTGTAATTTCTGTACCATAGAGCTCTTCTCTTAATAGAGAATTGACTATACTGGGCAACCATTTCACGGGAAACATCCTTAAAATTTTTTAGGATACTAAGGTGCAGTACCTGTTTTATAGGTCACTCTTAGATCCTGGGTTTTCTTAAGTAATTTCCAAAGAACCAACAATTAATGGTTATAACAGGGATATAAGTTAGGTATAAACATTTTCCATTGAATCCTATTGCTAGAGGTTTTTTTTAAAAAAAAACTTTTTTTAAAATCTGAGAAGATAGTTCAGTGTTATATTTATTCATGTTATTTTATATATTTTATCTAAGAAATATATTTTATCTAAGAAATCTGTGGTGTTACACACATGGATTTCATTATGAAATGATGAAATCCTGCCTTACATGTGAAAAATTAATTTTACAACACAAAGCTGAATGAAAAATAAGTAGTGCCACATAAAAATTTATCACATCCTGTAAGTTGGAGAATCCAGAACTACATGCTCTCAAGCAAGTTTTTGACGAGCCTAACAAAATTGTTGGAAGTACAGAGGTAAACAGTATAATTGATAGAGTATTTTAAGGCAGTATTTCTTGTGACTTTTAATAAGAAATCAAAGGAGAATGGAAGGTGGAAAGTTTTTCAGGATCAGCTGTGTGACCTTTATAATGTAAATTAGGGATGGGTAAGAGCACTTACACTCTGGTGCCTGCATGAGGCTGATACCCAAGTAAAGGTGTCCTCAGCCCAGCACAGAGCAAGCCAAGCCTTACAATGCTTTACCTCGCAGGAGCCCTCCAGGGCCTTGGAGAAAGTAGACCTCGGTACTTGAGTTCTGGCTAGGAAAAGAATTCAGAGACAGGACCCAAACTCGAGAGTGAAAATTTCTTAAAGAAAAGGTACACTCACAAAGAAATTTTGAGTGGGCGTCTCAAAGAGCTCTAGGGTGTGGGCTAGGGTTCATTTTAACCCCTGGGCAGCTGGGGGGGGGGGGGGGTGGTGGTGTGTGGTTAATGCTTTCTTCTTAAAGCTGACCTATCATGGCCTGTCGGGTCATCTGCTGTCCTGGTGTGCAAGTTAGATGGGGCTTTCCTTCAGCCCCCTTGTTCTCCGCTAAGGGTGGGGGTCTACCACAGGACTTAGCCATATGCCAGGGGAGGGAAGGTCAGGGGGAGAATCTGACCTGCATGCCGGGAAACATTCTAGAGGAAGAGAGGATGCCTTAGGGGTGAGGTCTCCATTAACAATATTTATCTCCAACACTTGCTGTACCAGTTTCTCCCAGTGTTAGCTATCCAGGACGTTCTGCCCTGGTCACCGTCTATAACTGGCCCATCGTCTTTGCTCTGTCTAACTACCTACCCCAGGACGACTATATGCTATTTCAGTTGCCGCCCAGCCGTGGCCTTGTTTCAGCCAAGTTGACTTCATTGGTATGTGGTGCAGAACCAGACAAAAAGCCACATTATCAGGGGACAGCATTAACAAATGATCGGACTGTTACCGTTTATGGTCTAGTTTTCTCCGTCATTTTTTTTTTTTAACCACAGAACAAATTATATGAGGTTTATTTTTTCCTTTTTACAAATTTTATTGTTGAAAACATTACATTGGTCCTCCTTTACCCCCATTCACCTCTTCAGCCCACTCCCTTCCCCTCCCTCAGGCCCTCACTACCCCATTGTCTGTGTCCATGGGTTATGCATACAAGTTCATTGATTGATCTCTTCCTACCCACCCTTCCCTGCCTTCCCACTGAGGTTCAGCAGTCTGTTCATGCTTCTATGACTGGGTCTATTTTTGATCATCAGTTTATTTGGTTCATTAGATTCCACATATGATTGAAATCATGTGATACTTATATTTCTCTGACTGGCTTATTTCTCTCAGCATAATACTCGCCAGGTCCATCCATACTGTTGCAGATGGTTAGAGTTCTTTCTTTTTTATTTCCACATAGTATTCCATTGTGTAAATGTACCGTACCTTTTTTATCCACTCATCTGCTGATTGGCACTTAGGCTGTTTCCAAGTGTTAGCTATTGTAAATTGCGCTACTTTGAGCATAGGGGTGCATATATTCTTTCTGATGAGTGTTTCTGGTTTCTTAGGATATATTCCTAGAAGTGGGATGACTGGGTCAAATGGGAGTTCCATTTTTAATTTTTTGAGAAAACTCCATACTGTTTTCCACAATGGCTATACCAATCTGCATTCCACCAGCAGTGTACTAGGGTTCCCTTTTCTCCACAACCTCATCAACATTGTCATTTATTGATTTGTTGATGATAGCAATTCTGACAGGTGTGAGGTGATATCTCATTGTCGTTTTGATTTGCGTCTTCGGATGATTAGTGACTTTGAGCATTTTTTTATATGTCTCTTGGCTTTCTGTATGTCCACTTTGGAGAAGTGTCTATTTAGGTCCTTTGCCCTTTTTAAAATTGGATTGTTTGTCTTCATTTTGTTAAGTTGTATGAGTTCCCTATATATTTTGGAGATTAACCCCTTATTGGATGTATCATTGGCAAATATGTTCTCCCATGCAGTGGACTCTCTTGTTATTTTGTTGATGGTTTCTTTTGCAGTGCAGAAGCTTTGTATTTTGATGTTGTCCCATTTGTTTATTGTCTCTTAGTTTCCATTGTCCTAGATGTATCAATAAACCCTGCTACGGGAGATGTCTGAAATTTTGGTGCCTATGGTTTCTTCTAGGACTTTTATAGTTTCACGTAAGTCTTTTATCCATTTTGAGTTTATTCTTTGAATAGTTTGAGGAGTAGAGGTGTTAGTTCTTCTTTGAATATTTGGTAAAATTCCCCTGTGAATCCGTCTGGGCCAGGGCTTCAATTTGCTGGAAGTTTTTTGATTGTTGCTTCAATTTCATCAATAGTTACCAGTCTAACCAGGTTTTCTGATTCTTCCTAATTGAGTTTTAGAAGATTGTATTTTTCTAGGAATATGTCCATTTTGTCTAGGTTGTCCCATTTGTTGGAATAAAGTTGTTCATAGTATTTTTTGTTTTGTTTTTTACAATCCTTTGTATTTCTATGGGGTTAGTTGTTACTTCACCTCTTTCATTTCTGATTTATTTGGGTCCTCTCTATTTGTTTGCTTGTGAGTCTGGCTAAAGGTTCATCTATCTTGTTTATCCTTTCGAAGAACTAGCTCTTGGTTTTATTGATCTTTCATATTGTTTTTTTGGTCTCTATGTCATTTATTTCAACTCATATGTTTATTATTTCCTTCCTTCTACTTGTTCTAGGCTTTTCTTGTTGTTCTCTAATTCTTTAAGTTGTAGTGTTAGATAACTTATTTTCATTTGTTTCCAGGATGTGTTTTATTTCTTCTTTAATCTCTTTGGTAACCCATTCATTGTTTAATAGCATGCTATTTAGCCTCCATGTATTTGATTGTTTTTGAGTGTTTTTATTGTAGTTGATATCTAATTTCATGCCATTGTGGTCTGAGAAGATGCTTGACATGATTTCAATCTTCTTGAATTTGTAGAGACTTAGCTTGTGTCCTACAGTGTGGTCTATCTTTGAAAATGTCACATGTGCACTTGAGAAGAATGTATATTCTGTTGCTTTGTGATGGAAAGTTCTGATGATATAAATTAGTTCTGTTTTCTAGAGTATCATTTAGGATTGCTGTTCCTTGTTGATTTTTTGTCTAGAAGATTTATTCAGTGATGTCAGTGGGGTATTAAAGTCACCTACTATGATTGTATTGCTGCCAATCTCTCCTTTGATATCCTCCAGAAGTTATTTTATATATTTAGATGTCCCTGTATTGGGTCCATATATGTTTACTGGAGTTATAGCCTCTTGTTGAATCTATTCCTTTAGTATTATAAAGTGGCTTTCCTTTTCTCTTGTTATGGCCTTCACTTTGAGGTCTATTTTATCAGATGTAAGTATTGCTACCCCAGCTATTTTTTTTTTTTTTCATTTCCATTTGCCTGAAAAATGTTTTTCCATCCTTTCACTTTTAGTCTGTGTGAGTCCTTTACTCGAAGGTGGGTCTCTTGTAGACAGCATATATATGGGTCACGTTCCTTATATATTTAGCTACCCTATGTCTATTGATTGGAGCATTTAATCCATTTACATTTAAGGTTATTATTGATAGGTACTTGTTTGTTGCCATTTTTATTCTTTATGCCTATATTTCTTCTTTCCTTTCTATTCCTTC
Source organism: Eptesicus fuscus (assembly GCF_027574615.1). Taxonomy (NCBI): domain Eukaryota; kingdom Metazoa; phylum Chordata; class Mammalia; order Chiroptera; family Vespertilionidae; genus Eptesicus; species Eptesicus fuscus. The sequence continues at coordinate 71,654,752 of NC_072486.1, forward strand.
TTTTTACAACAGTCCCGTTAGCATTTCTTGCATTGCTGGTTTGGTGGTAATAAACTCCCGTAGATTATCTTTGTGAAGCTCTTTATTTCACCTTCAATTTTGAATGATAGCCTTGATGAATAGAATATTCTTGGATTCAGTTCCTTGCTTTTCATCACTTTGTATACTTAATTTCATTCCCTTCTGGCCTGATGTGTTTCTGTTGAGAAATCCATTGACAGTCTAATGGGAGATCCCTTGTAGATAACTTTTTGTCTCTCTGTGGCAGCCTTTAAGATTCTTTCTTTGCCTTTTAATTTTGCCAGTTTAATTATATGTCTTGGTGTCAGTCTTTTTTGGGTTCATATTGTTTGGGACTCTCTGTTTTTCTTGGACTGTGTGACCTTTTTCTTCCTAAAGTCAGAAAAGTTTTTTGTCATTTCTTCAAATAGGTTTTTTATTCCTTGCTCAGCTTCCTCTTCTTCTAGTACACATATTATGTTGTTTCATTGCATGTCCCAAAGCTCCCTTAGACTCTCCTGCTTTTAAATTTTTTTTTCCAGTTGCTGCTCTGCTTGGGTGAATTTTTCTACCTTGTCTTCTAACTCACTGATTCCGTCCTCAGCTGCTTCTAGTCTACTGTGGAAACATTCCATTGTGTCCTTTATTGTAGCTATGTCATTCTTCATTTCCTCTTTATTCTTACACATGGTGAATTTCTCGTCCAGTTGTTTGAGCATCCTTATAACCATTACTCTGAATTCTTTATCTGACAAATTGCTTGCCTCCATTTCATTTAGTTCATTTTCTGGTGATTCCTTCTTTTCTTTCATTTGGGGGTTGTTTCTTTGTCTCCCCATTTTTGCTGCTCCTTTGTAATTGTTTCTATGTATTATATCAAACCGATAGGCCACTCAGAGTTTTTTGGAGTGGTCTTATGTAGTAGATGTTTTGTGGTACCCAGTGGTGCAGTCTCTCAGGTCACCCTGGGCTGGGTGTTCTAGGGAGGCCTCCTACGTGAGATATTTGGGTTCTCCTGATGTAGTTGGGTCTTGAATGTTATTATCCCTTTCATGGATAGAGTCTCCTCTCAGGGTGTCTGTTTATGTGGCTCACTCCCTACCACACTGTGCTAGCCGTTGTGGAGGTGCTGACTGAACAGCACAAAATGCAACACGAAAACACATGACATAGAAGGAACAGTGCATGAATATACACAAGACACTTGTAACCCCAACAAAAGTGACCACCAGAGAAAAGAGAAGTAGAAAAGATAGAAGAGAGCAAGAATGATAGAGAGAAGGAAGGAAGAAGGAAGAGGAAGAGGAAGAGGAGGGAGGGAGGGAGGATATGGGAATAAAACACAACAAAATAAACCAAAAACAAATAAACCAAAAAGCATAAAAGAGAACACCCCAGAAGTTGGGGGGAGGGGGAGGGGTGCAGAATCTGTATAGACGAAAAGCTTAAATAAAGAAAATAAGGCCGGCTCCTGCTCCACCATTGCTCTCAAAGGCAGCTCCAAGCAGCCGTCTGAGGAGGACCTGCTCCTTCAGGATTTCAGTCGCATCCTCTTAGCCAAGTCCTCTGCCCTCTTCTTTGGGAATGCCTTCATCGTATCCGCCATCCCCATCTGGTTATACTGGCAAATATGGCATATGGATCTTATTCAGTCAGCTGTTCTGTATAGTGTGATGACCCTAGTAAGCACTTATTTGGTAGCCTTTGCCTACAAAAATGTGAAATTTGTACTCTACCACAAAGTAGCACAGAAGAGGGAAGATATTGTTTCCAAAGAAGTGACTTGAAAACTTTCTGAAGCTGATAATGCAAAGATGTCTCCAAAGTAAAAAGATGAAATATTCTTGTTGGAGAAGAATGAAGTTGCTGAGTATGAAGCTACATTTTCCATCTTCTGTAACAACACCCTATTCCTGGTCTTGGTCATTGTTGCATCCTTCTTTATGTTGAAGAATTTCAACCCCACAGTGAACTATATTCTGTCCATAAGTACTTCATCAGTTCTCATCACCCTCCTGTCCACTGGCTCCAATAGACCATGTCAGCTTCACCCTTGGCTTTGTATCTATGAGTGGTCAGTGCTATCTGGAAAAGTAGTTGGATGGTCAGGGTGGGAGACACATAGATCTTATAGTCTGGAGCTTGAGGGTTTGAAAGACCCAACAAAATGTAATTCAGTATTTGTTCATTGGCTCTTTTTTGACAAACTGTTGAAATTACATGACTTGAATTCCAGAACAGTTATTAGTAAGGCAAATATATCTGGCAGTGTGCTATAATCTCAAGAGGAGAAAATAACTTGTTTCCTTGATCTGTCAGAGGTCACAGTAACCTGGACTGAACTGTTAGTATTTGTCATAGTAGCGAGAAGTTAATATCTGGTTCTGTGTGTTTGGAGCTGTAAATATCAGAATTAATCCTCTTTCCTCCCTTTCCCCCTGCCTGGGGGTGGGATTGAACTGCATGTTTATAAGTCTCTGAATTTGTGATTTGAAATAGCTCAATTAAAGTTAAAAAATAGTATCTCCAATTTGGGGAAGAAAAAAGAAAAGAAAAGAAGGTTAAGGAATTGGAGGGATAGGGAAAGGACCACAATTTAGAGTAAAGGAGGGAGAAAGGAAATGAGGAGATAAAAAGAAAAAATATATTTTTTAAAAGAAATAGAGGAGAGAACATATACACCTGAATTTAGGGAGTGAAACAAGTTTAAATAGAAGAGCAAGAGAAGAGAGAAAAAAAATTGAGTAGTGAAGAAAAAGAAAAGAGAAGGGGAAATGGAGTAGGAGCAGGGAGGAGTAAATTATATATGAATAAACCAACAGAGAGTAGCATAATAACAGGTCAATAAAGCAGATAAAGAATATCAATTTTAAAAAGGAGGGGAAGGAAAGAGAAATACTAAAACAGAGAAAGGAGAAGGAAAATGTGAGGGGAAAAAGTGAAGAAAGGAAGAAAAAGGTGCAAAAAACAAAAAATAAAAATTTTTTTTTAATGAAAATAAAAAAGTGAAGTGAAGGGTCCTTCGCTTCAACCGAGTTTAATGCCCCATGGGAGCTGGTTTAGGTCCCCACTCTTCTGTTCTGTCTGCCAATGCTGGGCTTCCTGTTAGGTACTTAGGTGCCAACTACTGTCAGGCACTGTCTTTTGGCTTTTAGCTTCCTGCCTGAAGCTCCAGGTGATCCACCGGTCTCTGCTTGTGTCTGTCCCCACAGGCCTAGACTGCAAGTAGGCGGGACAAATCTGCCCTCTTGGTCTGTTTCTGACCGGGCTTTAGGTGGGGTTGGTGCTGTTTCACTTTCAGTGAATATGATGGATGTTTTTTCCTGTCCCAGAGCTACTCCTCCGCGAGTGGCCCAAAATATTACTCTGTCCTTGTTTGGACAGCCATCCTTGTATGGCAATCAATGGGGCTGGCTGGCAACCTGGAGTTTTTATCAGTCTGGTTCCCAGAAGAGTGGGGCAGAGGGCCCCTCATGGAATCCAGTCACTGAGGGCTCCTTGAGACTATTCAGACCCACAAGCGTGGTCTCTGCCTTTGTTTCCTCTGTAAAGCTCAAATTGCAGGGTGTGGCAGGCTGTATCTCCTGCCTGAGGCTACTGGGAGGGGCTAGCTCTTTCCGAAGAGAAATGGCCCTTTAGGTTTGGAAGCCTGAGAACGTCCTAGTGCAGGACTCCTGGCCACATCTCCCAGCCCTGCTTCCCTCCTCAGCCTCTCCTCAGGAACCTCACGTCCGTGCCCCGCTCCCTACCACCCCTCTCAAGCCCTCGCCACGCTTCCTACCAGTGTCCAGGCATTTTCTGTCCTTCCTTAAAATTGCCCCCTGAGCTGGGCCTAATTTATTACTTTCGGGTGGATGTTCTCTGATTTAGTTGTATTTCCAGTCTGGCCCTGAGACGAGGTGCACTACACGTCTGACTATTCGGATGCCATATTTTCTTCCTCTTCTCCTTATCTTGTACCCTATTTTTTTTTTTAACTGCTGAAGCTCACTGAGAGATATTTAGTATAGCAATATGAAATGCCACATTAAAAAAAAGCTTGCCAATGGGAAAATAAAGATAGGAAAATAAAATAAAGCTAAAACACAGATCACCAAAATAAAGCTCAGTATATTTTTTGTAATGAAAGTCTTAAAAATTTAATGAAGATAGGTACATGAGTAGAAGGAGACCCATCTCTATATAAAAAATGTTTTGCTCTACAGGGGACCATATTTTCCCTAGACTAGTGCTTGTCACACTCTAGTGCATCAGGATCACCTGAAGCACTTGTTAAAATGGAGATTGCTGCCCCCCCCCCCCCCAAAGAGTTTCTGATTCTGTAGGTTTTGAGTAATGCTCAAGATTTTGCATTTCTAACAAGTTTCGGGGTGGTGCTGCTGCTGCTGGTTTTGGGACCACACCTGAGAACCATTGCCCTAGAAAAGACTTGAGTCTACTCCAGCAGCCAGCTAGGTGAATGATGGAGGCTCCCAGGTAACATTTAGAGACTAGGCCCAGTCATTTTAGTTGGAAATGTTGTAAGTTTGCATGTATCGGTGACCCACTGCAATCACAGAACACTCAATAGAGGCCCATGGGCACCCCATGAAGTACTTTGGCTTTGTTTTCTTGTATGTCTAGCTTTTCTCTATTATTAAGAATCTTCTGGAATCATTGACAAAATTTTAAGATCACTACAATTAGGATTCTACCCTATAAGTAAAACTGGCTTATAATAGCATTCATTTAATACATTGCTAATAACATTGTAGTTATATATACATTTCAAAAAATTATAAGCCAGTTTTACTTATAGGGACTCTACCCTATAAGTAAAACTGGCTTATAATAACATTCATTTAATACATTGCTAATAACATTGTAGTTATATATACATTTCAAAAAATCGTTTTATGCTAAAGTTCATTCTCTTTTATAGTATTAAATTGAGATTTGGGTTTTCCATACATAATACTTTATTACTTCTTGGGTAGTATCTACTCACTTCAAATGATTAATATTAAGTGGAAATTCTTACAAAATAGCAAACATGAGTCATAGCAATGAGAAATACACTAACTGACAGGTCAGAGAACTTGACTCAACTCATCAGTGATATTCAGGATTGGAACGCCTGCTTTTCCCAGCTCAGAGGTCCAAGCCCAGAAACATTTAGAGGTGAACTTCAAGTAATGCTGTTCTCAATATTAGTGTTGTAATTAACTATTTCCCTTGGTCATTTTATTTTCAGGATGGCTGGACACCAGTTCACACAGTTGTGGACACTGGTCATGTGGACAGCCTCAAGCTTCTTATGTACCATAGAGCACCAGCTTGTGGAAAATCCTTGCATGAGGAGGAGACCAAGTCAGATGTCTTGGACTTGGATGGAGAAGAAGAGAGTCCTGAAGGCACAGCCAAACCTGTTGTTTCTGCAGACCTCATTAACCATGCCGACATAGAAGGCTGGACTGCTGCCCATATTGCTGCTTCAAAGGGTTTTAAGGTGTGTCAGGTAGCAGCTGACCTCATCACACAGCTGTAATTTGATGAGTGGCAATGTTATCTGTTGTTGACTTGTGTGTATGTCAGTGGATAATAGAAGACTAAGTGGTACCATTGCAGGAGATGATTAGCTACCTATATGAACTGACTTTTTTCTGTCCAGCCGGTACAGTCAAGAGTATATGAGACTTTTTGTAAAAAATATGTTTGGAGTTTGTTAACAAGAAATGTGGGAGTAATTTTAGATATTTTATCTCATCTAAAATTAGGAAAAAATGGTTGGTATTGATTTAGTCTGCTGGGTTGTTTGATTCAGTACCAAGGCCATGATACTAGTTAGAGGGAAGGCCAAGTCTCAAATACATGCCCTCGAACAAGAACAGCCTCATTACACCCTGTATTTGCTGGCCTACTCATAGAGGAAGCTCTGGATTCTGATTATTAAGGAAATAACATAATATGGTGAGCCATCTATTTATGCTTCATTTTTTGTAGTTAAGCCACTTTGGAAAGAATATACTCTAGCAATAATGAGTTATTAGAAAACTTCTGAGTGCAGGGCACTGTGTGTGCTATCATTTGTAGGGATCATTTATGCCATGAGGTAACTCTTAGACCAGTGGTAAGGGTGTGGGGTACAAGAAAACTGTAGGATAAGAGAAGTACAAAAAATTAAACCAAGGTAATACAATGTCAACTATAATTGAAAATAAATTTTCTTAAAAAGTAGGGTAATAAGTGTGATTAGAAGAGTATAATAATGGACATTTTTGTTTTTGTGGAAAAAATGGAGAGAATGCATATATTTCAGAGAGCAGAGTCGCAGGGATGTTGGGTTCATAAATGACTCATTCTAGAGGAGATGGAAATCATTTGGAGCTTTACAGAGTGAGTTAGATTTGCCATCATCACTGGGGAAGAGAGTAGTTCAGATGGAGGGAGCAAGAGGAACAGAGAGTGGGAAGGGCAGGTGGGTAACAGCTCCAATTGATCTAATGAAGAGTAGTGAGAAGAAATAAGACTGGACTGGGAATATCATGTGATGTCATGGACCTTCAGTGACATATTAAGAAGTTTGGGCTTTATTTCCTAGTCAGAGTAAAGCTACTGGAATGAGCAAAATAATTAACTAGGTTAAAGATTATGAGGGTGGTAGAAATAATAAGAGATATTACAGGCTAGAAATACCCTAAGGATTGAAGACAAATTAGATATGGGAAATGAGGGTGCTGAATAGAAGGATAACAGTGATGTTCCCCGAAAGAGAAAAGAGGCGTCATTGTGATCAAGAAGATAGAATGTGAGTTTAGACATGCTGAATTTAAGTGCTGTGTTATGTCCATCCAGACGGAGACATCAAGAATAGATAAAAATGTGTCCTTGGAGCTCCTTGTTGGATAACTTCTGTTATTGTGAATTGCATTGGATGCCAGAAAGGAGTATGAAAGGGGTAGTTTGCAACCTGTCTTCACCCCTAAAAGAAAATCTTTGAGTATAAAACAATATGTTACTGATAAGAGGGGTGTACGTGTGCTCAACCTAAAGGCAAAAAGCAAAAACAAAAGAGTGAAGCAGAACCTGAGCATGACTGATCTAGAATATTCAGCTAATGAGCCTCGTGCTAGGCAGAGAGAGGAACCTGCTCCCCGGCTTGCGTCACCCTGCAGTGTAGGGCACAGTGTTGGAGCTCAGCTCCTTAATTAGGACTCCTTGTTAGGCCTGGTGCTTTTGATAATCAAGGATGGCATATGGCTACCCATGCCCCTGGCAGGTGTGGGTGCTCTGTCGTTGTTGAATAAAGGGAACTGTAACCTCTCCCTCACTTAGAAGATGTCTCACCCTGTATTCTCTTACTTTAAGAAGCATAAGATGAATTTTGAATAAGAAAAGGAATATTTTAAAAAAAGAGATTGACTGACAATATTCACACACCTCTAAGTCAAATAATAGATTACAATAATAGATTTATTTTAGCCCTGGAGTAGATACGTAATCTTCCAATCTAACTTCATTTTATGAATTTTATGATGATAAGTACATTTAAACCCTGGAGAGATTAATAGATAGAAGTTGGGAAGGAAGCCCAGATTGCCTGATTTAATTACTCTTCACACTATACCATGCTGCCTTCCTTCCTAGTGAAAGGCATTGGAAAATATTCTTGAATCCTTTGCCTAATACAAAGTTTATGTTCTGTCTGAGGTAGCTCTCCATAGAGGTAATCCATTTTACAACTAAGTTATATAAAGACCAGTTTTCTGTGAAAAAAAAAAAAAGTCTGAAGTAATCATGTGAGTAAAAAGGTTCTGCACTGACCACAAGCTGAGGCCCAAAAAGACAAATATTTTTCCCCTCTATGGTAGTACATATGTGTCCAGACTACATAAGGTAGTAGTACTGTCAGCCAAGAAGATTTCCACTGTTTTTCAATAAAGCATCGTGGGATTTCAGAGTTCAAAGATACATAGCTCATCCAGTATAATCACCTCGTCTTACAGATGAAAAAATTAATTCTTGGAAAATAGCATAACTCATTCTCCAAGGTCAATTCATAGAAGATCAGATTCCCAAATCAGTACTTTTTCCATTTTTGTCCTTGGTCTTTTTCCCAAAGGTTAAGCAATTTATGCAGATCGTGAGTTAGTGTTTGGTAATAGGAGTTCCTCACACTAAAGCTGGCCGGTGACGATGACGACTCCAGAGCTGAACGAATCACTGAGGGTGAACCTTTGTTTTCATCACTTAGAATGAGCAGGCAGAAGCGTTTCTTAGCGAAACTGTTCTGTCATGAGAACTTTGACATGTCAAGTTCCTGCAGAGAAACATATTAGGGAGGTTGTGTGCTGTTGAAGCTCTCATATAAAGAGAGTATTTTTAAAAATATATATATATATACATTCTAGAGGCCTGTTGCACAATATTCATGCAAGAATAGGCCTTCCTTCCCCTGGCTTCACTCCCAGCTGCCCAGGAGCGGGCAAGTCCTCACTCCCAGCCCGCCCGGGAGCGGGCAAGTCCTCGCTTCTGTCCGGAGCACCGCTCCTGTAGCTCCCTCCGCCGCCCTCCCACCCCCTCATAGCAGGCGTCCCGCCCCTCTCAGCCGCTCTGTGCCTGCATATGCAAATTAACCCACCATTTTTGTTGGGTTAATTTGCATATTCACTCTGATTGGCTGTGGGCATAGCGGAGGTATGGTAAATTTACATGTTTGTCTATTATTAGGTAAGATGTTTTTATTGATTTCAGAGAGGAAGGGAGAGGGAAAGATAGAAACATCAATGATGAGAGAGAATTATTGATCATCTGCCTCCTGCACATCCCCCATGGGGATCAGGTCTGCAAACCTGGGCATGTGCCCTGACCAGAAATTGAACCATGACCTCCTGGTTCATAGGATCATGCTCAACTACTGAGCCACATCAGCCAGGTGATTGTTTATTTGGGGGACTGTGTGTCCTTTTTACTGCAGGAGTAGATTGTATCCTATCTAATAAAAGAGTAATATGCAAATTGACCATCACTCCAACACACGAGATGGCTGCCCCCATGTGGTCAAAGATGGCTGCCCCCATGTGGACACAAGATGGCCACCACAAGATGGCTGGCAGAGGAGGGAAGTTGGGGCCAGCAGGGGAGGGCATTTGGGAGGGACCAGGCCTGCAAGGGAGGGCAGTTGTAGGCGATCGGGCCAGCAGGGGAGGGCAGTTAGGGGTGACCAGGCCGACAGAGGAGGGAAGTTGGGGGCAACCGGGCCTGCAGGGAAGGGCGGTTGGGGGGGACCCAGGCTTGCAGGGGAGAGCAGTTAGGGGTGATCAGGCTGGCAGAGGAGGGAAGTTGGGGGCAAACAGGCTGGCAGGGGAGCAGTTAGGCATCAATCAGGCTGGCAGGGGAGTGATTAGGGGGTGATCAGGCTGGCAGGCAGAAGTGGTTAGGGGCAATCAGGAAGGCAGGCAGGCGAGCGGTTGGATGCCAGCAGTCCTGGATTGTGAGAGGGATCACAGATTGGAGAGGGTGCAGGCTGGACTGAGGGACACACACACACACACACACACACACACACACACACACACACCATGCACGAATTTCGTGCACTGGGCCTCTAGTAGTTTATATATTGCCAAAGCAGTGGCTTCTTACCACTCATGCTCTTATGTGGTCTCTCTGGGTTAACTGTATAATGCCAACTCCTCCCCCAAAACTCTTCCATTCTTTGTTTCCACTCTGACTTTGATAACAAGGTTTTTTCTTTGTTTTTCCAGATTTTTCTCTTTTGTTTCACCATAAGCAGCTTCCAAGCTCCATTCACAGCTGGCTAGTCCTGCTTTTTAAGAACTCACCCAGTCTTTCAACTTCAACTGGGCTTCTGCTATAACTAGTCCCAAACCCTAATCTCCACACCTGGCTTTTTAATTGTCTTCTGGACATTTATTTCCAGCATCCTAGAAGTCATCTCTGGGCGGGCCAGTGTCCTCGGGGCAGGTGGTGGCCCTCTTGCTGCCCTCTCCAGGCCATTCTTGCATTGTGTTAGGATTGTGGTCTGCCTGATGCATTGTTTGCTTGTAAACAGGTGAGTGTCAGGCATTTCCTGTCACGCTGTAGCATCCACCCAGCTGGGTGGTCTGGAAGAAGTGTGTGTCTCAAGTGCACAGGCCAACATGCATCCCCAAGATTTCTATTCCCTCTTCCTAGGCAATGGCTGAACAGAGAAAATGATGATTAGAAGTCACTAAATCTCTTCCTTGTCACATAGAGTTGGGTAACTGGCTGAGAGGAGAAAGACAGGATACCTATGAAGTTGAACCATGATAAATAGAATCTCTTCTTTGGAATCTGTTTTTTGTGCTTTTGATTCTCCATGATTATTCCCTTAATTTTTATAAAATTATTTTTGAAAAGCCAGTCTCACTTAGCTCTGTGTAAGCAAAGGGAAGGCAATTTTTTTTAAACACACATTCCACAATGTTCAGTGCAGAGAATGGTATTCTTGCTTAATTTGAGCAGCAGTGATTAACTGACAGAACCCTAACAGATTCTAACATAAACTTAGTCAACTAATTTATTCTAACATAAACTTCTAACAGACACACTCCACCCTTCACCCAGGACGTGGACTTTCCAGTGTTTTCCCTAATGCCTTCCATTGACCTGGATTTTGACCCTGTTCTCCTCACTCTGTACTTTCTCCCTTGAATGATCTTATTGATCCCCAAGATACAGTCTATTAGAAATCCCAAAATCGTACCTCTGGCCCAACTTACTGTTTCCTGAATCCATCCAGGAAAGTTCTATCCAAAATGGCCAATTTACAGGACATTTCCTTAATAACTAGAGGAACGGACTTCCCAGTCTGGCCAGTACAGTCCTTTATTATGCCTGTCATCCCGGTGTTATTAATAACTGGTATTATTAAGTTTTTACTCTTAAAAGTGTCCCAGCTTAGAAAATTATATGGTAACCTTGTTGATGACCAAATTCATTTTTGCTTCCACCAAACAGCTCCAAGTGGGTGAATCCTTGGGCTCCCACGTTCATGCTCCTTAGCCAGTCTGCTGCATCTCTTGTTCTTCCTCTGAATCTAAAAACATTGCCTGCCATTACGTTTACTTATTCTGTCTTCCTAATTTAATGATTTCCATTGATCAATACAACTCTAGATTTTATTCTTTGATAAATGAATTTTGAATATGTTGCCTCCTCCTTGCCCCATGAGCACTGTCCTTGGAGCGCCCTCATTACCTGCTGTCTGGACTTGGGCGGGCGCCTAGCGGGGTCTCTTCAGCCAGTCACTTCCACTCTTCACACTGCCATGCCAGGGGCCTTTCTAGCAGGGACCATGGTCATGTCATTCACCTGCTTAACGTCTGTACAAGGCTCTGTCACTTCCAGGGTAAATGTCACACCTTTATCGTGACAGATAGGTTCCTTCCTGGCCTGGCCTCAGTCTACCTCCTCGAGCACACTTCCTGTCTCCTTCCGTAATGCATTCTGTGATCCAACCATGCGCTGCCGGCTGCTGTGCAGACATCCTGTGCTTTCTCTTCCCTCCCGGCCTTTGCATCTGCTGTTCCCATTACCTCAAGTGGCCTCCTCTCCTGTCCTGACCCATCCCTGCCTGGAAAACATCTCCGCTGAAGTCTTGGCTTCCAGGAGTGAGATATTCCCAGGGCACCTCTTGACACTTCACTTAGAGAGCTTGAACTTCAAAACTGTAATTGTTTGCATGCCTGTCTCCCTTTCTGCCTCCTTCCCCAAATCACTTTTCCGTCTTTGTATATACTGTTCCCAGCAGACTTTCTGGCCCCTAAGTACCAATTGTTTGCCAGCCAGTGGGGCTCAGTGGACTGAGTGTCATCCCATGCACCAAGAGGTTGCTGGTTCGATTCTCGGGCTGTGGTCAGGGCACGTGCCCAGGTTGTGGGCTCGATCCCCAGTAGTGGGTGTCCAGGAGGCAGCCGATCAATATTTTTATCTCTCCATTTCCTTTCCTCTCTCTCTAAAATCAGTAAAAAACATATTTTTTAAGAAGTACTAAATGTACCTTTTAACAGGTCTCCTTCCTGTCACCCTGTTCCTTTCCAATATATCTTCCAAATGCACCAGCTGGTTTTCAGAGCTGAGCCGACCGTGGCACTGGCTACCTGAACATACCCTCATGCCTATAGAGAAGCATCCAAACCCTTCAGCACTCAGTTCTCCACAGCTGACTCCAGCCATCTTCATTTCTGACCACTCACCCCAAAATCTACTTTTTTGCTTATGCTATCACTTCCCATTTGTACAGCCTTCAGCTCCCCTGCCCTGCAAACCTGGGTACACTCACACCCAAGGTTGTTCCCAGAACCTGCACTGGACCTGACCTCCTGGACATCTGCAAGCTGCTTTCACGTTTGCTCCCTCTGTTCGATCTCCGACTCTCAGCTCTCTGCCTTGACTCTGCCTTTAACTCTAGCTCTTTGGACTAGGGGTTTCTACTTAGTCCCCTGGGCACCGACCCTTATTTCTCAGCTTTCCTTAAAGGACCATGGTAGAGTTGGTTCATTGGCCCTCACCATCTCTTCTACGTTTCCTCTGTAATAACGGATCCTGCAGTTTTCAGAGGGGCCCCTGACCACCTAAAATGAAGACTTGCCTTCTGCAGCCTCAACTGAGGTAACGGTGGCCACCTACCTAAGTCGGGGTAAATGGGATGTGAGCGGAATTAAAAGCTGAAGCCTATGCTGCTGCTTTTTAAAGCCCCTGTTATTGCAGATGTATCTGTATGGTAACTAGGACTTTGGCTTGAACTCATCTAGATCTCTTGCTCTTCTATAGGACACCCTGCCCCATTTAGGCCCCTGGGGAATCCATTTCCAGAACCAGGGACTGGCATCTCAACATTGATCCTCTTCACACAATGCCACCTGTCAAGAAAGATGTTAGATTCTTTTCTTCACCTTCCCTCCACATAGTAAAATTTTGTCCATCATTGCAACAGCCCCCTTTCCTGTGTACAATTTCCCCATGTCTAACCTCACTACATTTTGTGTTCCTCCCTAAGGAGAACTGTTATCTTATTCATTGCCACAGTCCTTGGCTCTAACATAGCACCTGGCACATGCTTAGTATCTCTTTCGTAAAGTTGTGTGGATTGATGAGCACTAAGTGCTTGTAAAGTAGTTGTAGCTGTTGTCACACAGCAGTTGTGTTCCCCACTGAGCCCAGCGGATTGCTGTAGAATTCACACCTGTAGCTGTTTTTGGATATGTGATATCCTGTTACCTTTCTGACATTTTTTACTTCATTAAAGAGAAAGTCACTGCTTGTATATATTGCCTGCTGACTTAACTGAGTCATAATACAAATTATATATAACATTCTTTATGGATCAGAAATAAAAATCTTACAGATTTGGGTTACATCTTTTATCATTTCTGTTTGTAATTTAAAGTAACATCACCCAGAATTATATTAAGATCAGAGACATTTGTTGATGTGATGAATATTCAGGCTCTTTTCTAATTGGTGATGTTATGTTGATTATAATAACAGCAGGTAATAAATATCGAGAGTTTAGCAAGTGCTGAGAATATAAGAGCTTTTTATGCATCTTTCCTGTAAGTCACATAACAGCTCTATGAAATATAAATATTTGAAACATAGATAAGGAAACTGAAGCAAAAAATGTTAATTGGTTTGCCAAAAACATAGATGAAATAATTTATATATTGGCAGGGTTATAATCCAAGTCTGTATTGTCTTTTACCTGCTTTTGCTGCAGGTGCTAACTTGCATAAAAAATGTATTGTTTTTTCTCTTTTATAATCTGGGAATTCACAAAGTTTAGTGCTCAGACTGCATTCTACTTAATCCTCATTTTAGAGCTAATCTCTAAATCGGCATTTCTGAATTTCTTACTATCTTACGCATTCACAGGTTTTGTGAAAATTAATAAACAGTTTTATTAGAATTGTTATTTATATATTGACTTTGTTTTCACATAATTTCTTGACTTAGTGACTTCTTAAATCTGAACCTCAGCCTCATGAAGCCAGACTTCGATTACAATCATAGAGGAAATCCTTCCCACCTGGGAGGGACGGTGAGCATCAGGTGTCCTGGCTGATTCCCTTTGCAGGCAGGCGATTGTCTCTACCCAGGGGTCCTCTGGTTCAGCTTCTCCATTTTGTGGGTCCCAAGGCCTAGTCTCCCATCCCCACAGAGTCCCAAAGCAGTCTCTACATCAGCTTAGCTCTTGAACCAACGCTGGCTTCCTGTTCAAATTTCACTTAATTGGTGGTTTCAGCTTACTCCTTGGTTTTCTTTCTAGCCCTTAGGGATTTCCTGTACTTCCTTGTGAATTCTGGTTGCATTTCAAGTATGTTTTGGGGGCAATATGAGACAGTTGGAACGTACATGTTCTCCTGGGGGGAGTGGAAATTGCTATAGCTACTTCCGAAAGCGCTTTGCAGTATATACTAACATAGAACATACGCATACCTTGTGACCCAGCAGTCCGACTCTGGTTCATATACTCAACAGGACTGTGGGCATGTATCTACCAAAGGACTTGTGCTAGAATGTTCATAGTAGGGTCCAAATGTCCATCAGTAAGAGATTAGGTAAGTAAATTGTGGTATATTGACATCAGAGAATGCCACATGGTAATTTTAAAAAGTGCAAAACAAAAAGATGAACAATGACTACTCCCAAAACATGGTTAAATTGTATAGACATTATGTTGACTGAAACAAGCCAAATATAAAAGTGTGCCTGAAGTATAATTCCACTTATATAAAGTTCATTAACAGACTAGCGAATCTCTAATACTAGAAATCAGAATAGAACAGTAGATATCTAGGGGGTATGGGGTGGCGGGGGTGGGGGTAGGAGATGGGGAGAGAAGGGAGGGAGCTAGAGATTGAGATGGACGCTTACAAAGTGCTCCTTACATAAGTATTATACTTTGTGATCATTCTTCAAGCTGCATACTTGTGTACTTTCTATGTGAATACTATATGCTTCAGTAAAATATTCACATAAAAAGAAAAAAAGTGTGTTTTGCCAAACAGAAAGTGTGTGTGTGTGTGTGTGTGTGTGTGTGTGTGTGTGTGTGTGTGTTTAGGGAAGGGATGAGAAGGATGTTGCTTGTTTTGGTTGTTAGTTCCTTGCCATAGATTCTGGTCTGTTCAGTTTTGTGCTTATTCTTGTGGGAAATCAGGAAACAAAACATAATGTGGTAAAAGTTGAGCTAGTAGAGTTCCTTGGTAAATATCCGAAGGTAACATCCTCCCGGGCAGTTATTTATTAGAAAATGTTTGCATTTATTTCTACTTTGGTTTGGAAAATAAGACTTGTCAGTTTGTAGGTTACTGATATTTTTTGAGTGAAGATTTCCTTAAGCAGCACAAAAGAAGAAAAGCTGAAAAAGAGAGGGAACATAACTTCAATATCTATTGGGAATGTTTTTCTCAAAATTCAACCAACATGGTCTTTATATATTTAAAAATAAAAAAGCAAAACAGACACAAATAAAAATCTCAAATAAAAAGTGCTTACGAGGACTCTGGGACAGAATTGTTAAAATTGGAGTCCCACACTCACATGATCAGGAAAGCAGTTCATAGTCCAGTATTCAGCAAGCAGCATCCAGTTGTAGCAAAAGCCCTTTTGCTTTATGTTGTGAAGTTAACATTGAGGGATACTGTCTGCCAAAGTCCATTTCTTTCCTAATTTCACTCTGCAAATTGGGTGATTAGTAAACTGATTTTTTTCTCTTGAAACCTAAGAGGCTGTTCTGTGGAGCATTGATTCACAGTTCAATGAAGCATTCTCTGCTTTTCATTTTGGGACATTGTTTAGTTTGGGTTGCTGGAGAATTCCTGATTTGTTTGCTGTGGGCAAATGACTTTTCCCGTGGGGTTTTTTTTTAACTCAAGTTTCTTAATTTGGACGGAAGGTAATAGAGCTCTTGTCTTTACAGAATTGCCTAGAAATTCTGTGTAGGCATGGCGGGCTTGAGCCAGAAAGGAGAGATAGGTGCGGTTAGACTGCACATGATGTAGCCACTGATGACTGCAGCATCTGCTGGAGAATCTGAGTGAGTGCCTTCACAGCCCCACTGCTCATCCCGCATCCACAAAGCGGGGCCTCTGGGGCCGTGGGAAAAATATTAGTGCAACTCAGTTTCTCGTTCTCTGCTTAGCTTTCTTTGAACCCGAGCTGTTGCCAAAACACTTTATTGATTACAACTGTGGTAATTATTTTTCCATGTAGAATGGCTTTTTACCAAATGAGTTGCTATTCAAATAATGCAAGATCTTCCTTGTATTTTACTTACCTAGGAAAGCATTCTAAGTCATTCTTCTGACTTAAGGTATTACTCTTTTCTTCTGACTTAGGTTGTCTTTGTAGACATGAGTCTAACAGGGTGTGAGAAATCATGGCTGGATACTTTGTCATTAGCTGGTTGTATGAACCCAGGCAAGTCGGTTGTCTCTCCACATCTATTTGCCTACCTGTCTATGAAGATAACTGGTGATCTTTTTGGTTCCTTCCAACTTGAACAATATGTGCTCTCAGCACATTTTATGAAAGGTTCATTTGTGGGTTCATACATACAAAATAGTAATATGTATGACCTCTTATGTTGAGATTATCACCCAATCCAGTAGACATAAATAATTCTAGGTTATGTAAGATGGTATTGTGCACTATGGGAAACATTAAGGGGGTTGGGAGTTTTTAAAATGGGTTTGGAAGTTTCAGTTTTTAAAGTGATGGACAGGGTTGCCTCACTGATATCTAAGCAAACACTCGAAGGAGGTGAGGAACTTTCCAGGCCAAACATCCCGGTGGACAGAGGCCCTAAGGTATGGTCATACCTGCATGTCTGAGGCACTGCCAGGGTGACTGAGTTAGAATGAGCAAGGGGAGAGAAGAAGGAAAGCAGGCCAGAAAATTTCCAGGATGTGGGGCTAGGATCCTGATCTTGTTGAAAATGTAGCATCATAGGGACTTAAGGAGGAGCCCTGTCAATGTTTGAGTATAGGAGTGACAGGATCTAAAGTACATTTTAGTAGTCTCACTGACTGTGTTGTTGAGGATAGACTATAAGAAGTCACAGGTAGAATCAGGGTTCTTCTTAGTTCACTGATGTGCATTTTAGGTAGGAGACAATTATGAGGACTCAATGTAGGATTGTAGCCGACGAGTTAGCGAGAAGTGGTTTGGTTCTGATATAGCTGAAGATAGAGCCAAGAGAACCTTCTGCTGGGTTGAATTTAAGTATGAAATTGAAGGGGAGTGAAACTAATATAAAATGATAGTGAACATAAACTGTAATTGAAAACCAATTTTTTTAAAGTATGAGAGAAGGGATTTGTGGAAAACTCTAGGTTTTCAGCCTGAGCAACCAACTGGCAGGATGGAGCTGCTGTCAGCTGTCCAGGGGCAGGCTGCGGGTGAAGCAGCTTTTGCTAGTGAAGACCAGAAGCTCAGGTTTGGGTGTATGAATCTGAGCTGTCTGGTGGAACTACGTGGAGATGTCAAGTCAGCAGGAATTCCAGAGATGAGTATGAGCTCGATATGTGCATCTGAGAGTCAGCAGTCTATAGATGATATTTCAAGTCAGAGGACTGAATGAGATCACCAAGGAAGTGAGCACAGATAGAGAAAAATGAGAGAAATGAGCCTTCCAACACTCTGTCATTAAAAAATCTGTAAAAAGTGGAGGGACCAATAAAGGGACAACATTAAAGAGTGACCAGTGAGGTATGACATGAGGACATCCAGTAGGAGTGTACATCAGCACAGAGACATCAGTTGTGTCAGATGTTGGTGGTAAGTAAGATGAGGACTGAGAATTGACAGCCTGAAAATAAAATTATCCACTAGTTGATCAGTTAATGGGAGAAGCCAGTTTAAGAAAGGGATCATGGGAAATGTACATTTTATTTTAATTTAAAGCATATAAAGTAATATTTCACTAATTTTGGGGTAGAAGTCTTCATTTTAGTATGTTTCTACTATTGAAGTTCCACATACTATTCTTGTTTGAACAGACTGCACCTTTAATGCTTCACGTATGATTTCTAGTGTTTGAGGACTTAAACATATTTGTTAGCAGACATAGAGGATTTGGGAATAATCACATGTGACTAAGCATATAATTCAGTTTGTAAGGATGGAAGTACATGGGGTGCTGCCCACCATGGGAGTGCTGCCCACCTAGGTGGGACCTCATAGAGAGATTAGAAAAATCATTTTAGAAGCACTGTCTGCCTTTTATCAAATTCTTACTAGTACTTACCATGTAATTGTATGTTAAATTCATTTAAAATGTACATTGATTGTACATTCCTTCCACTTTATAGAAGAAATTAGGGTATAGAGAGATCAAGGCAAGCTCTCACAGCTAATAGAAGGCTGACCTTGAGGCTGAGACCAGGTTGTATGACTAAAGCCACCATCCTAAGCACACTGACCTATAGAACTATGTGTACGTTACATGCCATTGAGTCAGCTCCTACTCCTGGCAACCCTATGAATGAGTGGTATCCACAATGTCCTGTCCTCAGCAGCCCTGCTATGCCCTGTAGACTCACGCTATAGTTTCTTTTGTATACATGTTTGTTTATGTTTCTATAACCTGACTCAATGAAGGTGAAGAGAACAGACAACACAGAGAATCCAGGGTCCAGAGAGGGCCCTAATTTTCTCAGATTTTTTTTAAAGAACTTGAGAATCTTGCTGAAGTTTCTCATTGAAGGGAAAGAGTCAATGAAGTAGAAAAGGTCAAAGATACAAGGAAAAATAATCAGTTCAAGCAACCTGGTCCCAAAGAAAGTGTGAAGATATAGATGAAACCAGAGTTTACTCCAGTATTAAGAACATTGAATTAATGTTATTTAAAGAAGTACTGAAGCTGCCCTTCTGTTTGTTTATAAAATGTTCATATTTGCTTATTTTATAGAATCATTTTGCTGTTTTTCTATCAGGATTTTTTAAATTTCTAATTCTCTTATTCTTCTAACAGATGCTCTTAAAATACCCTTAAGGATTTCAGTGGGTGAGATTCAACCAGACAACTATGGTTCCGATGACTTTGAATGTGAAAACACAATATGTGCTCTAAGTATCCGCAAACAGACATCCTGGGATGATTTTTCAAAAGCAGTGAGTCAAGCTCAGACGAATCATTTCAAAGCCATCTCTTCTGATGAATGGTGGAGTCTGGAAGATGTGACGTGCAATAACACCACTAACTCCAGCATCGGCCTCAGTGCAAGCAGTGTGCAATCCATCATGCTAGGTATCAACAATCCTGCAGTGAAGGGAAAGTTACATTTTCAGGTTCATTTATGTTTATGGGCTTCATAACCTGAGACTTAGTTTACTGATTAAACACATTAAAAACTCCCTTGTGGCAGCTGCTGGTGCTGACACTTGAGCATTCACAATGCAGCCATTACATAACGTTCGTATAAAAATGCTTTTATGCCTCAGGTGATATTCAGAGAGTAAAGAACATGAAAGCCCTCGGTGCGGTTCTGTGATTGCACTTGCTCTTCTAGATAAGTGCACGAAACTAACCACACTGCAGCTGCTTGCTAATGCACAGGTTCTGAACACAGCTCCAAATGTGTGCTTGGGCTATTCCAGGATATCTGTAACCCACTAACACCTTACCTCCAAGGACAGGAGTCTTAATGAAGTCTAGAATTGGAAAAAGCATTTTAATGAAGATATATGCAAAGCTCCCACATGGGATGAATCAGGGTGATAACTGGTTATTCCCATTCAATAGGTTCCATGAAACAGCCTCTGAGGACCTTCTGAAGGTAACATTTGCTTTCTCCTGAGCATAATAAGGGCTCTGTAAAAGCTAGTCATCCCTGGTTAGTTTCTTTCCTCTTAAACCAGGAGAAGGAACATCTACAGGAACCTGCTGCCACTATGCTAGAACTGTGCTGGGCGCTTTCTATCAGCACCTCAGTGGATCCCTACAACAGGCTCATTTTACAGATAGCTAGACAAGTTAACGATGACCTGCCTGAAGGCACAACTAACGAGCAAAGCAGGCAGGACTCAAACGCCAGTCTATCTCATAGGAAAGCCTGTACACTTTCAACAGCACCGTGTTGCAAAAGCATGGTCCTGTTTGAGGGAGGGGTCCTTTTCACCATGCTGTTAATGTGTAGGCTTATTATAGTAAAAAGTGTCCTATTCACTCATAAATGCTAATTCACTTTCAAAACATATGTTACTGCTAGATTTTAAAGCAAATTATTCATGGCCATGCTGTAATGGCTCAGTGGTTGAGCGTCGACCTATGAACCAGGAAGGTCACGGTTTGATTCCCCGGTCAGGGCACATGCCAGGACTGTGGGCTCGATCCCCAGGGTGGGCGTGCAGGAGGCAGCCAATCAGTGATTCTCTCTCATCACTAATGTTTCTATCTCTCTGTCCCTCTCCCTCTCTGAAGTCAATAAAAATATATAAAGAATAAATAAAGCAAATGATTCACAACTTCATTTTATGGCTCTTTGGCATGATCATTAAAATTACCATAACTACCACAAAACATATATAGTTAAATAATTGCATTAAGAAAATAAGTCAGAAATGATTTTCTGGATAACATTTTTCCATTAAACCGAGTGTTATTCAAGGGATAGGTCAGCCTTAGGGGTCTAAATGAAGTCAGCACAGCCATGTTTTGAAGGCAGTGGGCCTCTCTACATCAGCCCTCATCCGGTTAATCTGGAAACTGACAAAGGCAAATGGGTATTCACAACCATTGGATATATTTACCTTTGAGCAATGGTTTCTGTTCATACTCGTTACTGAGGGTGAGGTACTCCAGTAGAATTCCAGGTCTAAAACCATTGATTTTTATGGGTCCTGGGCTTAATTTAGCACCTGGCTTTAGCCACTTATAATTGGTAACTACATTGTTATTGTCATTAATATAGGTATATAAGCAATTTTACTGTGTTGATAACCCAAGCTAGATTAAAAGGACCCAGGCCAACAGATAACAAAGTTACAGGTGGGGTAGGCGCCTGTATGTTGGGACATGTTGAGAATGGGTATTTAGGAATTGATCTGTGGAAGGGAAGAGATGAAAACAAGTTCTCAAGAGGGCCCAGTCTATGGGAAGGCTTGTCTTATCCTGAGCACCTGAGGTTATATGTGTGTTCTTTCTGGAATCTAAAAATTTGCTGGAGAGGCAGGCAGGGACCTGGGTCAGAGTGCATGGCCTTATGAATCAGGCACTGGAAGAACTACGAAAGTCCCTCCTTAGGACAGCTTTGAGGAAGCCTGCAGTTTGAAGGTTTTCCTCTTGACCTTCAACAAAAGTTAACTCCCTATGACCATTCACAAATTCTGTACATGCCTTTGGATTCCTTAGAGTTCTCACAGAGGAGATCATGCGTCAACCCTTATAAGAAAAATTCCTTTTAATCTCCTGACATTTTCATTTTTTTGAACTAGGAAATGTGCCATGGTCGGTGGGTCAGAGCTTCACCCTGCCCCTGTGGGACTTTATGAAAAAGAATAAAGCAGAGCAAGTCACTGTGCTTTTGTCAGGTAAAGATATTCTAAATTGAGATGACATTGACCAAGCGTTTGCTTTAGGATTGTTTCGAAGTACCAGTTCTTAAACCTGCATGTCTTTGTCCTGCATTCTTTACAATTTCAAGTAATAAAGTTTGATTTTGTTGTTTTAACTATACTTATTGAAGTTAAAAAAAAAAAAAAGTGTGAGACCCTCCTAGAAAATCCCTTTGGGCTCAAGCAATATATTGAGAGAATAGCAGAATTTACGGGAGGGGGTTTGGAGGGAAGGAGTTAGAGAAGAGCCCTAAAGTGAGACCCCAGCCTGGCTGGTGTGGCTCAGTGGTTGAGCATCAACCCATGAACCAGGAGGTCACGGTTCGATTCCTGGTCAGGGCACATGCTTGAATTGCAGGCTTAATCCCAAGTGTGGGGCATGTAGGAGGCAGCTAATGAATGATTCTCTCTCATCATTGATGTTTCTATCTCTCTCTCCCTCTTCCTTACTCTCTGAAATCAATAAAAATACATTTTAAAAATAAATAAATAAAGGGAGACCCCAGACCTGTGCATTAATGTCGGGCAAGGCTAGAACTTTCCGAGGATTGGAACTAAGCTCTGCTAACATTTGCTTATAAACAGTAAAATATTGAATCGAGCAATCAAAGCCAGTGTTCCTCTGTATTTTTCCTTCTTGCAGGTCCTCAGGAAGGCTGCCTCAATAGTGTGACGTACAGATCTATGATCCCTCTCCAGATGCTGCAGAAGTACCTAAGGCTGGTAGGTGGATGTGTTATAGACACCTCTCACCAACACCGAGAGGTGTTACCGGACTGTTCAACCCCCTGAGCTAGTGAGAGAGGGCTGTCCTCAACCTTGTCTTCTCATATAAATGAATTTTTATGAGAGACCATGACTATGTTGTGAAAAGCCAATTTAATAAAGCAATTAAACATGCACCTTAATTGAAAAAGCAAAGCAAGCAAACCTATATATCTGGCTTATGAAGCACAGACGGGCTCTCAGCTAATGTGAAGAGCGAGTTGGGTGGGGGTCTGAGGCATTATATACCCTCCTGTCTATAGGTCTCGAAATTCCTCTGCTGACTATTTTGGTACAGATTAATTCTCAAGGTCCCTTTTAACTTTGTTGTGGCTTTCCCAGAATTCATGAAAAGCACCTGGCAACTTTATCTTGCCAAGCCTTGAGACTGTTGGCTTCTCTGCTTAGGGAGTAAAACTGCCATTTATTTTTTTTTTTTTTTTTGCGTTTCCCCTTCCCCCCTCCCTTTTTGCATTCTCTCATTAGGGACGTTTTCTTTAACCATTTGCTCCACGTCCTTGGCTGGGGAAGATGTTAGTTACAAACTGGCTGCAGATTGCCCACACTGTTGGGCCTTGTTTTATCTTTACTGTGTCCATTTCTCCACCTGTGAGTGTTAAAATAAGACCAAGAGGAAATGGTCTGTCCCTAACTAGTACTTGACATCAAGTAACTAATTAATATGGAAGAAAATGGCTGTAAATATCAAGATGCCTTGCTATAAGCTTTTATAATTGAAAAATCAGTAAATGTCTAAGCATTAATTAGTGTATTGATGTAGCCGCTATAACAGAAATCAAAAAATTATAGCTTACACCAGTGATGGCGAACCTATGACACGCGTGTCAGCACTGACACGCGTAGCCATGTCTGATGACACGCGGCCGCATGCCGAGGATGAAACATTTGCTGCTCCTGAGGATGAAACATTTGCGACTAGAGTCTTGGAGTTAGTTTTTTCCTCAAAGTGACACACTACCCAAGTTATGCTCAGTTTTTTGGCGAAGTTTGACACACCAAGCTCAAAAGGTTGCCCATCACTGACTTACACAGTGTGAGAAGTTTATTTTTCTCAAATACCGAAGGCCTAGCAGGTGATGGATCCGGGGAGGGCGAAGGTGCTGGGAGACCTTCTCTCAGGGCTACTCTATCCCCTGAGCGTCACCACAGCATCACCAGGCTCGCGCACGAGGGAGAGCCTGGAGGGCAAGCCTCTGCCTTTGGGGGTTGCACACATCATTCCGGCCACACCCACAGACCAGAACTTAGACACATGTCCAGGTGGGACTGGCACGTGTGGCTTTTGGCTGCACAACCCTGTTAACATTAGGCAGCTCTAGTACTAAAAGGCAGAAGTAGGGAGTATGGTTATCAAGAGGAAGTAGCAAATTCTCACTACAAAGTGGATAAATGTAATGCTTTGTATTTGTTCAGTACAGTGGAACCTCGGTTCTCAAATTCATTCTGGAAGGCTGTTCAAGACGCAGTTTGTTCAAAAACCAAATCATTTTTTCCCCATTAGAAATAAAGTAAATTGAATTAATCTGTTCGAGACCCCCAAATCATTCCCTGCTTTAACCTTTCTTATATACAGTACATGTCTAATGTAGCATTTAATCTATAAACAAACACTTCTTTTCTAAAATTTATTGAACGACTCCCCACTGGCCTTAAATCACTTTCAGCCCTCGTTCCAAGCTTCACTTGTTCACATATTATTGCCTCCGAAATACTGCCACCAGCTAACTGCTTTTTCTTTATACAAATCAACAGTTTTTCTGTCTCTTCCATTGCCCATGATCTTTGTTTGGTGAGCGCTTGCATACCCTTACCAATATCAGCACCCTTGATGGCCTTTTTATGTTTCAAAATCGTGCTAATCATCCATTTCACCAGCAAGAAAAGGAAAAAAACAAAACAAAAATATTCATAGCACAATTTTCTGAGATGTTAACAACATAAGATTTAGCAGTAAACTGACACACATTCTCTCCTTTATTTGTGACCTCAGAGAAGCTTTTTGATAACATCAGCATGAAAGGGTTGTCAGGTCAAAAACTGAAGTTGTGTTCCAAAACGGAGACATGTTTTCTGTAAACAACTTGGTTGAGAGCTGAATTGTTCAGGATGGGAGACATTTGAGAATCAAGGTTTGACTGTACTCATTACATGCCAGGCAATATGTCTTATTTATTTATTCCGGAAAACATCCCTCTGAGGTAGATAATATCACCCATTTTATAGACTAGTAAACTGAAGCAGAAAGAGGTAAAATAGCTACAAGGCCACATAGCTAATGAGTGATGAAGCCAGGATTATGCGTTCCCTGATTAGGTGTCTCTGTTTGTGTGAGATCTATTTAAAACTAAGATGTATTGATGGTGTAAAACATTAAACAATCGTTTTGTTTACTGCCTTAATTTGGAAGGCTTTTTTAAAACAATGAATGGGTTTGACTGTGACCCTTTACAAAAATTGTGTTCATTGACCATGAATTGGTATATTTGCTCCTGATGAAAAGAAATTGTGTATGTCATCAGAAAAATTTTATTATTTAATACTAGTAGCCCTGCACACGAATCCATGCGCCAGTAGCTCTCTGTGGGGCCTGGCTGCTCTGTGCCCGCTGCCCAGAGGCTCTCTGTGGCCCAGAGGCCCATCTGCAGTCGGGCGCGGAACGCTTGCCTCGTCGCCACAGCAATGAAGCAAGCATTCCACCAGGCCGCTCTCGCTGCCCACTCTCAGCAGCTGCCCCTCCCTCCCAGGACTGGGGGACTCCAGTGGGGCTGAGAGGACTGGGCACCGCCATCTTTGTGAAGGAGTAACAGTTAATTTGCATATTACCCTTTTATTAGATAGGATAATTGAAGTTGTAAAAAGGTAGCCTTTTTTTCTATTCTCATATGTGAGCACTCAATTTCTGAGGATTCTAAGACAATTAATATAGAATTTTTAAAAGCATTAATAATCTCTACTGTAGCAAATAGTATATTTTGTAGTTCATCACTCTTACTCTTTCAGTAAACATAGGATTTTAAATAAAATGAAACTATACCAGTTTTCATAATCTTAAAATCTAGGTGAAACAAACATTCTTGTGTCCAATAATTTGTAAAAGATAACCAGGTCACTGGGCCAAAATACTGGCATACAACTTTAACAATTTCTAGTAGCAAAACACCTAGAATAGCAATTAATAAATGTATTCATTGAATTGTAGAATAATTTATTTGTAAGAAACTGTACGTTTCTAATTTTTTAAACATTACTCTATAGTTCAAGTGCAAGCAAACATGAAAGATATCAAAGATTTATCTCCACATTTCCTATTGGCATCAGGTGCAACTGGTACCTTACTAATTGCAACAAGAATGGATTCAAAGGCAGCCTCCAAAGAATCAGCAGCTGTGGCTCCTTTAATTAGTGTTGTGTTGGTCAAAGATGGTTGCTACTTTGGAAATCACAATGGATTCCAGTGTTTTTCTACCTCTTTTTTTTTTTTTCTTACCAAGAATTTTGACATAATTAGCAGGTATAAGTCCTGCTGTTTGATCATCAGGACTAGCCAGGAGTCCTGAGGAAAACAAGCATTGAAAGCCACTTATTGATCTAGTTGGGATTACCTGTAAAAGCAGCTACAGTCGAATGGAAACATTCATAAGCCTTACAATTTAGGAGAGATGGTGTCATCTCAGTCTGATACTTTTACTTATTTTCTTTGCTAGTTGTTCCTCTTTCTCTAATGCATCCAAGTAAGCCTGTGGGTTTTATACAGATGGGAAGGAGATCTGTCTTCATTCCTTGGTTTAAATGAAGGGTGGAGTTGTGTCACCAACTGGTTTTCAGGAATGTGAGCCTCATGCTCTCAGTGGAGTCAGTTCCTACAACCACTTCCTTCTCCCTCCCCCTCCTCAGCATCTCTGTACCAGACAAGATTATGACTCAGAGCTTCTCATTCACCTGTTTAGATGATTAAATGAATAGAAAAGCAATGCAGCTGAATTACAACTGTTTATTAGCCTTGTCTGAGTAGATCTGTCAAATGAAATATTTGCTAGTCACATTCCAATTGCAATTAAGCATGTACCTCCTGATGCATAAGACATAGTTTGACTATCAGTGACCAACAAACCAGAGCCTAGATGAACACTGTTGTTACCTCTGTTCTCAATTTAATGAGTGTACAGAAAGGGCTTTTTTAATCTAATAACTCTTGGATGAAGATAAAAACTAAATTCATTTTAGCAATCACTTCAAAATTTAAAGTGAGGCAATAATATATTGTAATAGTTGTCAATGTTCTACCATAAAAGAGAGATAGACCCTTAAGGAGATAGACCATATGTTATGCATATTTGTATCTTGTTTAGTTATTTAATTCAGTTGTTTGACAGCTATTTACTGAAAGCCTCTTAAATGCAGGCAGTTTTAAAAATGTAGGATATAGCTATGTGTAAATAAGATGCATTCCCTAAATGCATGGAGCTTACATTCTAGTGGGGAAGACATATTAAAAAACAAATGCATACATACATATAATGTGAGGCCAGCACTAATTGCAACTATAGTGGAAAATAAAGCAGGAAAGGGGATAAAGCGCTAGTGGAAGGAATGGCAGAAAGTGCTTTTGGATGGAGTTGGTAGGAAAGACCTTTCTGTGGTGACATGTAAACAGAAGACCACATGAAGTGAAGCCTTGTGGAGAGGGTTTAAAGCAGAGGGAATAGCAGGTACAAAAATACCTAGCCTGGCAATGAAGTCTGAGAGAGAACCAGAAGCTAGGTCATGGCACCATACTTTTGTCCATATCCATGAGTTCCCTCTTTTTTCTTTTTCTCAACCCCTTTCCCCAACACCCTCTGTACCAGAGCTGTTTGCCTGCTCTTTATCCATGAGTCTGTCTCTGTTTTGCTTGGTAGTTCACTTTGTTCATGGCAAGGACTTTGAATTTTAGTCCAGGTCTGATAGGAAGCCACTGGTAGGATTTGAGCCAGAGAGTGACATATCCACTTAGTGCCACAGTAATTATAGGTACACTGATATGTCTTTGAATTGTTGAAAATTTGTACAATAAAAAGCAAGCCTAGTGATATCTGACTTTTAATGAGTATTTATTATATGCCAAGTTCTGTTCTAAGTATATAGATTGTCCCATTTGATCATTCTCTGAGGTAGATACTTATACCAGTTACTCCCATTTACAGATGAATAAACCAAGATGCAAAATAATTTGCCTAAGAACCTCAGGAAGTGGTGGAACCTAAGGAGTTGAACTTAGGTTGCCTTCCATTCTCATATATGTAATCATAGTTTATACTAGTTATTAACCTGTTGGTTAAGAAAGAATTGCAGTAGCCAGTTCTCACTATATATGTAAATCCTATTTAATAAAAGGGTAATATGCAAATTAACCATCACTCCATCACAAAGATGGCGGCGCCCATAGCGGCCGAGGTGCTGGACACTGGCGGTGTCGCCCCAGCAACGGGCCCCAGCATCCTGCGCGCCCCAGCCCATGGAGGGAGGCAGGGAGGGCGGGTGGGCCTCTGGCCAGAGGCCGGCCAGGGTGTGGGACATTGGTGTCATTGCAGGCCAGGTTGAGGGATTCCCCTCCCCTCCGCGTGCACGAATTTCATGCACCAGGCCTCTAGTGTGTTCTATAAAATGCATGTATTAAAGCCCTTATGCAGAAAACCAAATGGAATGAAGACTTTAAATCAGGCTTTTAAAATAAATGATGTTATTTTTAAATGCTTTCATTAAATAGTTAAATAAATACATTTTAAATCTCTATGCTTGAATTAATAAGGACATATTTAACTTATTTGAGTTTTTAATCACTATTTATAACAGTTGAACTTTTTGCATTAGCTCAAATGTATCTCTTAACCAATTTGTGATTTTTATTAGCTTATTCTTAATTTTTCTTCTATTTTATTTTTTCCATCACCATGTATCCCGTCTATGCCTTCTTCCACCTCTACCTACCCCCTGTACCCCGCCCCTGGCAATCACCATACTTTTGTCCATGTCCATGAGTTCTCTCTCTCTTTTTTTTTTTCTCAACTCCCTCCCCAAAACCCTCTCTACCAGAGCTGTTTGCCTGCTCTTTATCCATGAGTCTGTCTCTGTTTGGCTTAATAGTCCACTTTGTTCATTAAATTGCACATATGAGTGAAATCATATGGTACTTGTATTTCTCTGACTGGATTATTTCGCTTAGCATAATGTTCTCCAGGTCCATCCATGCTGTCACAAAGGGTACAATTTTCTTCCTTTTTATAGCCCAGAATTATTCCATTATGTAAATGTACCACAGCTTTTTTATCCACTCATCTACTGATGGATACTTGGGCTGCTTCCAAATCTTGGCTATTGTAAATAACACTGCAATGAACAGAGGGATACATATATTCTTTCAATTTAGTGTTTAGGGTTTCTGTGGATAAATACCCTGAAGTAGAATTGCTGTGTCATAAGGCAGTTCCATTTTTAATTTTTTTGAGGAAACTCATACTGTTTTCCACAGTGGCTGCACCAATCTGCATTCCCACCAACAGTGCACAGGGTTCCCTTTCTCCACATCTTCACCAGCACTTCTTGTTGTAGATTTATTGATGATAGCCATTCTGACAGGCATGAGGTGATATCTCGTTGTAGTTTTAAATTGCATCTCTCTGATGATTAGTGATGTTGAGCATCTTTTCGTATGTCTGTTGGCCATCTGTGTGTTCTCTTTGGAGAAGTGTCTATTAAGGTCCTTTGCCCATTTTTTAATTGGATTGTTTGTTTGTTTTTGTGCTTATTCTTAATTTTTTATTTTAATAATTCAGTGACTATTAATGATTATTATGTTAGAAAAATACTTGATTAGGTCACCCTAATTTAAGCCCTATTTTAACATGTAGGGCTCTGAATCCCTCAGGACATAATCCATGAGATTCTTCCATCTATTGGCTGTCCACTCCAATCTTTGCTGGGAGATTATACTTAATCTTCATACATCCCAAGATAAATTTGCTATTTTTCCATAAAAACAAGGTCATTAGTGATGGTTTTGTATCTAAGACAGCCCACCATAGCTCCATCAATCTCTTTAGCAAATGGCAAGGTCCGGCCTGATCTTTTTCAGGGTGTAGAAGAGCAAGGCTGGGTAAGGTCCCAGTGGAAGGAGGAAGCTGGTTTCTTCATGTGAAGAAGAGGTGGCTTCAACACCAGGGGATCTTTAGGTTCCCGTGGTTGTAGTGGAAGATTCTGGCCAGTTGGGCTAGTGTCAGCCCAGAGGAAGGCTGGAGCAGGAGGATTCATAAGAGCGGAGCCTGGGTGACAAGGGAGGGTTATGTTCAAGATATCTCTAGATTGATCTTTTTAAATAGCTATAATACATGCCCAAATTATTATGTCTGTATTAATAAATGAGGGCCTAGCTTTATTTGATTTTAGTAGCCAAGTCTGAGCTTGGCTTTTACAGTTTCAATTAGGTAACTTTTAAAAACAGAAAATACGTGTGTGTCTATGTGTGCACTGTGACTTCCCTTGAATTTTATTCTCTCATACCTGTTCTATTAAGAGGGACCTTAGCAAATGGTTAAAACCTGCTCTAACAAGAAGGACTCCAGTTTTGTGATTTCTGATGCTGAATGTGCCAATATTGTTTGGGGGATTTAATATTAATAAACTGATAGTAACTGTCATCTGGGACTCTAAAGTCATATGTGAACTATTTGTTTAAAATTGAGTGTCAAAGATGTCAGAATTACAGTCCTAGTGTTATCGGTGGGGAGCTCTCCGTGTCCTCATCTGTTGCTAGGGGACATGGGCTCCTTGCGATGTCACGAGAAAAAGGAATTTTTTTGAGACTCACACAGGAAAATGAGTGATATTTATTTGCATGGGTTAGACCCCTGAGTTTCCAAGGTCTCATTTCCTTCTGTCCCAGCAATGAAATAAGTCCCACTTTGCTTTTAGCAGAGCTAGGATTAAGGCCATTGCCCAGAGTTTTCATCCCATGTTTGCATAGTCCAATCCAGTATCAAGCTAGCTTACTTGTGTTCCCAGCTGCAGTCCATCAGTCCATTGCTTTGTGGGGTCCGCCATGTGGCTTCTAGGAACATAGGCAGGAGCAAAGCCAGAGAAACAAGAGAGCCGAGAGTGAGACAATTCCTTTGTCGCAGAATTTTAACTTTCTAAGATTTTGCACGCTTGCCATGGTTCCATCCCCTCTGGCCAGTTATTTTTGTTCCAGGCTAGACTGATAGTCACCTTCCCTACATCACCTGGATTCACTGTGCATGGTCCATCTCCCCCTTCCCCCAGTGATTTGCAGGGAATGGACCAGTGGTTCCCTGGGGAGTATGAAATTGCAGCTTGCTGTTGAAGCTGCCCAGGTGGCCATGCTTATAATGCCTGCCCTCCCTTTTGCTCCTTTCCTATCATTAATAACTAGCTAATAACAATGGTAATGTTGCTGGAGAAATTTGTGGGCCAGATTTCCCAGACATGACTAGGTGTGAGGTTCTTGGGGTATCACTGACATAAGCATTTTCAGAAGCCCTCACGGGAGAATGAGATGTGGTGAAAGGCTTTACTTACATGGAGTTACATTCCTCGGGTTAAAAAGTCCCATGTACCTTAACCCGGTCCTGAAAGAGGGGCAGCTGGGGTTCCAGTAAAGCCAAAAGGAGGGCCAGTGTCCAGAGCTTTTGTTCCATGTTGCAGCCAGGTCTAGTTCAGCATTCAGGCTAATTAAAGTCCATCAGTCCATTGTATGGGTCCTACGTGGGCATGAGCCACATGGGCGAATGCAGAGGAGCGTGCCCCCTGCATCAGGAGTTCCAGGAGAACTAGAGGGTAAAAACCAAGAGCCCAGAGCATATGCTCCTTTGTCTAGGAGTTTAAATATTAAGGTTTGGCACCCTTGCAGTGGCCTTGTCCAGTCCCTTCTCCCATTGATCTGTGGGGAACAGATTTGGAGAGTGTTAAATTAGCAAAGCTGTATAAATGGCATGCCTATATCATCTAGTCTTTCCTTTACTCCTTTCCTGCTAAAAATAGGCAGATTATTACAATGTTATCAGTAACACTAGCTATAAAGCATGATACCTTAAAGCTATAGCCATTCCAATTTTATTGGCTTGGGGAAGACCTTTTATTTTTCATTCTTTTTTGAGTTCATCATTTTGCCACAATCTGGCCTAAAAGGTCTCAAGACAGTAGAAGCTTTTCCTCAGACTCTGACAAATAAAACTTCAAATAAAAGGTTAAGTTTATTGCTTTAAAATTATGCCACTAGTCTGAAGCCTCATTACAAGTGCCACATGGACCATAGTGGAAACTCTAGCTCTTCTGGTAAACTCCTTTCTGCAGAAAAACACTGTGGAGGGAAAAAATAAAAGTATGGATGGGCCTTTGTTGAGGTCATTGTTCCTATTTAATCCAGAATTCATTTGCCTCACAAAGCACTAATTGATGTGTGGTAAGAGCTTTCTGAATATGCTGTGAAGACAAGAATAAAAGGGATTGGTACCAATTGTGATCATAAGGCCGTGTCCCTTTACGAATAAGCCAAAAGGCCACACTGTAAGCATGCCCTTAGGAATAATTCTGACAACTGCAATTCACCTTTTAGAAGTTAACTGATTTTATTTTTCAAAGAACATACCTCATTTCAACATGATTATAATATTTAACTCCCATCCCAAAAAGTCTGTCTGCTTTCCATCTACCTACTGTTTATCTTTAGTGCCCTCTGCTGGAAGCACGTAGCATGTATACTTTTTATACCTCAGACCTTGCTATTTAGAGAAATATAAATGATAATGCTAGAATAGATAAATGTTTTCTTGGCATAGCTTTGCATGTTTTCACCATTCTCAGTAGAGCAATAGGCTCCCAGCAATTTTTTGGGGGGTGGTTCATATCTTATATGGTAACCAACACAATTATATCATGTGACGAGATAGACAAAAGAACATTAACAAAAAAAACCTGATAATACCTGAAATGAGAAGAAACCTATTAATGGAATGCATTCATTAGAAAGTATTAGTATGAATGACCTGGAAATTTATACATTTGTTTTTCCCTTTATTTTTACTTACTTAGTTCACTTATTTATAGTTTACCTTTTTCCAGAAAGGATATTAGTCTATGTTAACACAAAATGCTTACTCCTAGTGAATGGCCAAAATTTTAAATGGAATGTTTCCTGCTTATATTTGTCAAACCCCCACAGTCTGAGAACAGATGAGGTATTGAGACTGAAGGAAGCTTATCTGTGAAGCTGGGTCTCTAGCTGTTATATGATCTCAAAATCAATCTTAAGAAAGTACAGGCAGTTTGACAGGATAGCTATAATGACAGAGAGCACTCTTGTTTTCAGAAATAAGAAAAGATTAAAGAGCAATACTACTTGAAAATCTCGGAGTAGCATATTCAGTAGATCTTGAAATTCTGTATTTAGTTTCGCTGGTGCAAAACAGTCTGTTCCTTGTGAGAGAATTTCCACCCAATAAGTCATGGCAGTTTGAGATTAACTTGGAGAGCTCAGGATTTATGGTTTAAAATTGGACCAGGCTAGTGGTACCTAACATGCTATTTCCCTCTAAAGTACTTTTGAAAAGTGACAAAACTTGACAAAAACAGAAAAATAGAACTGAAGTCTCCCTTTGGCAAGAATCTAGAAAAACTTTTTACTACCATTATAGGGGCAAGAGACTGTTAGGCCTACTTATTAGCAGCCAACTAGAAATTAGGTAGGAAAACACTTTAAATACTCTTCTAATGTTGGTGAAACTGTTACCGGCAATTGAACCTCAGTTCAGCAACCTCG
This sequence comes from Eptesicus fuscus, assembly GCF_027574615.1. NCBI lineage: Eukaryota > Metazoa > Chordata > Mammalia > Chiroptera > Vespertilionidae > Eptesicus > Eptesicus fuscus. The sequence continues at coordinate 71,687,930 of NC_072486.1, forward strand.
GTACTTGAGTTCTGGCTAAGAAAGAATCCAGAGCCAAGACAAATACAAGAGATAGCGTGGGTTGGGGAGGCAAAGGGAGAAGGAGCACCTTGGGGAAAGAAGAAGGTGGGCAAAGGCGAGGGGTGTTCAAGGGAGACCAAGAGCAAGCGCTGAGTCCCTTGTCTTGAGGGTATTTATCTGGAGATCCTAAGGGAGGACCTCAACAGAACATTCATCAGCTTCCTGGGTGTGTCCCTGTCCTTTCAGGGTTGTGGTCTCTACTGATTGGTGCCTGCTAGGTCTACCACAGGTTAGGGGAGGTCCACACTGCAAGACCAGTGATATGAAAGGTCAGGGGTCTATACCACATGGTCAGCTTTATGCTAGTGGAGGAAAGGTTGCCCTGTGGGCGAGGTTCCACCCTACAATTGTCCATTGCTAGGCACTCTTGAGTCTATCGTCCTTGCTGTGCTAATGCCTGTCTAACTGCCTACTACACCATTATCATCTTACTAATATTAAAATAATAAAGCAAGATTTATACTAGTTAGAAAATTGAAGGTTCAGCAATAGTGGAATAGTATTCAAACCTAGAGAAAAATCAGTGGTGGCTGCCAGATATGTTGTTTTTTAGAGCCTAAATCCCAGTCCCAAGTCCAATTTAAAGAGCCCCTTAAAGCACCACTTCCCTGTTTAGCTCATGGTCTGACACCTGGTAGTTCAAGCCTCATTTTTCTCCATTTTCCAGGAGTTCCTCTAAGCATGTCTTGGTCTCCTTAGAGGCCAAAGCTCAAGTCTTAAAGGCTCTAGGTAGGAAGGACTTCCCTCTTCTTTCCATGCTAAGGCCTTTCCCTCAAGCCTTCCCTTCATATCCCAGAATCTGCCTTTCCCTGATGGTCTTCACAGAAGTCCATCCCAGACACCCTCAAAAGATGTGGCCTTCAGTGATCTCAGAGGGACACCTTCATCAGAGCACGATAGAACAGCAACACAAAGATACATGTGCATGTGTATCCTTACATTGTTCCATTCCAAATTATAAGGAGTAAACAGAGCCTTTTATGTTTAACACTAGAGGCCCAGTGCACGAAATTTGTGCACGGGGCAGGGGGGTGGGGGGAGCCCCTCAGCCCAACCTGCACCCTCTCCAATCTGGGAGCCCTCAGGGGATGTCCTACTGACAGCTTAGGCCCGCTCCCCGTGGTTCTCTGCTCTCTGCGGACCTGCCTGCTCGTCGCCGCCACAGGCCCTGGTGTCTGCTCGCTGCAGGGGCCTGCTTGCCCCTCACCTTGGCGAGGACTAAAAGGATGACTCCAGCAGGGCTGAGGGGACTGGGCGCCACCATCTTTGTGACAGAGTGATGGTCAATTTGCATATTCCCTCTTTATTAGATAGGATTTCTCTAAGTGTGGGTGGCTCAGTCTTCATACATGAGCTCCTCCAACAGTATCAGTTAGGTTGGCACTTCACCTGCCTAGGTCCTTTACTGTAAGACCTTTCCAAGAAGAAAGCTTCTCCCAGGTATTGGGCTGGGAGTGGGAGCTCATCCCTGGGGTGATGAAGGTGGGAGAATGACCTGCCCTCCTCATCTTACTCCAGACTTCACTGCCTTTGCCCTATGTAGAAGGTCATTGGCTTTCCATTCCAGTATATGCTATGTCTCTACATGTTCTCAGAGGAAGGATCCTTATACGTAAGGATAAAGATTTTTTTTTAATCCTGTAGGCATCCAGGTAGGATATTTTCCTTTTTACAAAGTAAACGTGATCAGCCTCTACCTAAATTTCTTTGAAACAATGAATTCCAAAATGGAATAATATAGATAGTTGATCAAAGAATGTATTTATACTCATCAAGATATCATTTACATAAAAAGTCAAAGATACTCTCTGATATACAATGGTTATAAAAATTACAATCATGGATTCTTTTTTTAATTTTATTCTTATTGATTTCAGAGAGGAAGGGAGGGAGAGAGAGATAGAAACATCAATGATGAGAGAAAATCATTGATCAGCTGCCTCCTGCATGCCCCATGCTGGGGATCAAGCCCACAACCCAGGCATGTACCATGACCTGGAATTGAACTGTGACCTCCTGGTTCATAGTTTGGTTGCCCAACCACTTAGCCACACCAGCCAGGCTACTCATGGATTCTTAAAAAACATACAAATACACACATCAACTGCAAAGAAAAAAGTGAGAAGGAAACAGTTATTTGCAGTGGTTACTTTAGTGATTTCTATTTTGCTCTTTCGTGTTATTTTATATTTTCTAAAATTCCCTTAATGAGATTCATTGCTATTTTAATCACTGTAAAGTTAAATAAGCATTGGGACAACTCAAATTAAAGATTATCTAAAAATTATAGAACATCTGCAAGAGACAAAATACGCTAGGAACCCTGTTCCCAGCTAATATGCTGAACTGAATGTAGAAAATAGAACAAGGAGTTTACTTTTTCATAAAATGCCATCTCTTGCTTTAAATATATGAACACTATGTAAAATACTATAAAAGTATATAAATACAATATTTGCCAGTGTTTCACATTAAAGTGAAAAACATGACATGCTGGATGCATAAAGCTAATTAATTAAAATATGATTTTTAATCTTTCGAAAGGCTGAGGACAATCAGACCACTTTTAATTTTCCTCTGAACTTAGCATTTCCATCTAAGTTCTCTTCTTGGTTTATCAATAGGTCGAGCAATATCATACTGTCATTTTCCATGGCCCAGAAGTTTACTCCTTATAATTTGGAATAGAACAATGTAAGGATACACATGCACATGTATCTTTGTGTTGCTGTTCTATCATGCTCTGATGAAGTTGTCCCTCTGAGATCACTGAAGGCCAATCTTTCGAAAGGCTGAGGACAATCAGACCACTTTTAATTTTCCTCTGAACTTAGCATTTCCATCTAAGTTCTCTTCTTGGTTTATCAATAGGTCGAGCAATATCATACTGTCATTTTCCATGGCCCAGAAGGAAGCTTGCAAGATTACATAGCACATCAGCTTGCACTCTGCATGAAGGTATCAATGACTTGCAGACCCTCTTTCTTTCTTTAAAAACTTGAATGTGTGTAAAACTAACCACTGTGTTCCCTTGCCACAGCACAGACAAATGGCTGCAGGATTCTCTTGTGAGATAGTGAGAGCTGAAGTGGATGCTGATTTCTCTAAGGAGCAGCTAGTAGACCTGTTCATCAGTAGTGGTAAGACCATTTTAGCAAACTGAATTATGATAACCAAAGGGCATGCTCTTCAGTGATGCTATTAAAGGGAAATGAACTTTGTTGCTTGGGGATAAATTTAAGTCAACTTTTCAATTATTCAGTAGCTATGGGGCCCTAGCTGGTTTGGCTCAGTGGATAGAGCGTCGGCCTGTGGACCAAAGGGTTCAGGGTTCAATTCCGGTCAAGGGCACATACCTTGGTTGCAGGGTCCTCCCTGGCCCAGGCCCTGATCCTGATCCCTGGGCCCTGATCCTGATCCTGATCAGGGTGCCTGCAGGAGGCGACCAATCGATGTGTCTCTCTCTCATCCATATTTCTCTCTGTCTCTCCCTCTCTCTTCCACTCTCTCTAAAAACCAATGGGAAAATATCCTCAGATGAGGATTAAGAAACAACAATAACAGCTATGGGATGAAAATTGGGAACTCAAATATTCGCAAAAATTATTTTTGTGTATATATATTATATCATTGCACTTATTGTATTTCCTGCATTTTCTTTCCTTCTTTTTTTTATCTTTTGTTTATAACTCATCTGATGTGAGTATACTGTATTACTGACACCAGAGGTATACCAAGGGAGGAGATGGTGGGAGCAGTCCACCCTAGCGGGACTGAGTAGGACTTCACTGCTGCTGTTTAGAATTGCATAGTGATCATGAAAAAACACATTAGTTATGGTAATTTTTATTATTATAAATTTTCTACAACCAAAACACCCTTTACTGCTGTACCAGAGGTGAACTACTTTCTCCACGTCACCTTTAGTAAGCTATTGACCATCACTTTGCTAAACACATGGCACATATTTCATCTCTGTGACAGCTATGGGATGCAAGTAGGTATAATTATCTTCATTTCAAAGGTGGGGAAACAGGCACAGAGAAGTTCAGTAACTTGACACAACCACACAGTGGCAGAACCAGGATAAATGTGTTTATTAATATAACATTTTCATGAATTTCTATATTAGGTTTCAGAGCTTAAGACCCTAAGCTTCACCACAGGTGCAATTAGCTTAGCCCTGCATAGCATAGCATGTCTAGTGACTATGACACAAAACTGAAAGAACCAGTCTCCATGCGATTAGAGCTACAGAGAGCCCTGGGGAGCAGATAAAGGAGGGAAGCAGTTGCAAGTTCCATGGAAGGTGCTTTGAAAAGCAAATTCACATCTCCCTTTTGGAGGAGGGGTGCTTATCATCTTTGGAGCCGTGACCGAGGGTGAGATCTTACGGCTAGGACAACTGTTGACCATGCTTAGGAAGAAGGAAATAACCAACAGTTCCTAAATCAAGAAATAAAATTAAGAGGCAGCTTTGGGGACGGCCCAGTGATTTCCAAACCTAGAAGCACATTGTGGGCACAAGAAACTCCCACTAGAAGCTGTAGTGCCCAGCCTAGCCGTTGGTCAGAAACTAGTGAAAGCTACCGAAAGCTGTTTTCTCTGAAGATGCTACTAATAATAGCTAACCTTGAGTAAGCTCTTCCTCTGGTAGGCCCTAATCTAAACATCCTGATTTATAAACATGAATCATGACAACACAGGGTAAATACTTTGCCCAAAAGATCTCACAGCTAGTACACAAAGGAGGAATAGGACTCAAACCCAAGCATCTGGCTCCTGAATCTTACCTTAATCACTGCCAGGCACTGTTCCTTAAAAACTCACCTGTGCCAAAATGTCTGTTCCCCCCTTAGTTATGTAACAAAGGCCCCCTACATTTTTCAACTTTGTCTTGTTTCATCTCAAAGTTAGAAGCTAAGATCTTTTGTTCTCTCCCCATTAGATAAGATAGCAACTACAGACTGACTGCTGCTTAAGCTTAGCGAGCTAAGAACATAGGAGAGCAGAGCATTAGGTCATGCGGTGACCTCAGGTGGTTGGATGGCTCAGCATTTCTAAATCTCCAGGAGCATCTTCTTAAGAGCTCCTCTTCTTGGCTTCCAAATTTGCTGAGTGGCACAAGTCCTTTGGCCCCTCACACTTGAAACTCAGGTTTTATTGACAAACTTGAAAACCTGAATGACCCCAAGTGCCAACAAGCCACAGGAAGGGGTGACGGGCTGGGTGGGGCTAGGGGAGAAGGAGGGATATCGCCATCTACCTGAGGGCAGCTCTCAGCGCCAGCAGCTTGTTTCTGGCAGAAGTGTAGCTTCAGTGTCCTGAAGTCTTATAATTTTTAGGGAAAAGCCAAAAGTCTAGATATTCGTATAAAAATGTAGGTTGTTGTCAAATGATCAGTGTTATCAACTATTTCAGTTTTTTTCTGAATATATTTTTATTGATTTCAGAGAGGAAGGGAGAGGGAGTGAGAGATAGAAACATCAATGATAAGTATCACTGATTGACTACCTCCTGCACGCCCCCTACTGGGGATCAGTCCTGCAACATAGTCATGTGCCCTGACTGGGAATGGAATCAGCGACCTCCTAGCTCATAGGTCAGTGCTCAAGCATTGAACCCCACAGGCTGGGCTCAACTATTTCCATTTTTAAAGCAATATGAGGGCCACATAGAACCCCATGGTCTTCTCATTCATGGACCCCTCATCCCTCTCCCATAGCCAGTCCATGGTTATATCTTGCCAAGTTGGCCTCAATGCCCATCCCCAGTGACATCATCTTACATTCTGCCTCCTTTCCTACATCTCGTCTTCTTTTCTATAAATGACTGCTCTGCCTACTGCTTCTCTTCCCTGAATGCCCCTCAGAGGCCACCAGACCCTAATTAAAAGCTCTCTGTGGTTCCTGCCTCCCATATCCCTCCATTGCCCACTGAATTAAGTCATTGCCATTCAAGGCCTTCCATCATAGAACATTGATCCACCTGATTTGCTTATTTGAACTTTATTTCTTTTTTTAATCTAGATTTATTTTTTTTATCATTGTGTATGACTATGGTGTATAATGTAACGCATTGATTTGCTTACTACCATAGCATTTGCTAATACTGCCACCATGTCATATAATTACCCTTTCTTTTTTTGTGGTGAGAACATATTAGTTTACCCTTTGAGCAACTTTCAAATATATAATATGTTGTTAACATAGTCACCATGCTATACATTAGATCCTCAAAATGTATTCATTTTGTAATTGAAAAGTTTGTACCTTTGACCAACATCTCATTTCCCCCATCACCCCCCAGGTGCTGCCAACCACCATTCTACTCTGTTTCTATGGCTTTGGCTTTTTTTGTTTCCACATATGTGATATACAGTACTTGTCTTTCTCTGTCTGACTTATCTCACTTAGCACAATGCCCTCCAGGTTCACCCATGTCATCACAAATGGCAGGATTTTCTTCTTACTTTATGGCTGAATAATATTTCTGTGTGTGAGTGTGTGTGTGTGTTTCATTTTCTGTTGTTTCCATGTCTTGGTTATTGTAAATGATGCTACAGCGAACAAGGGTGTGCAGATATCTCTTCAAGATCCTGATTTAATTTCCTTTGGATATATACCCAGGAGTGGAATTGCTGGGCCATATGGTAGTTCTATTTGGAATTTTTTTGAGGACCCTCCATACTGTTTTCCATAGTAACCATATGAATTTCTATCAACCGTGCACAAGGCTTCCCATTTGTCCATATCCTTGCCAACATTTGCCTCTTATCTTTTTTATAATAGCTATTCTGACAGGCATGAGGCGAGATCTCATTGTGATTTTGATTTGCATTTTTCTTAAGATTAGTAATGTTGAGTTTTCATGTACCTGTTGACCATTTGTAAGTCTTCTTTGGAATATCTGACTTTTTAATAGATGTCTATGCTCCAGCAAAATATGGTGTTCATTCCTTACACTTTTTCGTTTTTCCACTCTTTGTGTCTTTGTTCAAGCTACAATTTTCATCTAGAATTTTAGAGTGAACATACAACCCCAGCACGTACAACCCCAACACACACTACAGTTACCACATGGCAGGTACTATGCCAAGTATATATATATACAGTACTGATTAAAATAGATATGGTCTCTGCCCTTCTGGAAATGACAGGAAAAGTCCCTATTAAAATTTCATGGTCCCTATTAAAAAGTCCCTATTAAAGTCCCTATTAAAAGTCATCTATTAAAATTTCTAAGGACATCTCAAATGAAAGCTTACCTTATCCCTCCAGTATGACAACTCCCTTTAATGAACAGCAGTAGGCTCTGTTTATACCTCTGGGCCCCACCCAACTATAGGTCAAGGCACTGAGGGTATTATTTGAGCTTTTACCTTGGCCCAAACACTTATTATATTGTGAGCTCCTTAAAGGCTAGTCATGTAGCTTTTTTTTTTACTTCACCTTGCACACTTTTTGAATTCTTATGGGGAATAAATGGGCGAACCTCCTAATACAGGAAATAGCATGGTCAAAGAAAAAGAAAATTCTAGTCATATTCAGGTGCAGCAATTAGAAGAACTTGCTTGGAGTGGAGGCAGAAAGAAGTAAGATTAGAGAGTATAGGAGTTGATCAGGGAGTAGTTAATGATAAGGCATAAAAATAAAGTTAATTAGATGTGAAAATGCCATATTTTTTAAATTTTATTTTATTTTTAATTGAGATATAATTGATATATAACATTAATTTCAGGTATACAACATTTCAGTATTTGTATATATTGCAAAGTAATCACAACAATAAATGTAGTTAATTAATATCCATCACCATACATAGCTTAAAAATTTTTTTTCTTGTCATGAGAACTTTTAAAATCTACTTTCTTAGCAACTTTCAAATATGCAGTACAGTACTATTCACTATAATCATCATGCTGTACAATACATGAAAAATGAAGTTTTTGAATAGTAGACTGAGGCCCAAAAAATCTCCACTCTAATTACTTTATTATGTAGCAAATGGTATGCCATCTTCAAATATGAAAGGTGTTTTTTTTTTGTTCTGTATTTGAAGATAAGTCATTATTATAAATAAGTAAAAGATCAGTAACTTATAAGCATCAAATATCTTCCTTCTCTTTTTAATAACAAAACTAAGACATAACGTTCATTGCTCAGAATGCAGTTGCCCAAGTTAGCAACCTGAGCATTATCATCGATTCCTCAGTTTGCCTCATTTTCCACATCTGGTCAGTCCTGAGTTCTGTTGAATCTGCTTCATATCTCCCCTCTCTTCCTCCTGCTCTACGTTCCCTCTACCAACTCTTACTTCTTACTCAAGAAACTTCCCTGACTGGTTTGGCTCAGTGGATAGAGCGTCGGCCTGCAGACTCAAGGGTCCCAGGTTCGATTCCAGTCAAGGGCATGTACCTTGGTTGCGGGCACATATCCAGTGGGGAGTGTGCAGGAGGCAGCTGATCGGTGTTTCTCTCTCATCGATGTTTCTAACTCTCTATCCCTCTCCCTTCCTCTCTGTAAAAAATCAATAAAATATATTAAAAAAAAGAAAGAAAGAAAGAAACTGAGGAGGCCTCATCACTAACCCTTCCTGTTTACTCTGGACTCCCTCCCTTCGTGGGCTTCCAGAGAGCTCAGTCATACAAAACCACTCATAACAGTTCTCTTCTATTATACTCCAGTGGTTCCAGAGTAAAAACTAAAGTTCTCCGAATGTTATATTGTCAAGAACACTATGGTCTGTCCCTCTGTCTGACCTTGCTCTTGCTGATGTCCATCCTCATCTCCTAAAACTCCTTCCACCATCACCTTAATTTTCTGTTGACCAACAAAGAGCTCATGGAGAATGTACATTAGGTCCTATAGATGGGGACGCCAAATGCTTGTGAGCAGTGGCAGGGAATCTCGTGAATTGGGGGGGTAAGATCCATCGATGGGTGTGGTGTCACTTCTCTTAAAGTGCAGAAAGCACAAAGCAGGGTGTTCTTGTGGCCAAGAGGTGATGGAAAGGAACAGAGAGGAGAGAAGCAAAAGGTATGCCTGGGCTGTTCCACTCCAGCTTTGAGACTAATGAGGAGATGGGAATTATCTACCAGTTACTCTCTTGCTTTTTTAAATAAGAAATTAAATGGATCAAATTATATTACTACAAGTAAGGAATACACTTATTCATAAGGTATGCTATGCTTACTCCTGGTTTTTAACCTTTTTTTTTTCTTTAATGAAAGAGATTTAAACAACTTGGATTGGGCTAAGGTTAGAACACTGAAGTTCATCTTCCACTGTGCACAGCACTTATATTACCTTCTTTGTTCCTCTCTGTGAATCTGTAAAAAGAAAGCCAGTGGACAGAGAATGAATAAATAAAGTGTACAAGCAAAAAATACAAGAAGGAAAAGTAGCAAGTGTATTTTAAATAATTAGTTTTAAAGAATTTAAAATTTATATGGAGATTAAAAATGCTACCAGTGAAGAAAAGAAGGTAGAACAAAAGAATCATTCAAAAAGAAAGACATAGCACTTATACTAGCAAGAGCTATTCTGGGTTTCTTTTAAAATAACATCTTCCTTCTCAGATTGCCTTTCGTGAGAGATAGTCATGCCACATGCCTCTGTTGCATGGTAAGGAGGCTGTGAACACGTACTAGACTTGGGTCAAAATTTGCCTCAGTGTAAGGTATGGAGTTAGGTTAGCAAGACAGATACTCCTTCAAATTACATGTGACAGTAAGTTGTAAAAACAAATTAAGCCCTAGATTAATATTTTAAAATAATACTTTGAATTCCTAAGTGAACTCTCCTTTTTAGAGGTAATGAAGATGGAATAATGTACAACAGGAGGAGAGTGTGCTCACTGGCGTCTTTATGACTGAGTTCACCTCCCTGGATCCTGCATTACGTACAGAAGGCTCTTCCAAGGCTTGTCCCTGGCTCCTCATCTGAACTCTCAGAGCCTCACCCCTGCCGAGCCCTTCTTTTAAGTAGACAGTGTAAAAGACAGCGGCTTTCCCCTCCCAAGGGGGAGATTGTAGACTTAGGGTCACTCTAGAGACAGAGGAGTTTGAGTTTAACTATAAATGTTATGTCAAGTATTTTTAAACCAATGAGTGTTGCTTTAGGACTGACTCTTTGGAACTTTTAATACAAGGGTGTTCAAAGCTGCAGTGTACCCCTGACCTAGCCCAGGGCGTGTCTGTTTACGATTATCAACCTGCGGGAGAGGAGCAGGGCTGACATAGCCTCTGATGTTGGGAGGAAAAAAGGGGCCAAAAAAAAAAAAGGGTAGATAAGTTTCTGAAATAGGACTTGGAAGTAGCATAAGGCAAAGGCATTCCAAACGGTTAACTTTCTGGCACCAAGCCAGAAGGACTCTCCAGTTCCAACACAGAGTGCATACCCTTTTGTCTCCATAAACCTTGATCAGAGAGAGGCTTAACCCTTCAAACTGGAAACCAATGATTTCCTGCCTCTGTGGTTGGTTAAAATAATAGACCTGAAACTATGCAAAATAACCTGAATTAGACACATGCTATTTCTCAACTAAAATAAAATTTGCCTTTGGGCTAAGTTGTGTGAGGATGTTGAACGAAAATGGTCAGATGGGGAAATAGGTGGTACTGAAAAACGGAGGAAATGCGGCTGGCAGTGTTGAAGACAAAGCTTTCACTGGAGAAACCCAGTCTGCTTGACCCTTGTTGGTACCTCCTGGGAGACCACGGTAAACAAAGATGAGGGCAAAACCCAGCCCACCTGTTATGAACAGCAATCCTGTTTAGGACATGAATTGTGCATTAAACGTGGGATTAATGAAGTCATTAGCAACTCAGTTCTTGCTTGTGAGTCCAGGAGAATGAGTTTGCTGTCTTTTTCCTGTAAACTCATTTATTTCATCTGCAGCCTGAATCCTCACTCGCTGCTCCCATTCTCACGTCCCACCACCTGCTGGACATCTCAGAGAGGTTCTGTACTTTGTGAGGCCTGAAACATAAATTAGCACCCCTACCCCCTCTCCGAGTTCACTCTTGCTCATGTGCTCTCTGCCTCCATTCACTGCACAACCTCTTCTCTGGTGGGAACCCCGGTTGTCACTGTTATTTCCTCTCTACCTCCCTCTCTAGACTGCTACCCCTGAGCCTTACTGACCTCTCTTCAGATGCCTTTTCATCCTCTGCCTTGGATGAGGTGCCCATTTCCTCTTTCCTTCACTTCAGCAATAAAAGCCTATAGGTGCATTCTCCTGTATCTTTCCTCTCCAGGCAGTTCTTCACATGAAATTAAGATCTCTTTAACATGTCATGTCATACTTGTTTGGTGGTGATGAACTCCTTTAGCTTTTCCTTGTCTGGGAAGCTCTTTATCTGGCCTTCAATTCTAAATGATAGCTTTGCTGGGTAGAGTAATCTTGGTTGTAGGTCCTTGCTATTCATCACTTCGAATATTTCTTGCCACTCTCTTCTGGCTGGCATAGTTTCTGTTGAGAAATCAGCTGACAGTTGTATGGGAGCTCTGTTGTAGGTAACTAACTGCTTTTCTCTTGCTGCTTTTAAGATTTTCTTTGTCTTTAACCTGTGGCATTTTAATTATGATGTGTTTTAGTATGAGACTTTTAGGGATAATCACTCAAGTTTTATAATATCTAATCACTGGAGTGATATGTAATATTGTATGTCAGCTAAAATTGAAAAGAAAACAAAAAAATAATTATATAAAATTTTAAAAAGACAAAGTGAGATCTCAGAGCAGGAATCAAATCCTGTTTATCTTCCTCCTTAAAGAGTTCCACTGATTCTCAGAGCTGGTAGTTTGTCCCTCCCAACATGGCATTCCACTTTTCATTTGTGGTCGGATTGTGATCTTAGCAGCAAGTCTCACCCTGGCTGCACACAAAGTGCTCAGGCCAAGCACAGGCCAATTAAATCATAGCCTCTGGGAATGGGTCCCAGGTGTAGCCCCGGGAGGACACAGCCTGCCGTGCTGCTGCTACATCCCATTCCACCAATGTGGCGCCACACCAAGCTCCCAGCCAGTCGTGACTAGAGGGAAGTATCAATTTTGAGTCACTGTCATGCAGCTATTCTCACTTTCCTGAACTGAGCCCTGCCCAGCCTCCATTTTCTGCCTGTGTTTGCCATTTCTTAAACCTAGAAGGCCTTCTCCTAACCCAGTGGGCGGCAAACTCATTAGTCAACAGAGCCAAATATCAACAGTACAACGATTGAAATTTCTTTTGAGAGCCAAATTTTTTAAACTTAAACTTCTTCTAATGCCACTTCTTCAAAGTGGTATGGTATTTTGTGGAAGAGCCACACTCAAGGGGCCAAAGAGCCGCATGTGGCTCGTGAGCCGCTGTTTGCCGACCACTGTCCTAACCTATTAAGATGTCATTCCTCATAATAGTTTAGTTTAAAATGCCACGTTCCCAATTAGAATTAGTCACCTCTGATAAGACATAACACTTAACATGGGACATAGAATGAGGGAGCACTGGGTAAACATTTGTTGAAATGCAGTTACATGTTCCTGAAGATGGGTTCTGGCTGCTGGATATTGAAGCTTTAGGGCCACTGGAACTAGCCAGACAACTAACACTAATCAAGGAAAAACCTTTAGTCCTTAGTTACAGGAAAGTGGATAAACAAATCATTCAACCTAGTATATTTTTTATTACTGGTTTGTTAGTTTTTCATCATTTTAACAAGCTATAGATTTATCATAGTTCCATAATCAGTGAATTCCTGAGAGAACATTTAAACACTGAGACGCACAGTATTTTAACATTTTTTACTGAATAACTTTGTTGAAGGGAATCCAGCACACACCAGGCACTAGTGTAAAAGCTCCCACAAATACAACTAAATTGAGAGGTGGCTGTTATTGTTCCTAGTCTAATTTTTAAAACTTCACAGCATACAGAAAAGCTATTTCAGTCTCAGAAGAGTAATCTTGGCTGTAGGTCCTTGCTGTTTATCACTTTGAATATTTCTGGCCACTCCCTTCTGGCCTGATATGTTTCTGTTAAGCAATCAGCTGAAAGTCCTATGGGCCATCCCTTGTGGGTAACTAACTGCTTTTCTCTTGCTGCTTTTAAGATTCTCTCTATGTATTTAACCCTTGGCAATTTAATTATGATGTGTCCTGGGGTGAGACTCTTTGGGTTCCTCTTGTTTGGGATTCTCTGTGCTTCCTGGACTTGTAAGTCTATTTCTTTCACCAGGTAGGGGAATTTTTCTGTCATTATTTCTTCAAATAGGTTTTCAACATCTTGCTCTCTCTCTTCTCCTTCTAGCACCCCTATAATGTGAATATTGGTACACTTGAAGTTGTCCCAGAGACTCCTTACACTATCTTCATATTTTTGGATTCTTTTTTCTTTTTGCTACTGCGATTGGGTGTTTTTTGCTTCCTCATATTCCAAATCATTGATTTGGTTCTCAGAAATTCTACTCTACTGTTGAATCCCTGTAAATTATTTTTATTTCAGTTAGTATATGCTTAATTTCTGACTGATTTTTTTTATGTCTTTCACATTCTCACTAAAATCCTTGAAAGGCTCATGAAGAGCCTTGAGTAGCCTTATAAACCATGGTTTTGAACTCTGTATCCAGTAGTTTGTTTTCTTCCATTTCTCTCATTTGTGACATGTTTCTTTGTCTCTTCATTTTGTCTGCTTCCCTGTATTTGTTTCTGTGGATTAGGTAGAGCTGCTATGTCTCCTGGAATTGGTAGAGTGGCCTTGTGTAGTAGGTGTCCTGCAGGGCCCAGTGGCTCAGCCTCTGCAGTCACATGAGCTGGGCACTTTAAGTATGCCCCTGTGTGGGCTGTGTACACAGTTTTGTAGTTGAGCCTTGATTGCTGTTGGCATCACTGGGAGGAGTTAACTTCCAGGCCAATTGGCTGTGAAGACCAGCTGTGACTGCAATGGAAAAGCTGCTATGCAGGAAACACCTCTATGGAAGAGGACTTGCTTCAGTGGGGCTTTTGTGCTCACTGAGTCTGCCTCTTGAGTGTGTTGCTTGTGGATGTGTAGTATTGTAATCTGCTATGACCTGAAGCTGTCCACCAGGTGCACTGGCTCTAGGGTCTCCAGGGAGGTGCAAAGCCAGCCACTTCCTGGGGCCACCTGGCAGGAGCTACAGAGAGATCTGCAGATGGCTATTTCCTGTTTGTATTTGGTGTGGAGGTGCCCAGGCAAAGCCCAGCTGTGAAGCAAGGCAGGCTGGTGCTAGTGCTGGCTCTTGAGCCTTTTATTGATAGGAATGGGGCACTCTGGCACCAGCTGCAGCTTGTTTGAGAGATTTTAGCAAAATCTGAAGCCTGAGCCAGGACAGGCCATTCATATGGAAAAGCTGCTGCAAACAGCTTGGGTGGGGCTTATTGGATGGGGCGGAGTCTCAGGGAATCACCAGGGTGGAGCAAACAGTGTGCTCCAGGCTGATGGAAACTCAATTTTGTCTGCCAGTCAGCCCTGTAGACAGGGAGGTCTCAGCACAGGAATAATGATCCCTGTGAGCATCCCTGTCTGGGAGAAAGCCACCCCCAAGTTCCTGCCCTGATGCCAGACAATCCAGTTCCTCCCCATATGTGTCTGGGTCCCCCAGCACTGAAGCTCGAAAGAAGTAGGATCATGTAAGTTTGTGCACTCACCCTTTAAGAGGAACACCTAGGATTCCAGCCACCTCCTTATCACTCAGCTACAATCCTGAAGTTATGAGGGCTTCTCTTCCCAGCTCTGGAACCCTGGGCTGGGGCTCTGACGTGGAGCTGGGGCCCCTTGCTCCTCATGGGTAGTCTCCACAGAGACGATCTCCCTCCTGATTAAAAAAAATGGCACACATGGGTGTCGGACCAGCCAGTTACATGCCTCTGTTCCTCTACCAGTCTCATTGTGCTTTTCTTCTTTACTTCTCTAGTTGTGGGATTTCCTTTCAGCCAGCTTTCAGGTGGTTCTGAATGATAGTTGTTCTGTATTTTAGCTCTAATTTTTATGTGGTTGTGGGAAACAGTGAATACAGGCATTTACCTATGCCACCATCTTAGTTCTTTCTGGGAAGTTAAGAGGATGTCTCCACCAAATGAGTGAATAACTCTATAAAGAGGCAGAGATGAAATCAAGAAAACAGCAGATTTAAAAAGGGAAACCCATTTGTTCACTTTAATATCCATTGCATGAATATATTCCTATTTATTGTTCCACTCTACTGTTGGTGGACAGTCAGGTTGATTCCATTTGGGATCTGTTGTGGAACTACTATTGAATGGTTGTGTGTGTATATCTTCAACTCTAGTAAATAGTGCCAAACTGTTGGCCAGAGTCCTTATCCTGGGTCAGCAATTGAAGAGCATTCTTATTATGTTACATCTTTGCTGAAACTTTTTATCTTCAGACTTGGTAAATTTTACCCATTCATATAGATTTTTGTAAAAGCTTGAATCACTGCATTTCATTTCTGACCACAGCTTATCTGATCCCAGTGAAACAATCTCCTGTTAACAAGAAAATCATCATCATCTTAGAGAACTTAGAAAAATCTTCACTGTCTGAGTTATTGGGAGAGTTCTTGGTACCTCTGGAAAATTGCAGCACTGAAAGCCCCTGTACTTTTTCAAAAGGTAAAGGTTGTGGCGAGATGAGAGCGTGCTGAGAAGCAAGCTCCTGTGAGATCATTCTGTTTTCTGTTCCCCAGAATATATGCTAGACTTTATGTTCTTTCTTTGACTGATTGTAATTTGCATGTGTCCCAAAATATGGCTTATTTTAGGAAACAGAATGTCGGAATGTTACTACTTTCATGAGAACTGTTTTCTGATGGGCACCATTGCCAAGGCCTGCCTCCAGGGCTCCGACTTGCTGGTGCAGCAGCATTTCCGCTGGGTGCAGCTGCGGTGGGATGGCGAGCCCAACGCAGCCTATTGTTGGGAGAGGGGCTTTGGGAGACATGGGCTTGGTTCTGTCTTTTAATAATCGTGTGGCCTCAGGCAAGTGCAGTATTTGGATATTCAAGGGTTAAATAAGAGAACAAATATAAAACCCATAAAGTTTCTGGACTATGTTAGGATTTTTTTAAAAAAAGCAAATAGGTTTTACCATTATTAACTCTTAGGGAATCTCACCAAGTTCTAAGTTCTGTGGAAGACTAGATTAGAAAATTACTCTTCTTAAGGAGAAGCCACTGCTACAGGGGTCTTCAGAATATTATCCATCCACTCAAGCTACTTTTAATATATGACTGAAACTTGCCACAGTAATACTAAAAAGTGACATGAAAAATTAGAATTCTCTTTTGACACATTTCATATTTTTAACAATTTTTTTATATTTCAATTACAGTTGATATATAGTATATTAGTTTCAGGTGTACACATTAGCAATTAGACATTTATAAAACTTATGAAGTGAAGACCCCAATAAATCCACTGATATACACCTAGGTTGCTTCATATCTTGGCTTTCCTATATAACTAGAGGCCCGGTGCACGAAATTCGTGCACTTGGGAGGGTGTCCCTCAGCCCAGCTTGCACCCTCTCTAATATGGGACCCCTCGTGGGATGTCCAACTGCAGGTTTAGGCCCGATCCTGCAGTTGGACATCCCTCTCACAATCCGGGACCGCTGGCTCCTAACCGCTCACCTACCTGCCTGATTGCCCCCTAACTGCTTCCTTGCTGGCCTGATTGCCCCCTAACTGCTCCTCTGCGGGCCTGATTGCCCCCAAATACCTTCCCCTGCTGGCCTGATCACCCCCAAGGCTTTTATTAGTATAGATATGACCCTGCACAGAAAATTTTACTAACCCTGCTTTACAATAAGGGCTTGACGATTGAATCATTAGGACCAGACACCAAGATTTCCTTTCTTTGAATAGTGGAGGGAATACTTATCTTGTCTTTAAGTTGCCCGGAAATTAAAATGAGATAATGACTTAGAAAAGTATAAAAGCACCATATAAAGACAACTGTCTTTTTAATGAAGTGGCAAAATGAAAAACACTTTTTATTCTCCCCTTCCTTCCTTTATAGCTTTTATTTAAACTTTGAAATTTATAAAAATTTCACTCCAATTTTCATTTCTTTACATTCAACATTATTTTGTATTGGTTTCAGGTTTTATATTAGTTACAGAATAGTGGTTAGACAATCATATACTTTACAAAGTGTTCCCCGATATTTCTAGTACCCACCTGGCATCATACCATCATTACAACACTATTGACTATATTCCCTATTTAAGTGACAATGGGTTTACAGGTTCCTTTCAGTCTTTCTTTTGTGTTTCTTGTCCTTCCTTTTCTTTCTCACTTCTTCCCTCATTTTCTTTATATAGTATCTCAATTGGCCATCAAAGCTCAGTGAAGGCCCTGGGACACGCTTCATCTATTTTACAGACCAGGAAACTGAGGCCAATTCCAGTTGGCTGTGGAACTTGACTCAGCACACAGGAAGCCCTCAGAGCCATGCTCTTTGCGCTTCCTAAGGGGCAGTGGCCCAGCAAACAGAACAAACCTTCCAGTCAGGCTTCCCAGCCTCTTTCTCAAGCACCTCTTCATTGCGGATGCTCCACATTCTTTCCTCTCCCCCCATTCTTTACTGCCCCCGCTTCTCCGAAGCAGGTGGAAGGCTTCCCACTCACTGCCTAGGCATGCTCTGCTATGGGGCAGGGTGTAGTGAGCTTGCTTTTGGGTCAAGGCAGGAGCAGTAGTCACTGCCTCTGAAGTGTGAAGGCCGCCTGAGCGAGGCCCATTAGCACTGGGAGCTTCTCTGAATCATGTCAGTCAGTCCAGTACCCTGTAGTGCAGCACCCCTTCACTGAGGTGGCTCTACCCCTCAACCCCCGCCTCAGGGGTGAGGGTCCTTGCCCCTCTGCCAGGAGTCCTTCCATGCCCCTTGATCCCTGGCTGGGCCCACCCACGTCTTGGAGGCACTGCAGAACCTCTGTCTCTCTGCAGATGAGGCAGATCCCTGCCCTAGGTCTCTGCAAAGCTATGAATCTGTGGCCAGAGGCCTGGTCTGGGTCTCAGCAACCACATGCCTGCAATGTTCCCAGGGACCCTGGGAGCGGCTGGGCGAGTCCTGCCACGCCCCCCCAGGTTGGCGATCTCCCCGGGGACCCCCGGGAGCGGCTGGGCGGGTCCTGCCACGCCCCCCCGAGGGTGGCGATCGCCCCCGGGACCCCCGGGAGTGGCTGGCTGGGCCCGGCCACGCCCCCCCTGGGTGGCCTTAGCCCCCAGGACCCCCGGGAGCGGCTGGTTGGGCCCGGCCACGCCCCCCCAGGGTGGCCTTAGCACCCGGGATCCCTGGGAGCGGCTGGCTGGGCCCAGCCATGCCCCCCAGCCCCAGGGACCCCGGGGAGCGGCTGGCTCAGCCCGGCCACGCCCCCCCAGGGTGGCGATCGCCCCGGAAACCCCGGGAGCGGCTGGCTGGGCCTGGCCACGCCCCCCCCAGGGTGGCGATTGCCCCTGGGACCCCCGGAACTAAGAGGATTGGGCGCCGCCATCTTGGTCTTCTCAACGGCAGGATAGGCCACCCCGAGTCCCGCCCCCAGCCTCTCGCAGGCCCAATTATGGGCATAGCGGAGGTGCGGTCAATTTGCATGTTTCTCTATTATAAGGTAGGATAGCCTAATATGCTAAGTGTCTGGTCGACCAGTCAGCTGTTCAACCAATCAAAGTGTAATATGCTAATGATATGCTAAGGCTGTTCAACTGCTCTCTATGACATGTAGAGACCATCAGGGGGCAGATGCTCCAACAGGTAGGTTAGCTTACTGCTGGGGTCTGGCCAATTGGGACTGAGCGAGATAGGCCAGACACACACAAATTTTGTACATCGGGCCTTTAGTTGGTTAATAAAATTATGTAAGTTTGGTTAATAAAATTATACAGTACATCATCTGTATACTGTATTGTGTATTTACCACCACAACTCAAATCTCCTTCCATTACCATTTAGCCTTCCTTTACTCTCTTCTACCTCCCCCGAACCCTTTCCCTCTGGCAGTCACCATACTGCTGTCTGTGTCCATGAGTCTTCTTTTTTTTTTTTTTTTCCTTAATACCTTAAGGGTATTGTTTTGTTATCCATTCAGTCACATATATCTTTTGATTGGAACATTTAGTCCATTTACATTTAAAGTAATTGTTACCATTTTATTCATATATTTTATCTTTTTTTTTCTTAGAGTCCCTTTAATATTTCTTGTAATACTGGTTTGGTGGTGATGGACTCATTTAGCCCTTTAAACGAGTCTGGGTAGCCTTTATCTGTTCTTCAATTTTCTTTTTCTTTTTTCTTTTTTTAAATAAATCTTTATTGTTCAGATTATTACAGTCGGTTCTCATATTTCCCCCCATAGCTCCCTTCCACCCGGTTCCCACCCCACCCTCTGCCCTTACCCCCCTCCCACTGTCCTCATCCATAGGTGTACGATTTTTGTCCAGTCTCTTCCCACACCCCCCACATCCCTTTCCTCCTGAGAATTGTCAGTCCACTCCCTTTCTATGCCCCTGATTCAATTATATTCACCAGTTTATTCTGTTCATCAGATTTTTTATTCACTTGATTTTTAGATTCACTTGTTGATAGATATGTATTTGTTGTTCATAATTTTTATCTTTACCTTTTTCTTCTTTTCCTCTTCTTAAAGAATACCCTTCAGCATTTCATATAATACTGGTTTGGCGGTGATGAACTCCTTTAGCTTTTTCTTATCTGTGAAGCTCTTTATCTGACCTTCAATTCTGAATGATAGCTTTGCTGGGTAGAGTAATCTTGGTTGTAGGTTCTTGCTATTCATCACTTTGAATATTTCTTGCCACTCCCGTCTGGCCTGCATAGTTTCTGTTGAGAAATCAGCTGACAACCGCATGGGTGCTCTCTTGTAGGTAATTAACTGTTTTTCTCTTGCTGCTTTTAATATTCTCTCTTTGTCTTTTGCTCTTGACATTTTAATTATGATGTGTCTTGGTGTGGTCCTCTTTGGATTCCTCTTGTTTGGGGTTCTCTGCGCTTCCTGGACTTGTAAGTCTATTTCTTTCACCAGATGGGGGAAGTTTTCGGTCATTATTTCTTCAAATAGGTTTTCAGTGTCTTGCTCTCTCTCTTCTTCTGGCACCCCCATAATTTGAATGTTGGTACTTTTGAAGTTGTCCCAGAGGCTCCTTACACTATCTTCATATTTTTGGATTCTTTTTTCTTTTTGCTCTTTTGGTTGGGTGTTTTTTGCTTCTTTGTATTTCAAATCTTTGACTTGATTCTTGCGATCCTCTAGTCCAGTGGTCAACAAACTCATTGGTCAACAGAGCCAAATATCAACAGTACAACAATTGAAATTTCTTTGAGAGCCAAATTTTTTAAACTTCAACTTCTTCTAATACCACTTCTTCAAAATAGACTTGCCCAGGCCATGGTATTTTGTGGAAGAGCCACACTCAAGGGACCAAAGAGCTGCATGTGGCTCGTGAGCCGCGGTTTGCTGACCACTGCTCTAGTCTGCTGTTGGATCTCTGTATATTATTTTTTTATTTCAGTCAGTGTATGCTTAATTTCTAGTTGGTCCTTTTTCATATCCTCAAGGGTCTCACTAAATTTATCATTCTTTTCTAGAAAATTCTTGAAAAACCTTATAACTGTAGTTTTGAACTCTATATCTAGTTGTTGGCTTTCCTCCATTTCTTTCATTTGTGACCTGTTTCTTTGTCTCCACATTTTGGCTGCTTCCCTGAGTTGATAGAGTGGCTTTGTGTGCTAGGTGTCCTATAGGGCCCAGTGGCTCAGCCTCCCCAGTTACCTGAGGTGGACACTCTTGGTGCACCCCTTTGTGGGCTGTGTGCACAGTCTTGGTGTAGTTAAGCCTTGATTGTTGTTGGTATCACTGGGAGGAATTGACCTCCAGGCCAATTGGCTGTGAGGATCAGCTGTGTCTATGCTGGGAGAACTTCTATGCTGGAGACACCCTTATGAGACAAGACTTGCTTCAGTGGGGCTTTGGTGCTCACTGAGTCTGCCCCTGAGTGTGTCCCTTATGGATCTGAGTAGTTGTAATCTGAATGGTCCCACTCTGACCCCTGGGTACACTGGCTCTTGGATCTCTAAGGAGGTGCTAATTTAGCCTCTACCTGAGGCCATCCAGCAGGAGCTATAGAGAGATCTGCAGATTCCTCTTCTTTGTTTGGGGTTTGGAGGTGCCCAGATGAGGCCCAGCTGTGAAGCAGTGCAAGCTGCTGTGGGGCCTTGGGCCTTCTTTTGGATGTTCTGGGTCTCACTGGCTCAGCTGCAGTTTGTTAGGTAAGTTCAGAATTCAAAGGACCAGGCCATTCATATGCAAAAGCCTCTACGAGCAGCTTGGATGGGGTGGAGTCTCAGGGCAGAGCAGGCAGCAATGGCTTCATGGGGCAGAATCTCTGGGCAGAGCAAACAGCTATGGCTTCCCGTCAGCCCTGTCCTAAGAGGCCCCTGAGTCTCAGTGTCCCGCGGTAATCGCTGCAAGCACCTCTGAGAGAAAGCCGCCCTCGAGTTTCGCCCGCTGCCAGACAGTCCAGTTTCTCCCTGTATGAGTCTGGGTCCCCAGAGTCTCACCCGGAACTGGAGTTCAGAGCAGTCAGGAGCTTTTGTCTCCCTCCCAATTGAGAAAGCCAGCTACGAACTCAATTGCCAGCCCCCTCCGCATGCGCGCCTTGGTACCTCTGCCTTCCGCAGCTCCTGTGAGTCTCAGTGTGCTTTTCTCTTTCTTTCTAGTTGTAGAATTTCCACTCAGCCAACCTTCCTGTGGTTCTGGATGATGTCCGTTTTGTCTTTTAGTTGTAGTTTTGAAATTGTGAGCAGTTCAGGTGTTTACCTATGCCACCATCTTGGTTTCTCGAGACTGTTCTTCAATTTTCATGTATGTTCTTCAGTTCTAAATGATAGCTTTGCTGGATTGACTAATGTTGCTTATATATACTTGCTGTTCATCATTCTGAATATTTCATAGCAGTCCCTTCTAGCCTGATATGTTTCTGTTGAGAAATCAGCTGACACTCACACAGAGCTCCCGTGTAGGTAACCAACTGCTTTTCTCTTGCTGCTTTTAAGATTCTCCCTTTCGCCCTAACTGGTTTGGCTCAGTGGATAGAGCGTTGACCTGTGGACTCAAGGATCCCAGGTTCGATTCCAGGCAAGGGCATGTACCTTGGTTGCGGACACATCCGTAGTAGGAGGTGTGCAGGAGGCAGCTGATCAATGTTTCTCTCTCATTAATGTTTCTAACTCTCTATCTCTCTCCCTTCCTCTCTGTAAAACAATTAATAAAATACATTAAAAAAAAAAAGATGCTCCCTTTGCCTTTAACCTTTGACATTTTAATTACAATATATCTTGATGTGTGCCTTTTTGGGTTCATCATGTTTGGGACTCTGCAATTCCTGGGCTTGTATTTCCTTCACCAGGTTAGGGAAATTTTCCCTCATTATTTCTTCAAATATGTTTTCAATCCCTTGCTCTCTCTCTTCTCCTTCTGATAACCCTGTGATATGAATGTTGGTATTCTTGACATTTTCCCAGAGGCCCCTTAAACTATCCTCATTTTTTTAGATTCCTTTTTTTTTTCTTTTTAAAATATTTTTATTGATTTTAGAGAGGAAGGGAGAGGGAGAGAGAGATAGAAGCATCAATGATGATAGAGAATCATTGATTGGCTGCCTCCTGCATGCCCCACACTCAGGATGGAACCCACAACCCAAGCATATGCTCTGACCAGGAATCAAACCATGACCTCCTGGTTCATAGGTCAATGCTTAACCACTGAGTATGCGGGCCAGGCTAGATTCCTTTTTTCTTTTTCCTGTTCTGATTGGGTGTTTTCTGCTACCTTATCTCCCAAATTGCTGATTTGATCCTCTACTTCATCTAATGTACTGTTAATTACCTCTAATGTATTCTTCAGTTCAATTATATTCTTCATGTCTGACTAGTTCTTTTTTGTTTTATATGTACACTAGAGGCCCGATGCACGAAATTCATGCAAGAGTAGGCCTTTCTTCCCCTGGCTGCCGGCACCGGCTTCCCTCTGGCACCCAGTACTCAGGCTTCCCTCTGGCTGCCGGCCCTTGCAGCCCCAGCTTCGTCCAGAAGGTCATCCGGAATGACGTCCAGTCTAATTAGCATATTATGCTTTTATTATTATAGGTTTTTATGTTTCCTGCCTCTGCTGAAGTTCTCACTGAGTCATTGAACCCCCTTATAACCAGTGTTTTGAACTCTGTATCTGGTAGATTGCTTGTCTCCATTTTGTTCAGTTTTTTTTCTGGAGTGTTTTTTTTTTCTGTTCTTTCATTTGCGACATGTTTCTTTGTCTCCTCATTTTGGCTGCCTCCATGTGTTTGTTTCTATGAATTAGGTAGAGCTGCTATGTCTCTTAGTTTTGATGTGTGGCCTTATGTATTAGGTGTCCTGTGGGGCCCAGTAACACAATCACCCTGGTCCCCTGAGCTGGGTGCTCCAGCTGTGTCCCTCATGTGGATTATGTGTGTCTTCCTGTTGTAGATGAGCCGTTACTGCTGTTTGACCATAATTGAAAGGGATTGATCCTCAGGCTGATTGGTAGTGAGGACTGCCCGTGACTACACAGTGGAGGAGCTGTTGTACAGGGGCTGACCCTACAGAGCAAGATTTGCTTTAGCAGGCTTTGGTGCCTGCTGAGTCTGCCCTTTGGGTGTATCATTTGTGGAAGTGGTGGGTGGTACTCTGCTGTGACCCAAAGCTGGCCACCAGGTGTGTTAGTTCTAGAACTTTCTGAGAGTGGCTCTGGTATAGGCCATGTTTAGCTGCTGCCTGTACCCTTCCCCAGGGCTGCTTGGTATGAGCTTCAGAGCTTGGTATCTTGCTCTGAAGATGGTTGCCACTTTTTCTGGGATTGGAGGTGTCTGGGAGAGGCTAACCTGTGAACTGAAGCTGGCTTCCACTATTGCTGGGCTTGAGGTTGACTAGTAAGAGGTATGAGGTATGTGAGACCAGATGCTACTTGTTTGAGCTTGTGATCCTTTGAATGATTTTTGGAAAGACTGGAGCATGAGCCAGAACAGGCTGTGTATATGGAAAAGTCACCAGAAAGAGCATGGTTGGGCCCACAAGTTGGGTGTGGTGGGGCGGGGTCTCAGGGAATCACCAAGGAGAGCAAACAGTGTTAGCCATGTTGATGGAGACTCAGATACGGCTCCACCTTCTCATGCAGGTGGAGGGCTCAGCAGAGGAATAATGGCCTCTGCCAGCACTTACGTTAAAGCCAGCCCTTGTGCTAAAGCCAGACAAGTCAGTTCCACCTCATATATCCCTGGCTCCTTTTGAGCTTCTGCCCCAGCACTGTGTCTCACAGTGAGTGAGTCTATCAGTGAGTAAGTTTGTGCGCAGGATCTTTAAGAGGAACGCTTGTGACTCCAGGAGCTTTGTCTCAGCCACAGTCCCCGCTGGTTTTCACAACCAGAAGCTATGAGGACTTCCTTTCCTGGCACTAGAACCCAGGGCTGGGGAGCCTGGTATGGGGCTGGGATTCCTCACTCCTCAGGGAACACCTTTGCAGCTCAGTTATCCCTCCCAATTTTTTACCACCACCAAATATGGGTGTGGGACCAGCTCATTCTGTGTCTCCGCCCCTCCTACTAGTGTCAATGTGGCTTCTTCTGTATATCCTTAGTTATAGAACTGTTCGGCTAGTCTCCAGGCGTTCTGAATGGTGTGGTTCTGTGATTTGGTTGTAATTTTGACATGGTTAGGGGAGGAGGTGAGTACAGCATCTACCTTCTCTGCCATCTTGACCAGAAGCCTCTTTAGGCACATTTTTAAGAGTAATAATAACTTTTAGTGATTTTTCAGAATATTAAAACAAATATTCTGTATTCACCCAAATAACAAAATTAACTTAAGGCTAACCAAATCTAGTACATTACTATTTAATTTCATATTCTTAAGTTTGGTCAGTAGCTGAGTGTCTAGGTGGATTTTAAATAAAAGTTTGATTTAGCCTGATTTTGTTCATTTAATCCTGCACAATGGGTCTCCTTGGATCAGCACAGTATTTTTAAGCTGTAACTAACACAATACACCAATGCTAGCTGCTCCACAAGAAGAGGCTTTTTCCCCCTCACCAAATGTCAAATGGTAGGTTTTGCTGATGTCAGTTAAGCACCTCACGATGTCATGTGCTGGACCTGGGGGAGTCTCCTGATCTCCCTTCAAGAGTGCAGGATGTCTGTCTGTAGGACTTCAGGCACATACTCCCTCAAACATGTTCAAAGATAGGAAGCAGGGTATGTGGCGGATAAAAAGCTTTGTTAATCTCCTTCTTGGGGAGGAAAGCACCTTTTTCTGAACAAAATTGTGTCTGTTTTCTTAAAGGATATGAATGAGCATGCATTTGTGGGTGGGAGGGTCAGGGGAGATGGGTGGGGGGAAAGTGTGGGGTGGGAATGACTATGGTAATTCAGTGGACAGTGGGTACCACTAGTGATTTGAATTGGTATCTGAAATTCCTAATTTAATCGGAGAAATATTCCACCCCAACCTATGTTAAAGTCAGTTGGCTGGTTATAAATATACTAGAGGCCTGATGCACAAAAATTCGTGCAAGAATAGGCCTTCCTTCACCCTGCTGCCAGCACCAGCTTCCCTCCGGCACCCAGGATCTGGGCTTCCCTCCTCCAGCTGCCCGCAGGCACCCGGGACCCGGGCTGGCTTCCCTTGGGCCCCGGCTTTGTCAGGAAGGATGTCTGGAATGACGTCTGGAAGATGTCCGGTCTAATTAGCATATTACCCTTTTATTATTATAGATGCTTTTGACCAAAGCACACCCTTGTATGTCTTCAACCAGTAGGAAAAAAGGCGAGGTAAAGACCATGAAAAATCATTAGCTTTTCAAATTACTGATACTTCTATTAACACAACATTATTAATACTTAAATGTCTTTTCCCCCAAAAAAATCACATAAGTAATCACAAGACACCCAAGTTTCTTTTCTTTTTGTTTTTTTTAATATTTTTTATTAATTTTGAGAGAGAGAGAGAGAGAGAGAGAAAGGGAAAGAGACACATCAATGGAGAGTGAAACATTGATCAGCCGCATCCAGCTCACCCTACAGAGGATCTAGCCCACAACCTTAGGCACGTGCCTGAATGGGAATCGAACTGGCAGCCTTTCAGTGCATGGGACGATGCACAAGTAACTGAACCACACCAGCCAGGGCCTAGTTTTGTTTTTTGTTTTCCTTAAATTCTTTTTTTTAATTTTATTTTATTGTTGACATTATTACAGATGTCTCCCATTTTCTCCCTTTATGCGTCCGTCCACCCAACCCCCTGCCTCACCGCCCCCTCCAGGTCTTCCCCCATGCTATTGTCTGTATCCATGGGTTATGTATATATGCTCATGTGTTCTTTGACTAATCTCTTCCTGTCCCCCCTCTTCCAACCCCTTTTCCCCCCAACACACACCACACACACACAGGTCTATCATTCTGCTTTCTGCTTCCATACCTCTGGCCTTTTTTGTTTGTCGGTTTATTTTATTTTTTAGATTTCACTTATAAGTGAGATCATGTGATACTTGTCTTTCTTTAACTGACTTATTTTGCTTAGCATAATGCTCTCCGGGTCCCTCCATGCTGTCTCAAACAGAGATCCCCCCTTTTTTTACAGCTGCATAGTATTCCATTGTGTAGATGTACCACAGCTTTTTTTACCTACTCATCTTCTGATGGGCACTTGGGCTGTTTTGAGACCTTAGCTATTGTAAATAATGCTGCTATGAACATAGGGGTGCATGTATTCTTTCTGATTTGTGCTTTGAGATTCTTAGGATATATTCCCAGAAGTTTTATTGCTGGGTCAAATGGCAAATCCATTTTTAACTTTTTGAGGAACCTCCATACTGTTTTCCACAGTGGCTGTAGTAGCCAGCACTCCTACCAGCAGTACTAGGATTCCCTTTTCTTCATATCCTCGCCAGCACTTGCTGTTTGTAATTTATTGATGATACGCACTCTGGCAGGTGTGAGGTGATACCTTGGGATACAAAATTAACACCTGGAAATTGATGGTATTTTTATACACCAATAATGAACCTTTAGAAAGAGAAACTAAAAAACACAATCCCATTTACCATTGTAACAAACAAAAAAAGAGAGATACCTGGGAATAAACTTAACCAAGGAGGTAAAAGACCAGTACTCAGGAAACTATAGGACATTGGAAAAGGAAATAAAGGAGGACGCACAAAAGTGGAAGCATTTGCCGCGTGCATGGACTAGAATAATTAACATTATTAAAATGTCCATTCTACCCAAAGCAATCTACAGATTAAACACAATCCCTGTTAAAATACCAATGGCATATTTCACAGATCTACATAGAATATTCCAAAAATTTATATGAAACAAAAAAAGACCCCAAATAGCTGCAGCTATATTGAGAAAAAATAACAAAGTTGGAGGAATCACAATATCAGATATCATATACTACAAAGCCATTGTAACCAAAACAGCCTGGTACTGGCACAAGAACAGGCATAGACCTATGGGACAGAACAGAGACCCCAGAAATCAACCTACACCAATATGGCCAATTAATATTTGACAAAGATGGTAACAGCATACAATGGAATAAAGATAATCTCTTCAATACATGGTGTTGGGAAAATTGGACAGTTACATGCAAAAAAAAAAAGAAAAAAGAAACTAGACCACCAACTTACATCATACACAAAAATAAACTCAGAATGGATAAAAGACTTAAATATAAGTTGTGAAACCATATAAATCTTACAAGAAAACATAGGCAGTAAAATCACAGACATCTCACATAGCAGTATTTTCACTGATACATCACCTAGGGCAAGGGAAACAAAGGAAAAAATAACAAATGGGACTACATCAAACTAAAAAGCTTCTGCACATCAAAAGAAACCATCAACAAAATGAAAAGGGAACCTACTGTATGGGAAAACGTATTTGCCAATGATATATCTGGTAAGGTTTTAATTTCCAAAATATACAAAGAACTCATACACCTCAGCACCAGAAAGACAAACAATCCAATTTAAAAATGAGCAAAGAACCTGAATAGATATAATTCTTATCAGACCATGTGTGTTACACAGTATTTAAAATTGACACATTTTAACATTTGAAAACAAATTTCTTTATATCAGTCAAGCTCTGTATATTTTGAGGAAGTTAGCATTTTCGTTAGGGAAATTAAATTAATACAAGGTGAACGTGACACAGATCCTGATGTACCATGTGGATCTTATCACCCAAAATAGTCAAATATTTAATGTCATTTTTTACTTCATTAATTCAAAATCCTTTTATGAATATCTACTACTTGCAAGGCCTGTGAGGTCCTTTACATACATGTGAATAATGATGTCTTCCAGAATTGTTTAAGAATTCATCCAAGGTTTCTCCTTAGCCTATTTATTGCTCCATTGTGTCTGAACCTTTTTGTTTCATATGATAAGCTACAGGTCTCTTTCTCATGCTAACAAACATAATAGTGTGTTATTAACTATCCCTTCTTCATCCACTCCAAGTAAAGATAAAATCATATTCAGCTACATTTTTACTTTGTAGTTTTCAACGTTTACATTTTTAATTTTGGACTTGTTAAAAACAAAAGGGAAAGGCCCAGCTGGCGAGGCTCAGTGGTTGAGCGTCGACCTATGAACCAGGAGATCACAATTTGATTCCCAGTCAGAGCACATGCCCAGGTTGCAGGCTTGATCCCCAGTGTGGGGCGTGCAGGAGGCAGCTAATCAATGAGTCTTTCTCATCATTGATGTTTCTATTTTTCTCCCCCTCTCTCTTCCTCTCTGAAATCAATAAAAATATATTTTTTTAAATAAAGGAAAAGAAGCACTGTCCTAACGCAACCCTCGTGTTTCCCCTCCGTCTCTCTAGCTCCGAGGTCGGGTGCCCTCTCCCTGAGATCCCATGTGCAAGACAGTGGACTGGGCCCTGGCCGTCTGGCGCCAGCTCAACTCCTGCCTGGCCCGCTTGGGCACCCCTGAAGCACTTCCTGGGCCCAAGTATTTCCTGTCGTGTCCTGTAGTCCCAGGACATGCCCAAGTGACAGTGAAGTAAGTGTCATTTCACCTTACTTGCCTTTTTAACCTAGAGCCGTGGCTAATTTGTTTGAGAGGGAGAACGCGGGTGGTGCTACCTTGTGCTACCTCCTGTCATCAGCGTGGAGCGTCAGAGGACAGCTGTGACTTCTCCGTTGGCTAACTCCTAAGGAAACCATGTTTACTAAGAGCTAGATAGCAGTTTCCCTCTCTTATAAAACTCGCATCAAAGTCACGTGTGACTCGCTGTGCAGTGTCTCCTGGGGAAGGCCCGCATGAGGAATTCAGTCAAGTATCCTGTAACCAAACAAAC
Source organism: Eptesicus fuscus (assembly GCF_027574615.1). NCBI lineage: Eukaryota > Metazoa > Chordata > Mammalia > Chiroptera > Vespertilionidae > Eptesicus > Eptesicus fuscus. Next base: position 71,717,391 of record NC_072486.1, read on the forward strand.
CAAAACCTTACATTCTATTGAATTAAAAGCTTCCTGCTATATTAATGAGACTTACATACTTACCATGCTTTTCTTAGTAGCAGCTTATGAGAACAGACATATAAATAATAAGGTTAATGAAATAGAAAATCAGGAGGAAATTGAAAAGGAGAAAAAAATTCTCACACTCCAGCTTAGTAAGGGTTCTGTGATTAGCTGTCAGCTTTGATTCTGCAATTTCTGGCATCCTGGGCAGAAACCCATTTTAGAAAGCAGGGATGCAAATAATATATCTTCTTCATTATAAGACAAACTGTCAATTTAATCAAAGCCGATTGGGGGAAAGGAAGAATTACCGTGTTTAATATATACACAGCATTCCCTTGCTAAAGAGCAGAAATACAGCCCCAGCCAGGCAGCTCAGTAAGAAAAGCAGCACTGTTCTAACCCAGGCCCTCGTGTTCTGCTGGCTCAGAGGTCAGGTGCTCTCTCCCTGCGACCCGTGTGCAAGACCGTCGACTGGGCCCTGGCCTCTGGCACCAGCTCAACTCCTGCCTGGCCCGCTTGGCACACCTGAAGCACTTCTTAGGCCAAAGTACTTCCTGTCTTGTCATCCTGTCCTGTACACCAAAAAGGTTTCGGGTTTGATCCCCCGTCAGGTGCATACAGGAGGCAAATGATCAGTTTCTCTCTCTCTCCCTTCTTGTCTCTCTACAAATCAATAAACATACCCTCAAGTGAGGATTTGAAAAAGGGGGCAAAAATACATTTATTCCTCTAATTATGCCTGCCCTTTTTCACCAATATTACAATTACATTTAAGCCTTTCACATCCAGAGTCTTGAGATTCTTAGGGAGCCGACTTTGACCTTTCCTATCAGAACTGTCGAGGCTCTGAGATTCGTACCCTGTTTGCAAGCTAACAAGTTATTCTGCCACAGGTTCAGGGTTTGGGGTCAGAGGCCAAAGACTTCATTCCTCACAACACAGCCCAGCCTGGGCTTCATATTTCACTGGTTTCCCTAGCTCCTCCAGTCCCCCTGGGCGATGCACAGTGACCCAGGTGGATTCTGGCTTTGCAGGAGTCACAGATGCAGAGCTCCCAGCTTGGGAATCCCCAGGCTTCTAAAAGGGGTGCTGTCAGACCGGCCCATCCTTTGCCCTGGAAGGATGCATTCCTTTTATTATCCCGGCCAGGACACACATCTACCCACTGCTCCGGGAGACACTGGCTCTGTCTTCCAAGGCAGCGTGCTCTACTGACATCCTTGGAAAGAGAGTCCAGAACAAAGCTCACATACAATGTGAAGGTATGTCGTGGAGAAATGTCTCCCAACAGCCATATGAAAGAACTGCTCATTAAAACAAACAAAAAAAGCTTATCTTTACCCCTTTAGCACTTTTAGAAGTAACTATGTAAGTGACTCATGTGGTTGAATACCAGATTTTTTTCTATATTCTGTATTGTTGGTTTTTTTTCCTTGAATTACATATCATCAAGCAGTAACAGAGAAGCTTATGATAGACAGATGCTTCATACTTGGGTAAGTTTTAACAGTCTTAAAAGGCTTTGAAAATTTTCCTCTTCTGGGAGATGTGGTTTTGGCTCTATAACCTTAATCAATTAAGGCTACAACAAAATATAATCTTTTTTTTGAAGGAATGTTAATTGGTATTAGTTACTCCAAACTTGTTCCACTGCTACAGTCATTAATGCAAAGGTCCGCCTGAGGCTGGTTGACCCGTCCCCTTTCTGCAGGACCAAGCCCACCCGAACGCAGAGACTGAGCCCTGGCCTTGGGACAGGCAGATATAATTTGCCAGTGATTATTAGGTGGATCCCAGTTTCAGAAATATTAAAATATAAAAATGTGTGTCTTATTAAGGAAATAAAGCAAATAAGTTTTAGCATTTAAACACAGACCTTCAGGCATATTTTTCCCAGACTTCTTCTGTCTATAAATTTACCTTTCCATGTATTATTTTCTTTTTTTAAAAATGTTTTAATTTATTGGGGTGACATTGGTTAATAAAATTATATCGTTTTCAAGTGTATAGTTCTATGATACATCATCTGTATATTGCATTGTGTTTTTACCCAATCTACAGTCAAATCTCTTTCCATGTATTTTATTCATGCATTCATCCAGTGCACACTTGGCATCGATTCCTGATGACAAGGATCTTATAAAGTTAAAAGGAGAGGGACATGTAAACAGTCAGTTTCATTTGAAATACATTGTATTTATGAGGCAAAGTCAAACTATGTCGGAGTTAGATCATTACAGTTGTCCCAGAACTTACCTGGGAAATGAAGCATATCTTTATACAGTAGATACTTAGGTTTTTTTGATGGCCTTCAAACTGTCCTTTGTAGAGTTGTGTATAATTCCTGCAAGGCCTGGTCCTAACTAGGGGTCAACCCCTCTCTTGCAAGGTGGATGTCTAAGCTGTGGAATGCTGTCACTGCACCCAGAGTTCAGGAAGCAATATTGTCAAGAGCCTCTGTGAAAAGACAGCCTGGCCTTGTGCAAACAACTGCTAAGCAGCACCTTAGCCAAGGACAGCACACTGGGGTGAAAGCTGCTCTCAGCATCTTGCTCAATAAAGCTGTGCTGTGTGGCTGTCCCCTCCAGAGAGCAGGTATGTGGGTTCCTGCTGGGAGGAGAGGAAATTCACACTCTTAGGTAAAACTTGTTTACTTTGTTACTAGGGAGCTCTGTTTTCCCTCCTTGTAAATGGAGAAATTATCTCAGCATTAATAAACATTTCACACCTTTGCCCCAGAACTGTCTCTCTGTCTGGAGATTACTGGCTCATGTTTAAATTGTAGACCTCCAAGTAAAGTGTGCTGGTTCACAAAATTCCTGATTGGGTATTAAGCAGGCCCATGATTTCGAAGAGTCTCTTTCTTTGAGAATTTTGCTTGACTCTATGAAACTGCATTATCACTACCTTCCTTTTGGCAAAACATGATTTGTGTTGTTTCAGAGCTACACCAATATGCAGTTGATTTCAAAGGAGGAAGTTTCCCTTTGTTCCTAGTTTCAAGTTACAACAGTTGTAGCAAGAAAAACGGAGAGAGTGGTGCCTGGAGACAGGTGAGCACCGGTCCTCACAAGAAGTCTGGCCGTTTCTCTGCACCCACCTGGAGGAAGCCAGTCCTGAGTGAGAAAGGTAAGAGGGGTGGGCATGCTGTCTAGAGGTACCAGGGCACTGGGGTCTAGTTTCTGAATGTAAATGTGTTTTTATTCTTTTTTTTCACCGTGCATTCAACAAAATTCTGAGTATCTCAAAGCACATTTTCATAGAATAAAAAAGTATGTAGTAGGTACATTTTCAAAAATATTTTGGAGCCCCTTACCTGAAAATAATTTTTCATACTAGAATTCTGATATTAAATTTATCTTTACTGTGTTAATGATCTTTTTAAAATTACTTGATGTTTGTGGTGTCCACATTTAAATTTTTGTAATGTAATAATTGCACTTTGGCATATTTCTCTCCTTTTACGTGTCACCCCTAAGCCAACCTTAACTTTTTAAAAGTATGCATGCAGACATATTTGATACCAGATAAGACCTTTATATGTGAACTAGAGGCTTGATGCATGAAAATTCATGCACTGGAGGGGGGTCCCTCAGCCCAGCCTGCCCCCTCTCACAGTCCAGGAGCCCTCAGGGGCGGGAGGCGACCCAGCGATCAGGGGAAGGCGACGCCCCCATCACACCTCTGCTGCTGCCACTGCCGGCAGTGCAAGCCTCAGCTGGCCCTGGTTACCTGAGCCTCGGGTGGCCCTGGGCGGCTGGGAGGCTAGAGGACTGGGGGAGTTTGGAGGCCGGCACATGGAGTGGCCGGACCTGCCTGCGGGCAGAACTAGGCGCCGCCATCTTGTGGCTGTGGATGCTGCCATCTTTGAGGGCATGGCAATCAATTAGCATATTCCCTCTTTATTGGCTGTGAGTGCCACCATCTTTGTGAGGGTGTGATGGTCAATTAGCATATTACCTCTTTATTATATAGGATTGATTTACGTATTTCTTTTTCATATAAAAAGAATGTGTACCATTATAATGTGTACCATTTGCCTGGTTCTATTCTAGGCAATGGAAATAGAATACAAAACATAGCAACAATCCCTGCCCTCATTGAGTTTACATTCTAATAAATCATTAAACAGACTGTATATAATGGGATGTGATATATAAAGAGAAATACCTAAGTTTTCATCTAACAAAGAAGAGATAACACATTTATCTCTGCTGTTAGACCTCCTATTTTGGTTTTGATAATAAGTTATTATACAAATTATAAATGTCCTCCCTAAAGAAAATCCATATTTGAAAAAGAATGAAAAGATGTTCTAACCTCATAGGCATGGTGGGTTTCTGACACATGTAATTAAGTTTAGGTCTTGACGAGCCACCTGCAACTATTCTGTTTGGTGTCATTATATGCCAACTATATGGTAACAGGGTTGCTAAATAGGAGAATATGCTGCCTAAAATTTAAAACGTTTTGTTCATTAATATATTTTCATAGTTTAGCTTATATTTTGTTGATTTTTAAGAAAAAAAAATTAATATGGTTTTAACCATAGTAATGCATGCTGGAGTTTTATTATCCCAATTGTGTGTTAGTAAATTGTGATTTTTTTAAAAGGTGATTGGATAGGGATTAGAGAGCAATGAAAGGACTTGTATGCATGGATATTAGCATAACCAATGGACACAGACACTGGGGCAGTGGGGGCTTGCCCGGGATGGGAATGGCTGGAGGGGGGGCGGTCAATTGGGGAAAAAGGAGACTTATGTAAAGCTTTAGACAATGAAAAAAAAAGTGATTGGATAGAAAGTCACTGAATAAAATGAGACTTTTACTTACACTTTTTTGTTTTATGCATTGATAATAGGATACATTCTGATCCCGAGATCTTGTTACTTCCCAAAGAATGTTTAAGTCAGGGAATAAACTCATTAGATTCCAGTCCCCCAATATACCACAGAGATTCCCCAAGTAACTTTCTGCAGCAAGAATTATACCTTTTACTTGTTTGTCCCAGTATAGCATAAAAAAGAGTTCTAAGATGAGGATTATCACCTCCATTTACAGATAACAACAAGGAGGTTCAGAAACCCTTGGCTACCTGTTCAAAATCCCCTCTCCTGGAGACAGAGTTCTGTATCCATGTTTTTGTTTCTTGCCAGCGCAATGCTATTTTCTGACAATCTAATCCTGTGGCACATGTAATAATCCATAAGCACCCAGATAAATAAACACCCAACCAGATTTCTTTTTTAAACATACTTTTTTATTGATTTCAGAGAGGAGAGAGAAACATCAGTGATGAGAGGGAATCATTGATTGGCTTCCTCCTGCACACCCCCTACTGGGGATCGAGCCTGCAACCTGGGGGGCAGAAGGGACATCTGTAATATGCTCAACAATAAAGATTTTTTAAAAACTAATTTTACAGAGTGAAATTCAAGGGCCTTGAATTTTAACCACACATGATTAGAATAATGAACCAAAGATTGACATATTTTTCTGTTTATTGTATTTTTTTATAACGGAAATTTGTTTTCCAATAATTGCACTTGATTTAGGGTTGATTTGGGGTGGGGTTTTTTACATAATTGTTTTGAAAAAAATCAATATCAGCCCTAACCGGTTTGGATCAGTGGATAGAGCGTCGGCCTGCAGACTGAAAGGTCCCAGGTTCGATTCCGGTCAAGGGCATGTACCTTGGTTGCGAGCACATCCCCAGTAGGAGGTGTGCAGGAGGCAGCTGATTAATATTTCTCTCTCATCGATGTTTCTAACTCTATCCCTCTCCCTTCCTCTCTGTAAAAAATCAATAAAATATATATTTTTTAAAAAAATCAAAATCGGAACCACTCTGCATTCCACCCAGATCACCATGGAAGGTCATAAAGTTTAGTAGAGACGCCTCTTTCTTTCCTGACCTCACACAGAAAAGCATGATGTCAGGTCATAGGCTAATGGATTGCAGGGCCCAGATCTGGGCACTTTCGGTCATTAGAGAAAGGCACTAGTCAGTGCTTTCTGACAATGACAAAAGTATGAGTAAAAAAACTAGTACAGAGATTATGTCTGATTATTTGCTTTTAATGAGGATATATTCAATTTACTTTTCAAAATTATTCTTTAGAGCAGCAATTGCCAACCTTTCAGACCTCACAGACCACCAGAGGCCTGTGGACCACCAGTTGGCGACCACTGCTTTAGAGATAATGTATACTAGGTGTACTGGTTAATAATGCGGATTTTTTTCAATAGATGGAGTTACATATATGTTGATATATATGCGATTTAATATGTATGCTATTTTGTTGTATTGACAATAAGCTTCAAAACTTCATATGTCAAATTTTCTGAAGGTGTTAACATCATAGGTATTTTTACACTTAAAAATTTCAAATTTTGTGCCCAAAAAAAGAGCATTTGCGGAAAGTTTTAATTCATTGCTTTATTTTGAAGAAAAGTGCTGCTGAATACTTTGGGAAGCTTATAGTGAACATGCTCCATCTCAAGATACTTGTGAACGCTGGTTTAAACACTGTAAAAGTAATGATTTTGACTGAAAGACAACATCCAGGTCAACCGAAAAAGTTTGAAGACCAACAATTACAAGCATTATTGGATGAAGATGCGTGTCAAACTCAAAAACAACTTGCAGAAAGATTAAACGTTGCTCAGCAAACAATTTCTGATCATTTCCAAGCAATGGGGAAAATTTTAAAGGAAGGAAAATGGGTGCCACATCAACTGAACAAAAGACAAATGGAAAACCGAAAAGTCATCAGTAAAATGTTGCTTCAACAGCATGAAAGAAAGTCTTTTTTGCATCGAATTGTGACTGGCGATGAAAAGTGGATTTATTTTGAGAATCTAAAACTCACAAAATCATGGGTTGATCCAGGTCAACCATCAACATCGACTGCAAGGCCAAATCCCTTCGGAAAGAAGACAATGCTCTGTGTTTGGTGGGATCAGGAAGGTGTGGTGTATTATGAACTTCTAAAACCAGGTGAAACCGTTAATACTGATCGCTACCAACAACAAATAATCAATTTGAACCACGCTTTGATCATGAAACAACCAGACTGTGCCAGAAGACAAGGCAAAGTAATTTTGCTTCATGATGACGCACCATCACCCACTTCAAAACCAGTTAAAGACACGTTAAAAGATCTTGCCTGGGAAGTATTAACCCACCTGCTGTATTCACCAGACCTTGCTCCTTCAGATTACCACTTGTTCCGATCGATGGCACATGCACTTTCTGAGCAGCACTTCAAAACATACAACGAAGTGGAAAATTGGGTCTCTCAATGGTTTGCCTCAAAACAAGAAAAGTTCTATTGGGACGGTATCCACAAATTACCTGAAAGATGGGGGAAATGTGTAGCTAGCGATGGACATTACTTTGAATAAAGCACTTTTGATGTTTCTCTTGAAATTATCGTGTTTTCTTTGATTACAAAATCCGCATTATTAACTGATACACCTAGTATTAGCAATATTCATATATTTTTTAATTCCATCAGAAGCAACTATAAAACTTACAAAATTTAGTATATTATAAAAACAGACTTTTTTTGGAGTCTGAAGTAGTTTTTAACAGTATTTTCGCAAACTTTTTGACCATAACCCACAGTAAGAAATATATTTTACATCATTACTAATATACACAAACCTATGCATTTGTGTGTATATATAACTGATACTATCAATATATTTACTGCAAGCAGTGCAATCAGATATTTTCTATTTTATATCTTTTTGTACACTGTTCATATTTTCTTCGCTGTATAATGCATAGCAGTTAAAGTTAAGTTTCTACAAGTATACTACTCATGCCACACCCACTGTGATGCATTATGGGGGCCCACACATCAGAAACCGCACTTGATCTGCCTGGTCAGTACTGGAAGGCAAAGGTAGAGAGGGAGGGACTTAACTAGTGAGAAGGACCATTGATAAAAGCAAAATTCAGGATCCTGAATTGAGCCTCAGGTGGTGTTAGTTAGACTTAATTTAGGGAACCTTCCCCCAGTGGCTGTGCAGGAAGCTACATCTGCAGACTCTGCCTTAAGGAAAACCCCTCAGGAGATGGATTCAGTTAAAAAAACAGTATAGAAGTGCAGCATAGACCATGGTCTGTTTCTTCCAAATACAGAGTTCAAGATGCACAGGGACAAGTATTCATGCCATTGAAATTATTACATTTTACCTTGCAGGTATCAAAAATACGGCTAGATCACAGCTGAATTGTAACAGGAGTGCTTCTCGTCAAAACAAAAGTAAGTTCCCCTTCCAGATTAACTCAGAGCAAACAATACACACTCATTTTAGTTGTGCAACTATTATACTATTAATATAATTTTAAAGCAATTTGTTGAAAAGATTAGAAATATTATTAGCTTCATTTTTATCAAACTGACATAAAGATATGGTAAAATTCTGTATTTTTACATTTTAAACAGACTTTAGATGACTGAACTGTCCGCTGTCCCACCTTCCTCACCTGAGTTTTACCCCAAAGAACAAACGCTGAGTTTTATCCCAAAAACCAAAACATTTCTAAATTAATAGTGTTTTATTCCCCCTGGAATTTATTTCTGTTTCTGAATAAAATGCATATGCTTGCTGTTCCTTCATTTACCCATTTTAGATACTATCTGTTGTTTCTATCATTGAAGATAAAAATTTTGGAGGTACATTGTTTTTTGAGACCAGACATGTCTTTTTTTAATGATTTCACTCTTAGTTTATGTTATCAGGATATATATGTTTGTGGGTTGGAAATAATTTTCATTTGGAATTTTAGGCCTATTGCTCCATTTTCCTCCAGTTTCCATTTGATTTCTAATTTTTTCATTGCTCCAATCCTCAGAAACGTATTGGATTTTTTAAATTTTTTATTGTTGAAAGTATTAGATATGTCCCCCCAAAGTCAAATCTTCTCCTGTCTCCTTATATTAGGAGCCCCTATCCCTTTCCCTCTGTCACCCACCACACTGCTGTTCTTGTTCAGGAGTTTCAGTTTCACATGCCACATATGAGTGAAATCACATGGTTCTTAGCTTTTTCTGACTGACTTACTTCACTTAGCATAATGTTCTCAAGGTCCATCCATGTTGTTGCAAATGGCGCTATTTCATCCTTTCTTATGGCTGAGTAGTATTCCATTGTGTGTATGGACCACATCTTCTTTACCCAGTCCTCTAGCATGGGACACTTTGGTTGTCTCCATATCTTGGCCACTGTGAATAATGCTGCCGTGAACATAGGGGTGCATATATCTTTGCGAATACATGATTTCAAGTTCTTTGGTTATATACCTAGGAAAGGATTGCTGGGTCATATGGTAGCTCTATTCTTAATTTTTTGAGGAATCACCAGACTGCTTTCCACAGTGGTTGTACTAGTCTACATTCCCACCAGCAGTGAATGAGGGTTCCCTTTTTTCCACAACCTCTCCAACACTTGTTATTGCTTGTCTTGTTGATAATGGCCATTCTAACAGGTGTGAGGTGGTATCTCATTGTAGTTTTTTAAAAATATATTTTTATTGATTTCAAGAGGAAAAGAGAGGGAGAGAGATAGAAACATCAATGATGAGAAAGAATTATTGATCAGCTGCCTCCTGCACACCCCCTATTGGGGATCAAGCCTACAACCTGGGCATGTGCCCTTACTGAGAAAACGTGACCTCCTGGTTCATAGGTTGATGCTCAACCACTGAGGCACGCCAGCTGGGCTATCTAGTTGTAGTTTTGACTTGCATTTCCCTAATTGCCAGTGAGGTAGAACATCTCTTCATATGTCTATTGGCTGTTTGTCTCCTGGGAGAGGTGTATTTTCAGGTCCTCTGCCTACTTTTGATTGGGTAGTTTGTTTGGTATTGAGTTTTATGAGTTCTTTTTATATTTTGGAGATTAAACCTTTGTCAGAACCACTATTTACATATATCATCTCCCACTGATTTTTTTTTAATGCTAGATTTACAGAAACATAATATGACATTTACTTTCAGATGTTAAATGTTTACAGTGATATTATTTTCTTACTGCTCTTAGAGAATTGTTGATTATTGCAGCTTACAAATTTTGAGGTAAAGAATGATTTGGTTAATTGTTGGGCAGTTTGCAAATAGCTCCTCACTGTAGCCCAATAAATGGTGTGCCCTATTGTTAGAGAAATGTGTGGATGGCCTTTCTCTGTTGCTAGCAGGAATAGGACCCTTATCATCTCAAGAAAAAGAACTTTGGGACACACACAGGAGGACGAGTGCTCCTTATTTGTGTAGAGTTCCATCTTTTCCAAAGTCCCATTTCCTTAACCTAGTCCTAGAAAATATGCAGCTGGGGATTCAGTAGAGCTAGGAGCAAAGCCAGCGCCCAGAGTTTCCGCTCCGTGGTGGAGCTGGGTCTATTGAGCAATAGGCTGGTTGCCGTCCATTAGTCCATTGTACGGGGTCCTCATGGCCGTGAGCCACGTGGGCGAGTGCAGGAGCGTGAGAGTCCCACAAGCCAGGAGTCGAGCACAAGCAAGGAAAAGCTTACAAACAAAGAGCAAGAGGGCAAACTCCTTTGTTTAGATTAAATATCTTCAATCTTCTCAGGCCTATGACCTGTTCCCAGGTGTGACTAACAAGCAAGTACTTCCCTAAGTCACCCAGACTTTCCCGGGCGTGTGTTAAACTGCAGCTTCCTGGCAAAGCGGCACAAGTGTCATGCCTATAAAACCTGGCCTTCCCTTGTTCCTTTCTGTGCATTTATTACCAGTTAATTACAACGTTATAAAGACCCAACTATTATATTTCATGAGTTGTAATCTCTAGGCCAAAAGTAGAATTGACTCTCTTATTTAACTTTGCTGAAAATGAACTGAAATACTTATGCCCTGGAAAAATAAGGTAACGATGAAAATTTTGCAGTTTTTATATCCTTCCGGGTTTTCGCCAAGTGATTTTATTTTTCTTCAGGGCTCATTTGGTCATTTTTGTACTTTTTAAGTAGGCGCTCCTCCCTTAGGGAATGTTTCTCATGCACTTGCTGTGAACTCACATGAAGGCTTCATGTCTGCCATGTGAACAGCAAGGACGTGAGGGTATGTTCTGTAGAGCTCCCGTCCGGAGCTGAAAGGAGAGAGAGATAACACTTCTTCTGCTGCTTTTCCAGTGGCTTTAAATTGTGCCTTGAGTGTTACAGGATAACTGTGAACACACGGCTTGATTAATAGTATGTTTTCCAGATTGCAGATTCCAGGGATGATTTAAGGAGATTTGATAGTCCAGGAAACAACCCTACATTTTCACCAACTGTTAATAATCTAAGAATGCCAGTGTCACAAAAGGTAAGTGTTCATTTGCCCCCAAAATCAGACAAACATGGATAGCTTTGGAACTGACTTCACAAACCTTCTTTGGATGTAAATCACAAAGTTATTTTTAAACCAGAGCTATGAAGTGAGAAATAGGATAGAGGTCAATATGTTAATTAGTTAAGCAAAGTTGTTAAAGCTTACTGTTTAGATAATAACTTGAAAGAATGACTAGAGAAGCATTACTTTTAATCCTCACCTGAGAACATGCTTTTTTGTTTGGCTGGTTTTTTATTAATCCTCACCCGAAGATATTTTTCCATTCATTTTTTTTTAGGAAGAGTGGAAGAGAGAGGGAAAGACAGAGAGAAACATCGATGTGAGAGAAGCACATTAATTGGTTGCCTCCTGCACAAGCCCTGACCAGGGCCTGGGCAAGGGAGGAGCCTGCAACCCAGATACCCTTGTCCTTGTAAGATTGTTTCCTGGACTATCAAGTCTCCTTAAATCATCCCTGGAATCTGCAATCTGCCCTTGACTGGAATCCAACCTGGGACCCTTTGGTCCACAGGCCGACACTCTATCCACTGAGCCAAACCGACTAGGGCAGTGGTCGGCAACCTCATTAGTCAACAGAGCGTCAAACCGCGGCTCGCGAGCCACATGTGGCTCGCAAGCCGCAGTTTGACGACCACTGGACTAGGGCACATGCTTTTGTTATTATTGATTTCAGAGAGAGAGAAATGGGAGGAGAGAGAGAGACACTTTAACATCGATGCGAGAGTGAAACATTGATCGGTTGCCTCCCACATTTGCCCAGACTGGAAATCGAACCCCTGACCTTTCGGTGTATGGGAGGACATGCCAACCAACTGAGCCACACTGGCCAGAGCAGCAGTACTTTTTGTTAACTTCTGTCTGATACCTAAAATTATATTCCAAAATGTGGGGTGTCTTTTGAGAAGGTCTTCATTTGTTTTCATTTGTGTATGGGTTGCTTCATTTTAAAATGTATTGTTTTTCTTTTCATTTGAGAACTTTTATGATTTTGGAATTTTGAAGTTAATTACAGCAAAGGGCTGAGCGATTAATATAAAGATATTTTATATGTTTAAAACATCTTATTTTTGCCAAAACCGGTTTGGCTCAGTGGATAGAGCGTCGGCCTGCAGACTGAAAGGTCCCAGGTTCGATTCCGGTCAAGGGCATGTACATTGGTTGTGGGCACATCCCCGGTAGGGGGTGTGCAGGAGGCAGCTGGTCGATGTTTCTCTCTCATCGATGTTTCTAGCTCTCTATCCCTCTCCCTTCCTCTCTGTAAAAAATCAATAAAAATATATTTTTAAAAAGAAAACAACATCTTATTTTTAGCTTAGTTTCTTAACTTGCCCGAACATGCGTTATGTTTCATTGAGAGACTTTCCTTTAAAAACAAGCCAGAATGTGACATAGAAGAGCCAGGATTCCAAAGACTTCATCATTAAGCTCTCTAAATAACTTGCACAATCGGTTAATAAATTCCAAGAGGCGGCCCAGCATGGTACTCCTGGGTGAACAGAAACAATAAAACTATTGCTTAGCCAGTAGCTGTTTTGTGAGGGTGCAGGTCTTGCAGAGGCATTTAGTAATATGTGGCTCACACCCGGTTCTCATCCACTCCCCTGTGGCTTCCAAAGGCCTGTCGGGGAGTGCAGAGAGCGGGATTATAAAGTGAGGGCGGTGAGACTATTGCATTATGAATCCTTATCTGATCACCTGGCAGCCTGGGCCCCTGTTCTCTCACTGCTTCACTAGGCTTCGGTCCTGATGAGTTATCTGTGCAACTGTGTGAGCTGTGTGCGTTGGGGGAAGAGGTGGGGGCCAGGAGGTATTGGCAAGGCTGAGTCCCACATAAAAATGCATAACATGATGACCTATAAAGACAAACACGTCCTTCCTGGCTCACCTCATCATCTGTCTGCTTTTTTCTTTGTCTTCAATTGGAAACAGTTTGGAAGCACAGCCAAAGCTTGATTTGGAGAGCACGTAAGGGAGGATGGCCTGAGGAGGTGGCCGGAGGCACTGCTGAGAATTCCGGCTAGAAAGTCTTTTGTTCGGGAGCTGACCCTGAGCCTTGGCTGAGAGCACATTTCTGGGTGTCCCAGGCCCCCTCTTTAGGGTTCCTTGTGCAATAGCCAGGGGAAGGAGCCATGCAGGGCTAGGAAGAGGAGCAAGGAGTCACCGTTTCTCCACAGGCCAAGTCACTTTCCATATAAACATGTCGACTGGTAGTGACCGGCTGCCTTTGTTTACATGTCGAATGGAGACCCAGTTTTGTACCTCTACCTCTCTGTCACATGACCCTGTTCAGTTGCTGTAATAAGGTACTATCCATAAAAAATAGTACTGCAAGTGGGATAAGTTCTGGGCAGCTCAGGACAGCTTTGTTTGAAAAGGGATATGTTTTGAAGAGTATCCTTTTATACTCTCTGGACTCATAAAAAAAAAAAAAAAAAAGGAAAAGAACCATGTGGTTGTTTAAATGTGACTTGATGTGGGCATTAGGGCAGCGACCCACAGACCACATTTGGAGGGACTTCCCCAATGGCTGGAAGATGTGTTTCTCAGAACCTGACAGCAGAGGGCAGAGTAGCACTCGGCACTCCTCTGACAGCTTGGCAGGCTCACTCCCTTTGTATCCTCAGCTGGCATTTCTTGGTTAGAGGCCCAGTTTCTTCTGTTATCAGGAAGCAATTCCCTTTAGAAGAGCTCTCTGGCTTCCTTGCAATCATTTCTACTGTGTGGCCACCATTATACACTGAAAGACATGAGTGAGTGAATCACCCTCTTCCTCATCTGCTGTAATGTAACTCATTACTGCTCCCACAAAGAGAGCACGGTGGGCTTCGTTAAGTGTGTGGCATGTTGGCCACTCTTCTCAATTTTTTCTTACATACAGACATTTAAATCAATAGAACGAGCATATATTAACAAATACTTTCTTCTCCTGAAAATGCAAATAAATCCCCCTAAAGCAAAAGTTCTTACAGTGGCTACCTGAGGAAATCCACTTGCTATGCTTTTAATCCCCAGTGTCCACCAGGTTCCCTAAAGGTTCTGATGTAATTGATCCGAGGTACAACCTGGACCTGGGTTTTTTCAAGCTCCCTGGTGACTCTTACGTGCAGCTGGGGCTTGGTTAGATCCATGGCTGTAAAGCATAGCTCTGATCTGTTATCCTTATTTCCCACCCCACTCCTTTCCTCCCAAATGCATCTTTAGAAAGGTTGCTATACCTTCATGACTTACTTCTACCTGTAATTTACTCTTCCCACAGCTACACTTCTCCATGTCTGCTTACCCTTCTACCCAGGGCACTCTCTCTCCCTCCTCTTCACCTGTCACAGCCCTATACATCCTTGAAGCACCATCGCCAATGCCCTTTGCCCTACAGTATTTTCCTTTACTTCCTGCCCCAACTTTCCCCTCTAGAAAGCAGCGATTTTAGCGTCCTTTTTGCTTTCAGGAGATGCTCAGTATTGAATGAATGAATGGTTCTGATTTAACAACATTTCGTTAAGGCTCTTTATGGACAGTGCCTTTCTAGTGAGCACAGTATTGACAGTAACTTTATGTGTTTCACACAGAGAACTCTTGGGTTTTAGTGCAGGAAGCATTAAACACCCTTCACTTTTCCTAGTCCGGGGCTCTGGTTCTTCTTAGCTTTGGGGAAAACACCTCGAAACCTGTGCTCGGCTGCCAGAGTGGTAGGAACATGGCTCTGGGTTCTGGTCCTACACGCTCAGCTTGAATGGATTCATTAGCCTCACTAACCCAGTGGTTCTCCACGCTCTCATCACACATCCTCCTGTTCTGTCCTCACACCTCCGATGACTGACGCAGACCCACATTCCTATGCCCGGCTTCAACACCCAAACCACATTTCTAGTTGTTGTGGGTGCTTCTTGGTACTTCATTTCACGGGGGCATTTCCTGCCTCAGACCATAAAGATGCACGCCCACCCTTACCCCCCTCCCATCCCCACCCCCACCTCATGATGCAGATGAAGAGGCAGACAAGGATACACTGTGTGCCTGCCCTCTCCCTGGGCCCTGGCACTACCTCTGGACTTCCAGAGGGAGGTCAAAGATTGTAGCAAAATTATTTATAGTTACACCCGCCTCTCTTCCTCACGGGTTATGTATACCAACCAACCGCTGTCCGTATTATAACGTGCCCTGTCTTCTGAATATTCTGTGTGCTGAATTTGCTGGTATTTTAGACCAACTTACAAATTGGGATGAGCCTTACTAGGCCCACAACTAAGTCACATTTTACAGATTTCAGAAGACACGCAGGAGAATCCAACTCCCAGCTCATGCCCAATTGTTACTTCCCATTAAGTATTTTACCTGTTAAATCTTTTCAAGATAACCTTGCTGTTTGGTTGAGTTATTGCTTTTAAACTTAAAAACGGGGAAAGAAATCAGGGTCCCCTGCTTCAGAGCCTTTGGAGCGGCTCACTTAGCGACTCCCTTCACGTTGGCTGGTTGGCAGGACTTCGCACACTGGAGGGCAGACACCTTGGGTGAAGTTAGGCGCCGGCGGCCTTGTCCCAGCGCCATCCCTCTGTGGCTGTGGGCAGGTGATCTTACCTGTCCAGCTCTCCGTTCCCTCCTGGGCAAAGAGAGAGATGTGGACCAGGGCTCATACCCATGAGAGTTCTGCAACCAACACTGGAAAGACGAGAGCAAGCCTGGGAGGTCTGGAGGCACCGAGTCGTGGGATTGCTGCCAGACGCGGAAATCACGATGTCCCCTCCATTAGGGCAAGGACATTTCTCTTCTGTGTTCGCTGCCTGAGTGCCAGGCACCTAGTCCGGTGCTCATCTGACAGTGAAATGCTCAAAAAACATTTGCTGATTATGGAGTAGTAGGCAGGTTTCAGTTCACAGATCTGAAAGCAGAGAAGTTAGGCGACTCCCTCAGAAAAGGGAGGTGAGTGGTACGGCTGCCGACCAATAGTTGGTCCCAGTTGATGGTTTCTCTGAAGCTCCTGTTGGTGAGGAGCTCCCAGACTCTCGCACTTGACTCGCTGACTCCTGTATCTTGTTTGTGACAGCACAAAGGGCCTAATGAAAATCTGTAGGAAGTTAATCATCCAGCTTCTGTCCATTGTCTTTGCCTTTTTCATGAGAACTTTGTGTAGGAGAAGCTCCTACCTGGGCCCTCAGAGAGAGAGAGAGGAGAAAGTGTCTGACTGGTAAGAAAAGTTGGTAGCAGTGTCAAATGTGACAAATTTCTTTTGTTTCTTTTCTCTGACAGGAGGTCAGTCCTCTCAGCAGCCATCAAACCACCGAATGCAGCAACAGTAAATCAAAGACTGAGTTGGGTGTTTTAAGAGTTAAATCTTTTCTTCCTGTTCCTAGAAGTCAAGTTACCAGTGTTCCCAGAACACCAAAAGAAGCAGCAGCAGCAGTAATACAAGGCAAATAGAAATAAACAACAACTCAAAAAACAAGATTTGGAACTTACACACAAAATGAACACACAGAAAAATCTAACAAATAGGCCTGCCTACAATATTCTCACTCTTAACTTCTGTAAATTTCAAACAGAAACCAAGGACAACAAGATGTAAATACCTTTAAATGAATAAAATATTTTCACTATAATATGAAGTATGAGTGCAGGACCACTATTCAATTTTTTGTAAAGAATGTATTTATAACCAATATTTTGTTGCTTTTTTTCATTTCTGTAAGATTGAACTTAAATATCAAGAAGTAATGCCAACTTTCCAAGTAGTTTTATAATAGAATTATTGTAATAGTTTTAATCAACATGTTCAGGGAGTATTAAAACAAAACTGTGTGTACTGTATACCTATATATGTATATATAAATATGTATATATTTAAGAAAGTCAAGGAATCATATTGCATCCTAAAAGTCACAAAATGTGTACAGTGTTGGCTTCGATAAAGTACCATTTTAAATGGAGATCATAATTTTATGTTCACTTGATAAGGAATGACTTAGAATGAGGCAATAACTAATCATTTCTAAACAATTACTTTCCATTAAAAGCCATATTAAGTATTTTGCCTGTTAATTCTAGTTTTATGTTTTAAATCTTTTAATAGTTACATTGCTAATTGGTTTATTGTGTATATTTATGCTTATGGGTTTGCATTATGACTGTAAAATACAAAATTATATAATGCAATAAAATGTTATTCTTTCTTATAAAAGTTTTGTACCTAAGTGGATATGAAAAAGATTACATAAGTGCTTCAATAAATTAATCCAAGAGTTAACTCCCTTTTCAATTTAATTCTAGTAGCATAACTGATATTTTTTAGAACTATTTCTTCTAAAATTAATGAAATTACTCTTACTTATACAAATCAAAGTTAAGATTCTTTGACATCAAATAAAATATTGAATTAGAGCCTGGCCAGCATGGCTCAGTGGTTGAGCATTGACTATGAGCCAGGAGGTCATGGTTCGATTCTGGTCAGGACCCGTGCCCGGGGTTCATGCTCAATCCCCAGTGTGGAACATGCAGGAGGCAGCTGATCAATGAGTCTCTCTTACTATTGATGTTTCTATCTCTCTCCCCTCTCCCTTCCTCTCTAAAATCAATAAAATACATTTTTTTAAACTTTTCAAAAATATTGAATTAGTGAAATAATTTTGCTGTAGCTTCTATCTATAGCTCATAATAATTTGTCCCTACAGTAGGTATTTGTGTTCAACTTAGGGACATTCATGAAATGTGTCCTACATGTTGGTATTTCACTAGCTGTTCACAGAAAGGCCCACCCATATTAGATAGTTGGTTTAAATAAAAATAAACATTTAAATCGAGCTTGAGAAATAAGGTGCTCACTGAACAAATCACCTTCCTTTTTCTTTCTTAGGTACCCCCCAAAAAGTATGATTTTATACTAAGATTCATTTACTTGTCTTAAGAGTATTGAAAGCCTTTTCTTGGTCAGAATGATTTACACTGAAGTACACATATGTGCATTGATACTATATTAAACTCTAAAGGAATGTCTGCAAGTATCTTAAAAAATTCAAAATTGTAGTCAAGATTATGCCATACATAAGGGGTGAAGTAGAAGAAAATCTATCAGGGAAGAACTCAATTCTAACAATGCCAGCATTTTGCCTGGGTTTTACCTCTGCAAGGAGAATCCTGGAGTGTATAGCTCGAACCGCATGTGTAGAGAAGTGTGCAGTGAGATGGGTGGGGTGCGGGGTGGCTAGAGCAAGGGACAAGGTGGGTGGATAGAAGAGGCTGGAAGGAAATAGTCTTAGGCTTAATGATTAGGCACTGTGTTTTATATTAGCATATTTTCTGCAGATAAAGTTCCTATTAAAAATTTATACCCAAAAATCCATACCATTTTTATACACCAACAGTAAACTCTCAGAAAGAGAAACTAAAGAAAAATCCCATTTACCATTGCAATAAAAAAAAAAAATAAGATACTTAGGAATAAACCTAATGATGTTAAAAAAAAAAAAAAGAGGAAGATATAAAAGAGTAGAAGAATATAACATGTTCATGGATTGGTAGCATCAACATCATTAAAATGTCTATATTACCCAAAGCAACCTACAGATTCAATGCAATCCCTATTAAAATACCAATGGCATATTTCACAGACCTAGAACAAACACTCAAAATGTATGGAACCAAAAAAGACACTGAATAGCTGCAGCAATCTTGAAAAAGAACTAAGTTGGAGGATGTTGGAGACAGGGTGTAAGCTGACACGGTCCTTGCACCTGAAGGGACTAGCAAGGCTGGGACCCTTACCCACACAATTTTCCCAGACTTGTTTGGATGGCGGTTATCAGTAGAATGAGAGCAACCCTTTCATGGCTTGCCAAGAAGTCTGTAACTATTTACTGAGAATCTGCCTGATTTACTGTACCGAGAATTTGTCCTTCTACTCTATCTCTCCCTTAGAGATTAAGATGAACAAAGAGTACATTCCTCTTCACAGACCTCCTATTCAGTGTTTTGTGTATAAAAGGCATTACAGAGTTAATAAACACGCTACAGTCTCTCGATTGACTCGTAGACCTTCCGATCCCGCTGTCCTATCTTTCTTTCTTTTATCAAATCCCACCTCCCTACCTCAGCCTGGTTCAACCTGTCAGGCTGGCCCTGACAGGAGGAATCATAATACCAGATATCAAGTTATACTACAAAGCCACTGTGCTCAAAATAGCCTGGTATTGGCACAAGAACAGGCATATAGACCAATAGAACAGAACAGAGAACCCAGAAATTGACCCAAGCCACTTCGCTCAATGAATGTTTGATAAAGGAGGCAAGAGCATACATTGGAGCAGAGACAGTCTCTTCAATAAATGGTGTTGGGAAATTTGGACAGGTACATGAAAAAAAATGAAGTAGGCCACCAACTTACACCATACACAAGAATAAACTGAAAATGGATAAAAGACTTTAATATGTGAAACCATAAAAGTCCTAGAAGAAGTCATAGGCACCAAAATCTCAGACATCTCTTGTAGCATTATGTTTACAGATACATCTCCTAGGACAATGGAAACTAAGAAAATAAGCAAATGGGACTATATGAAAATAAAAAGCTGCACAGCAAAAGAAGCCATCAACAAAATAACAGGAGAGCCCACTACATGGGAGAACATATTTGCCAATGATACATCTGATAAGGGGTTAATCTCCAAAATATATAGGGAACAGCTATAACTTAACAAAAGGAAGACAACCCAATTTTAAAATGGTCAAAGGAACTAAATAGACACTTCTCTAAAGTAGATACACAGATGGCCAGGAGATGAAAAAATGCTCAAAGTCACTAATCATCTGAGAGATGCAAATCACAACAACAATGAGACATCACCTCACACCTGTCAGAATGGCTGTCATCAACAAACAACAACTGTTGACAAAGTTGTGGAGAAAAGGGTACCCTCGTGCACTGTTGGTGGGAATGCAGACTGGTGCAGCCACTGTGGAAAAGAGTATGGAGTTTCCTCAAGAAATTAAAAATGGTACTCCAGTGATCCCACTTCTAGGAATATATCCTAAGAAACCTGAAACACTCATCAGAAAGAATATATGCACTCCTATGTTCATAGCAGTGCAATTTATAATAGCTAAGATTTGGAAATAGCTTAAGTGCCCATCAGCAGATGAGTGGATAAAAACCATATGGTAAATTTACACAACGGAATACTACACAGCAATAAAAAAGAAAGAACTCTTACCATTTGCAAAAGCATGGATGGACCTGGAGAATATTATGCTTAGTGAAATAAGCTAGTCAGAAAAAGATAAGTATTAGATTATCTCACTCATGTGGAAATAATGAACCAAATAAACTGATGATCAAAAATAGACCCAGAGACCTAGAAGCATGAACAGATTGTTGAATCTCAGAGGGAAGGGAGGGCATTCCAAAATCTTTCCAAGTTGTAATCAATTCACAAATACTGGCAGCTATATGATAAGCATCAGATTTTAATCTATAGCTGTATGAAACAACTGATTGATAGAAATGTCTAATTGAAAATTAGTAACTAAAAAACACAATAGCAATTTCCATTTTCCTTTTATGTTAGCATGAAGCTGAGTTTCTCCACAATAGACTAATACTTTTGTCAGTTGCTTATTAAGTAGAGACTTCATAAAATCTGATTATTGAGGAAAATTAGCCTATTTTTATAGAAAAGTTCAAATTTTCACAAATATAATTTTTTTCTTGAAAGTTAATGATAATTAAAATCAGTTGCCTAGCCATAGCCATCACATGATTTAGACACCAGTCATTAACAACTATGACCCATTGCAGAAGTTACAGGATGCATTCTAAATTCTATCACACCCCTTTTGCAAAATCATTTTTCTCAAAAAATTTACCACAGGTATCAAAGGAGTAAATTAGTGAATAGATATACTATCTTAGGTTAGTTAGTTTTTGTTTTTGTTTTTTTGCTATGAATAAATAAGTGTTGAATGTTAATTTGAGAGAAAGGACGATGAAAACACACTGAGAAGGGTTATGCAGAATTACACACCATATCCATTCTGTCTTTAATAGTCAAGACACTTGGATATCAGGATTCATGAGCTCAAATTCTAACCACAAAGCTAACTAAGAGGAGACTTAATATCTTTGGGCTTCAATATCCAAAGTGGAAATATTAGAGAATTTTTCTTGTTCCCAGGGGAAAAAAAAAAAAAAAAGCACAATAGAAAACCAGAAATCCTGCTGGTTGTTCCTATACATTCCTACATCTTATAAGGATATCAGCTAAACATGCTATTAAAGTTACTTGGGTTATATTTTAAGAAAATGTGATGGGGAAGATGATGGTGGAAGAGGCAGACCTTGCATGCACCTCCTCCCAGGGCCGGACTGGAAATAAAACTAAATTGGGGGACATTCACCCAGAATTACAAACTGAGGTCCAGCTGAGGAGGAGACAGATCAAGGAAGGACCGAAACCCCTGGAGACCAGTAGGAAGCGTGAGGTCCTGAGAGGGCCTGACCCAGCTTCCATGGGTGGCAGATGGAGAGTGAAGAGGGATCTCTCAGCGACCCGAGGGATATTTTCCTGTAAAGACCAAGGCCCGGAACCCAGGCTGGGCTCCACAGGCGGGGGCACAGGACTGGGACCAGTGCCCACGACACATCCAGCCGTGAAAGGCGGCAGGGCTTCTGGCTGCTGTGGAGACCAGAGCTGGTAGACCATGGATAAAGCCTCAGTTTTGTTTTGTGTTTTGTTGTTTTTAAACCTAGAGCACAGGAGTTTTGTTTGCAGCTACTCACCAGGGGTTTCAGTGGAGGGAGGCAGTGTGGACTCCAGGCGCCTAAGGAGAGGCTGGGTGGGAAGCATTGGGGGAGAAGCAGCAGCCGGAGTCCTGCATTCGGGAATACTCCCCCAAACTGAAACGGCCATTTTTCCTCAGAAGCACTAGCTAGTCCCTCCAGGAAGCCACAGCTCAGGAAAAGGAAAAAACCCAAGCCAGGCGAATCAGCCCACCCCACCCTCAGGAGCCCGGCCTGCCACACCCTGTATCTCGGCCTTTGCAGAGGAGACAGCAAGAGAGGCCAAGCCAACGGGTTTGAACAGTCTCAGGCAGCATCAGTGAATGGACTGGAGGTGGGGCCGTCCACCCCACTATCCCGGGAACCTGACCTATGCCTCCCCCCAAAGGGAGAGCGGATAGAAACTCCCGGTATCCCAGTGATCCCACTGGACTGCACAGGAAGGTCTCTGCCCAGATGAGGGCAGGGAAATATTCTGGGACACTCTGGGACAGGGAAAAACACCCATGACTTTTCCTAAAATCTGAACAGCAAGGGAGACCCAGGCATCTATAGTCCCAATTCCGCCGAAAGCCCTTTAAGAAACAGCCTTTTGAGTGATTAAGATTGACACCTGGCAGGCAGGTGAAGGCAGGCGGAGGCAGAGCCGGGAGAACCTGGAAAGGTTTGCTGATCCCTCCGTGCTTCTGACAAACTGGCCTTACAGTGCAGCCAAGTGCTGTGCAGACAGACACAAACTGTGGATCGCTTGAAGCTTCTAACAGGTTGCTGGGAGCCAAAGGACAGTTTCTGACTGGTTAGCACATGAGTACCGATCAGGACCAGAATCAGCAGACGACACAGCCAGCCTCAGTCATCAGAGGAGCAGGACCCTAAGGGAGCTCCCAGGAGGCACTGACCTCTGCTGAGATGAACGCCACGTCACTATATTTCCTTTTTTTATCTTCTTTATCTTTCTGCTTCACTGATTTGTTATTATTTTAGTCTCTTTTTTCTTTCATATATTTAATTTTTATCTTCCCTTTCCTTATTCTATTTTTTTCTTCTTCTTCCTCCTGCTTTCTCTTGTTTTCCTTTTCTTGTTTTTTGTTCTATCTGCTTTCTCCTCCATTTTCCTTATCAATTTTTTTCTTCCTCTTTTCTTTTATACTGGTTTTCTTCCCCTATTCTTTATTCTTATTTTCTTTATTTTACCTCTGCCCTTTTATTTCCCTTTTCTTCCCCTTTTGTTTCTCCTGGTAATTTTTATTCTTTCTTTCCTTCTATCATTCTTGCTCTCTTTTATCTAATTCTCTCTCTTCTTTTGTGCTTGCTTTTGTGGTTGTGGTAGGGGTCTTATCTTTATGTTTTGTTTCTTGTTTTGTTGTGTTTTGTTATGTTCTTTCAGCACCTCCACAACAGCTCACATGACATGATCAGGGGTGAGTCTCACACTCAGCCAACCTCAGAAGAGATACCACCCATGAATGGGACAGAAACATTCAGGACCCAATTACAACAGGAGAGCCCAAATAACTCACACAAGGGATATTCCTAGAGTACCAGGTCAAGAGATCCAAGAGATTGCTCCACTGGGTGCCACAAAACATTACATAAGGCCATACCATGAAGACTTGGAGGCATGGCTGTTTGATTTAATACGTAGAAACAAATACAAAGGGACAGCAAAAATGGGAGACAAAGAAACAATCCCCAAATTAAAGAAAAGGAGGAATCACCAGAAAATTAACTAAATAAAATGGAGAATAAGATAAAGAATTAAAAGTATTGGTTATAAGGCTGCTCAAACAACTTAGTGGAAACTAGAAGCAACTTAATGAGAACTATATGGAACTTAATGAGAACTACACAAGCATGAAAAAATAGAAACCATGAATAAAAATCGATCAGCAATGAAGAATTACAATGCTAAAATAAAGAATACCCTGAAAAGAATCAACAGTAGACTAGAACAGTGATGGGCAACCTTTTGAGCTTGGTGTGTCAAACTTCACCAAAAAACTGAGCATAACTCGGGTAGTGTGTCACTTTGAGGAAAAAACTAACTCCAAGACTCTAGTCGCAAATGTTTCATCCTCAGGAGCAGCAAATGTTTCATCCTTGGCATGCGGCCGCGTGTCATCAGAAATGGCTACGCGTGTCAGTGCTGACACGCGTGTCATAGGTTCGCCATCACTGGACTAGAAGAAGCAGAGGACCTAATCAGTGAATTAGAAGAAAAGCTACAACAACAAAAAACCACTCATTCAGAGAAGCAATTGAAAAAAAAAAAAAAAGCAGTAGGAGAATTTAAGGGAACTTTTGGGCAACATGTAAGTTAACAACATCAACATAAATCAATACCAGATTAGATAAAGCAGAAGATCAAATCAGCAAATTGGAAGTAAAGGTAGCAGAAAATACCCAATCAGAGCATGTGTGTGTGCACGCACGCACACACACGCACGCACACACACACACACATGCAAAATTTTTAAAAATTAGGGTAGTATAAGGGACCTTTGGGACAACATCAACCATAGCAACAACTGCATCATATAGAAAAAGAAGAGAGAGTAAGAAATTGAGAACTTATTTGAAAATATAATGACTGAAAACTTTCTTAACCTGGTAAAGGAAAGAGACATACAGGTGCAGGAAACACAGAGTCCCAAACAAGAGGTACCCAAATTGGCCCACACCAAGACACATTATAATCAAAATGCCAACGGTTAAAAACCTGAGTGAATCTTAAAAGCAGTTAGTTAACTATATACAACTGTCAGCGGATTTCTAGCAGAAACTTTGCAGGCCATAAGGGAATGGCACAAAATATTCAAAGTGATGAGAAGAAAGGACATACAACAAAGACTGCTCTATCCAGCAAGGCTATCATTAAAATTGAAGGGAGGGAGAGGTGCAGGTGGGTGGAAGTAGGCAAAGGGGGATAGAAAGGGGGACACCTGTAATAATGTCAACATTGAAAACTTTAATAAATAGAAAAAATTGAAGGAGAGATAAAGAGATTCCCAAATAAGAAAAAGCTAAAGGAGTTCATCACCACCAAACCAGTAGTACCAGAAATGTTAAAGGGACTTATTTAAGAAGAAAGAAACAAAAAAGGAGGAGCATAAAAATGTATAATGAAATGGCAATATATGTGTACCTATCAATAATCACTTTAAATGTAAATGCACTAAATGCTCCAATCAAAAGACATAAAGTAGCTTAATGGATAAAAAAAAAATAAGACCCATATATATGCTGTCTATAAGAGACCGACTTCAGAATGAAAGACACAGACTGGAAGTAAAGTGATGGAAAAAGATATTTCATACCCAGCCAGTATAGCTCAGTGGTTGAGCATCAATCTATAAACCAGGAGGTTATGGTTTGATGCCCAGTCAGGGCACATGCCTAAGTTGTGGACTCAATCTCAGTAGGTGGCATTCAGGAGGAAGCCAATCAATGATTCTCTCTCATCATTGATATTTCTATTTCCCTCTCCCTCTCCTTTCTTCTCTGAATATATATATATATATATATATATATATATATATATATATATATATATAAAGATATTTCATGCAAATACAAATTTTTAAAAAGCTGGGGTAGCAATACTTATATAGGATAAAATAGACTTTAAAACAAAGACTATAATAAGTGACAAAGAAAGATCCTACCTAATAAAAAGGTAATATGCAAGTTGACCATACCATCGACACACCCACAAGCCACGCCCACCAGCCAATCAGAGCAAGTATGCAAATTAACCCAACCAAGATGGCTACAGCCACAGAGCAAGGTTTCCCAGGTAACAGAGCAAGCCAAGCTTTCTGCAAGCTGTTGCAGGCCTAAGCCTCCACTCAAGCTACAAAGTTTCAATTATAGAAGGTAAACAAATTCAAACAGAAATGGCAGCAGAACAGAGCTTGAGAGAGCAAGCCAGGGTTGCCGGTGGCAACAGGGGAAGCAAAGCTTTCCACACACCCTGTCCGGGCCCAGCCTCCGCTTAAGGCTACAAAGTTTCAATTATAGAAGGTGAATTAACTGCAACAGAAATGGCTGCCGGCTGCGGAGGGAGCAGCAGGCTTGGCTCTGCTCCAGGCTACAAAGTTTCAATTGTAGAAGGAAAATAAATTCCAGATAC
Organism: Eptesicus fuscus; assembly: GCF_027574615.1. Lineage (NCBI taxonomy): Eukaryota > Metazoa > Chordata > Mammalia > Chiroptera > Vespertilionidae > Eptesicus > Eptesicus fuscus. The sequence continues at coordinate 71,743,676 of NC_072486.1, forward strand.
CAGGGCCTCCGCTTGGGTTGCCAGGGGGCGTGGCCGGCCTGCAAACCACCACAGGCCCCTCAGGCTGCCCCACGCCCCAAGGGAACCCCCACCCTGATCTGGGACACCCTTCAGGGCAAACCAGCTGGCCCCCACCCATGCACCAGGCCTCTATCCTATCTAATAAAAAAGTAATATGCAGATTGACCATCACTCCAACACACAATATGTCTGCCCCCATGTGGTCAAAGATCCTGCCCCCATGTGGACACAAGATGGCCACCACAAGATGGCCAGCAGGGGAGAGCAGTTAGGAGGCACCCGGCCTGCAAGGGAGGGCAGTTGGGAGGCACCAGGCCTGCAAGGGAGGGCAGTTGGAGGTGATCAACCCAGCAGGGGAGGGCAGTTAGGGGTGACCAGGCTGGCAGAGGGGGGTGGTTGGGGGCAAACAGGCTGGCAGGGGAGCAGTTAAGCATCAACCAGGCCAGCAGCGGAGTGGTTAGGGGGTGATCAGGCTGGCAGGCAGAAGCGGTTAGGGGCAATCAGGAAGGCAGGCAGCCAAGCAGTTGGGAGCCAGCAATCCTGGATTGTGAGAGGGATGTCCGACTGCCTGTTTAGGCCCGATCCCGTGGGATCGGGCCTAAACAGGCAGTCGGACATCCCTCCAGGGGTCCCAGATTGGAGAGGGTACAGGCTGGGCTGAGGGACAACCCCCCTCCATGCACGAATTTCATGCACCGGGCTTCTAGTATTATATAATGATAAAGAAATCAATCCATGAGAATATAGCCCTTTAAAACATTTATGTGCTCAACATAGGGGCTCCTAAATATATAAAGCAAATATTGATAGACATAAAGGGAGATACTGATAATAATAGAGTCATAGTAGGAAGCAGTAACACCCCACTGACATCAATAGACAGATCTTCCAGACAGAAAATCAACAAAAAAAAACTGTGGCCTTAAGTGATACACTATACCAGATAGCTTTCATTGATATCTTCAGAGCATTTCACCCCAAAGCATCATGAAACATTTTCCAGGATAGACCACATGTTAGGCCACAAAACAAGTCTCAATAAATTTAAGAAGACTGAAATGATATCGAGCATTTTCTCCAACCATCCTATGTAATAAAAGCCTAATATGCAAATTGTCCCCTCGGGCAGTCGTTCAACCAGGAGTTCTATCGGGAGTTCGACCACTCGATATGACATGCACTGACCACCAGGGGGCAGTGTGGAACATGGCAGGCGTTGGCAACGCGGCGCTGGCAGCAGGCAGCAGTGGAGGTGCTGCCGGCCCCGATGGGCCCCAACGAGAGCATGACTGTGGCGGGATGGTTGAGCAGGTGAGCGGGCAGCGCTAGGTCAAGGTGGGTGTGAACGGGGGCTCAATTGCCCCACCGATCACCCCATAGATGGCAACCAGCAGCAGCGGCAGGGGGCGGGCCCACTGACCTGCTCCCAGGTGCTGAGGGAGCCAGGCGGGGGCCCTGGCCCTGATTGATTGCCCTGCAGGAGGGATGGTGGAGCAGGTGAGGAGGCAGTGCCAGGCCAAGGAGGGGTGCCAGGCGGGGCTGCGGGGCTGTGGGGCTGGGGCCGCAAGCTGGGGCCCGATCTCTGCAGGCCACCCAGAGGGATCCCACCAGTGCACAAATTCATGCACCGGGCCTCTAGTGAGAGTATAAAACTAGAACCAATTGTGAAAACAAACAAAACAAAAAAACATACAAATACATGTAGGCTAAATAACATGCTACTAAACAATGAATGGGTTAACAATGAAATAAAGAAGGAAATCAAAATACACCTTGAGACAAAAATGAGAACACAACAATCCAAAATCTATGGGATGCAGCAAAAGCAGGCCTAAGAGAGAAATGTACAATAATACAGGCTGGTCTCAAGAAACAAGAAAAAACTCAAACCATCTTACTTTACACTTAACAGAACTAGAAAAAGAAAAACAAAGGCCAAAGTGCGTATGACCATTTTAACGATGTTAATGCTTCCTATCTATGAGCACTTTATATGCTTCCAATTTTTTGTATCTTCTTCACTTTTTTTTATCAGTGTGTTATAATTTGAGTACTGGACTTCTATCTTCTTAGTTAGGTTTATCCCTAGGTATTAAACAAGAACTATATAAATGTTGACATATAGGACATTAGTGGCTAGGAAGATTTAATATTGAGTCAATGTTTCTTAAATCTACATTTTAAAGCAATCCTAACAAAAATCCTAGCCGATTTTCTAAAATAAATCAACAAGCTCTTCTTAATACAAAACTTCCCTTTTAATCCAAAATTTCTGCTGAATCTGCTTGGCCCTCAAAACTAGAAACAACACACATATATTCAAGTCACTCTGGCTTACAGCTGAATTTCTTCTATTGTGACCACCCATTGATTTAGGGAGGTGTTTACTTAGGGGGGAAAAAAAAAAAAGACCAATCAAATTAATTTGGTTTCTGGGCCTCTGTGCCAAGGGGCTTAAACAATCCATGTTCTATTTTCTTCCTGACAAATTTTTCAAGTAGTATTGAAACCCAAACATAACATTTTCACTAAAATACTTTTTAGAAGCTAAAGCAGCATGAGTCTGTTTTGTCAAACCTGTTTGCTGTTCAGACCTTTCTGATGATGACTTTACCCTGTAATTTTCAAGGTTGTCCTTCTGAGTAATGAAATAAAAACTAGGTTAATATGTAGTACCTGTGTGGTATAATTTGAGAGGTGACACCAGATGTTCCTGCCCCTCTCTTCCTCATTTCTAAACTGTCTTATTAAAATGTGATATATTGTGGTGTTTTGTTCCGTGGTAAATTGAGTACAGAAACTGAAGTAATACAATTTCCTGTTCTGCCCTTAAATGATCTGCATCATTAACTTTGTGACACTTCTCTTCTTGGGCCTAGGTTTTTGATTTGGAACAAAAGTATCTTCTAACTCCAGAAATCTTTCCTTCTACAATTTATCAAGTACTTCAAATAGTTTCAGACTAGTTCCGCCCCACCTCCCCCCCCCCACCCCCTCGCTTTCAGCTGAACAATGAAGGATGGAATCAGAATCCCTACTAGTACATTTACTTAGAAGGAACTCATTAGCTACTATAAGGTGCATGGTGTTTGGGGGTGGAGGGCAGCGAAAGACAACGTCCTGGAACAGGAAGTGAGCGAGGAGCAACAAAGTCAAGGGGAGAACAGACCAAGAGCTAGAAAGTGGATAAGACAAAAAAGAAACAACACAGGTTGAAAACTGGAGTTTTGGCCAAGAGACATTTCATCCAGCTAATCCTAGCTAAGTCCAGGAACTTTAAGGGGAAAAAGAAAACATGTGCCAAATATTTAATATCAACCAAACAGAAGGTACTCTATTGGCTACTTGAAGCCAAAGGTCATTTGTGCCTTACTAATTTATTTTTACCTTCCATATCTAGGACTACTATACAGTAGTACTATAATAGATTTGTAAGTGTTTGACAAGAACAGATAAAAAATATGATGATGATATGATGGTGGTGTCTTAGCCTAACCAGGAACCCCAGTTCTGTCCAAGTTCCTCTCAAGAAAAGCTATGTTTCCCCACCCTCACCACCACCACCACCACCAAAATAGGTATCTATATGTCTTTCATTTAAAAATTTTAGAACTTATGGAATCATTGCATGGAGTAGATTGATCATAGAAGGGGGGAAAAAAAGAACTAGCAGAACTGTGGGTAGCCGTAGGGTGACTACAACATCTTCTTTCCCTTCCTTTCAGGTGCTAAATATTAATTTATACCTTACTTAATCCTATAAATACTTATATATTAAGTATCTTTACCTTTCAACCTAATATTTACCCAATGTACTTGAAGAGAATTACTGTATCAACTAATTCTTTATACAATGTTTACAGTTGGGCAGTCATGCCAGTCATGGAAGTCTTGTGGTATTTATTTGTGTTTGTTGATTTCAGTGTAAGCCTACACCCTGTTAAGCTCACATCTTCCCTATTCATTGGAACATTTGCATTGGCAAGATGGATCATTATTGTGTTCTTTCTCATGCTTCTTTGACTTATTTACTTCATAACCACTTTAGAGATTTTTAAGTAAGACCCAGGTTCATGGCAGCACACAGCACTCTGTGACTAGACCTGAGATTGAATGACTGCTTTCTCATTTCAAATCTAGCCCTGTTCCCTCTTGAAAATAGCCCACCTGCAGAGTCTAGCCAGTGTCATGTCTTTAAGGGGACATCAACAGATGTATGCCTCAGGGGACAGCATTTGTTTTGAATTCCATGTAAATGGTGCCTTCCTCGCAGAGTGAACACTGTCGACCTGCCCCGAGTACTTGCCGATTGAACCCCCAGAGGAGTGCCTTGGCTACACCCAAGTCAAAAGCCACGCTATACCTTGCCAATATCATAAACAGGTGAGCACACAAGTTTTAAAACAGTGGTAATCCTTGATTTTTAATTCATATTTAAGTCTCAGTAATCTGTGGGACACTCAGGTATTTGTATTTTGATCGAAAACTTGTAGAAGGAAAAAGCTTTTAATGTCCAAAGCAAGTATCTCTAGTTGAGGAAATCCACGTGCCATACCCAAACATTTTCCCCTTCCCCACCCAGGTCTTTCCTAGCTCTTCGCAATCACGCCATGCGCTAGCCCAGCTGCCTATGTTGACACTAACAAATACCTTAAAACCTCTTTGGGGGTGCTCACTCTTTTCCCAACTGTGTAGTTCCTAACTTGTGATGATAGCTCCTCTCTCCTCTTTCTCCTTCCCCTTCTCCTCCTCCCCTTCCCCTTCTCCTCCGCCTTCCCTTTCTCCTGCTCATGCTCCTCCTTCTCCTTATCCTCCTCCTCTTCCTTCTCCGTAGCATATCAGAATCATCAATTATGCTAGCAACCTGATTCTCTCTCATTTTTCCTAATTGATCCCTGCCACTTCCAAGAATTCATTGATTCTCTAAGTAACACGAGGGTAGACATAAATATATAGAAAGCATTGGAAGCAACCTTACATCCATCATGGCTTCTTCTAAAAAATAAGAGTTAAATTTCTCTGAATAGACTGGAGAGTTAAAAAATTAGTTAGAAACGTTTCACTCTTCTAGTCAACACTCAGTATCAAAGGCAGCGCACAACCTCATGACTCCAGATCTTTCATTTTTACCTGTCCCCAATCCATCCCCTTAACCACACCTGAATTTCATTGGGAAACAATTCCTTCCCATCTCTGTCTAGTGAACCAGGCAGAGCTGATTCCCTCCCCATCTTTAAGAGTTAGCACATGACACAATCCAGACCAAGCAGAGTCAAAGACACTCAATTCTAGGACTGTGTCCCTGGTTCAAGCAGAGGCATTCTCCCTACTGAAAGGTTGCTGAGAGGATAGGTTTTAAGTCTGGAGCTGCCGGCAGCCACCTCCCACCGCAAAGAGCAGCCTGCCTTAGAATGGCGTCAACACAAAGAAAAGCCGAGAGAACAAGACTGAAACTTGACAGCAGTGTTTGGCATTGCCTGAGGAACCCTGGGATCACGTGAGCCAATAAATTTCCCTTTTTGCTTTTAAGCCAATATGAGTCAGACTTCGGTCTCTTGTTATTCGAAGTCCTGAGTAATATAACTTTCTACTATACCATGCCATGTAGGATCAAGTTCTGTAAAAAGAAAGGAAAGCCGATCTAAAACCTAAGACTGTGGTCGGCAAACTGCGGCTCACGAGCCACATGCGGCTCTTTGGCCCCTTGAGTGTGGCTCTTCCACAAAATACCACAGCCTGGGCAAGTCTATTTTGAAGAAGTGGCATTAGAAGAAATTTAAGTTTAAAAAATTTGGCTCTCAAAGAAATTTCAATCATTGTACTGTTGATATTTGGCTCTGTTGACTAATGAGTTTGTCCAAAGACATTCTCTAATCATAAGGCTATTTTTTCCTTTCCAATGGTATACTTTGATATCCTATATAATAAAAGGGTAATATGCAAATCGACCAAACAGCAGAACGACCAGTCGCTATGATGCACACTGACCATCAGGGGGCAGACGCTCAATGCAGGAGCTTCCCCCTGGTGGGGAGCGCTGCTCAGCCACAAGCTGGGCTGACGGCAGGCGACATCCTGCAGTGCAAGGATGTTAGACTGCGGCTTAGGCCTGCTCCCCGTGGGGACGGGGAAATCTCCTGAGGGCTCCCAGACTGCAAAAGGGTGCAGGATGGGCTGAGGGACGCCCCCCTTTGCCCCAGTGCATGAATGTTGTGCACCGGGACTCTAGTAATGACATAAAGTCTTAGAAAATTCTACTTTGTTCTGCTTAATTTTGAAGTAAATAGTGTGTTTAGTTATGGGTGCTAGACCAATTGGAGTGCAGAAAACAGATCCTAGTATCTGTTTATCCACACCAAATGATGGAAATAGGAAAATCCCAGGCAGAGAATAGATTAAGAAATCATTTTTCAAAATCTTCCCACTAAATACTCTAAATTTCTTTTTAAAAACCAGCAACCATGTAGAGACAGAAAGTAAATTAGTGGTTGGTTGGGACTAGGGAAAATGAAGGGGTTGAGGGAGGTGGTAGCTTAAGGGTGTGGGGGTTTCATTTCGAAGTGATAAAATGTCTCAAATTGATTATGGTAATGGTTGTACAACTCTGTGAATATACTAAAACCATTGAGTTGTAATTATTTTAAATGGAAGACTTGTATGACATCCTGTCAATATGTGAATTATATTTCAGCAAAGCAGTTACCAAAACAATAACAACAAAACGTTACAATCTAAGGACTGTACTCTTTCATGGACTGTACACAAATAGTTTTCCTTTTCATATGGCAATGGTATTATACAACTTCCTATAGAAAAAAATAGAAAGATAATTCAGTCTTGACTCTAGCAGAGTTGTTCAGAATTTATTTAGATTATCAATAATATAGACAAAAAAAATTTAGCTTCGTTTGTAGTCATATTTCTTGCTTGTGTGGTGCTTCTGGCTGTGGGCGAGGTGGGTTAGGTGGCCTTGTAGGTTAAGTCACAGTGATCTGGATCAGAGAGCAAATCAGTGACTCACTCGGATTCTCTCTGGCAGCCACCTTGCCACCTCAAAGAGCAATCCTGCCTTAGAATGGTGAAGTCGAGGTTTAAAGGTGTACCGTTAGGGCTGGCCTGGGACCATTAAGGCTTCTCGGGAAATAGCCCTATTTCCCTAACAAGTGCTATGGCTACTACATTCTCCTACAGCTGCTGAGGAGAATGTTTGGAGGTTTGGAATAGGTCAATACAAGTGAACATTCATGAACTTCAACTTTTTTTAGTGTCATAGTAAATTTCTTTGACAGATTCCTAATCCTAGGCCTGAGAATTGGTTATTTATCTAAATTAATTACAAAAGTCTCTGAGAGTGAGTCAGAGGGAAGGGAAGAGAAAGAGGACCCAGCTATTATGGCTTGTGCTATGAGGAAGTTCAGGGCTGAACTTGGACATGATCGGCCAATGTGCTTCAGTGGTCTGTAAATTGGTCATTTGAGACAATAATCAAGTAATCCTTTTATCACATTTTATTGGTGAGAACAAGGAAGCCTACAGGTAGAATGTCAGCCCAGTCTCACAATCAACCTGGCAGTCATAAGCAATCTTGAGAGGTGTTTGAACATAATGTGAACTTCCTACAACCATAGATCAATCAATTATCTACATGTAAATGCTTTATTACTAAGGCAGCATGGAAAGTTTTTAGCCATGTTTATCCAATGGAACTTTCCTAATCAAAAGCATGGTTGTAAGCACTATTTGGAAAAGATTCTGATAAGGATTGCAATTCCTGGTTCTCAAAGATTATTGGATTAAATGTGACTGCTTTTTTGTTTGTTTTTAATTTTATTTATTTACTTATTTATTTACTTATTTATTTATTTATTTATTTAATCTTTATTGTTGAAAGTATTACAGTGGCCTCTTCTAGCTTGACCTATTCCCCCATCCTAGGCCTTCACCACCCTATTGGGATATGCATTTATGCATACAAGTTCTTTGGTTGATCTATTCCCACCAACCCACCTGCCCCCACCTTCCCTCTGAGATTTCAGGGTTTGTTCCATGTTTCTATGTCTCTGGGTCTGTTTTGTTCATCAGTTTATTTTGTTCATTAGATTCCTCATATGAGTGAGATCATGTGATACTGGTCTTTCTCTGAGTGGCTTATTTCACTTAGCATGATACTCTCCAGGTCCCTCCATGCTATCTCAAAGGGTAAGAGATCCTTCTTTTTAACAGCTGCATCGTATTCCATGGTGTAAATCTACCATAGCTTTTGTATCCACTCATCTACTGCTGGGCACTTGGGCTCTTTCTAGACCTTAGCTATTGTATATTGCACTGCTATGAACATAGGGGTGCACACATTCTTTCTGATTGGTATTTTGGGTTTCTTAGGATATATTCCTAGAAGTGGGATCACTGGGTCAAATGGCAGTTCCATATTTAATTTTGGGGGGAAACTCCATACTGATTTCCATAAGTGATTCTTTTTTGTAATTGGATCTCTGAATGGCCTTTGTCTGCAGACCCAGACATCCAGACACTGCAATTTGTAAACTAAAAAAGCAAGAATTTTAAATCAAAAGAGGGGCAACTCACCTTCCCAACGTTCAAAGAGTAAAATGAAGTGCAAAGAAAAGCTCAGAATTAGACACGTGGAGAATGAACCAAGAGTTTTCACGTGGGTTAGAAAAGACTCACCTGCCAGCTTGTACCACATCTGAGAGCGAAGAGCAAGCCTCCCTCCGAGCCCTTTCATGAGCTGCTCTAAGATACTGCCCACTTATATCCTTTTCTTTATGACATTAAGTTTCCAGCCACTCCTCTGGCACCAACACATTCCACTTTTTTTTTTCCCTCCAAGTGGCAAAAGCCCAGCTTACCTTGGGAGGAAAAATACATCTTAATAATCTGAAAAGTAAATACTATTAATACAAAAGAATTATTTTTGTTTTGTTCTTCCTACTCATTTCTTTTGTGTGTGTGTGCATGTTTTAATTTTTATTGAATTTACTGGGTGACAATGGTTAATAAAATTATATATGTATCAAGTGTACAATTCTATAATCCATCATCTGTATATTGTATTGGATGCTCACAATTCAAAGTTAAGTCTCCATCACCATTTATCCCCCCTTTACCCTTTACTCCATCCCCACCTCCCTTCCCCTCTGGTAATCACCACACTATTGTCTGAGTCTGTGAGGGTTTTGTTGTTGTTTGTTTTGTTTGTTTGTTTGCTTAATTCCTTCACCTTTTTCACCAGCCCTGTCAATGCCCTCCCCTCTGACTGCTGGTTTTTTTCTGTATATATGAGTGTTTCTAATTTGTTTGTTTATTAGATTCCACAGATAAGTGAAATGATATGGTATTTGTCTTTCTCTGACTGGCTTATTACACTTAGCATAATACTCTCCAGGTCCATCCATGCTGTCGCAAAAGGTAAGGTTTCATTCTCTTTTTACGGCCATGTAGAATTCCATTGTATAAATGTATCACTGCTTTTTATCCACTCATATACTGATGGGCACTTGGGCTGCTTCCAAATATTGGCTATTATAAATAAACTTCAACAAACATAGGGATGCATACAGTCATTCTAATTAGTGTTTAAGATTTCTTTGGGTATATTCCCAAAAGTGGAATCGCTGAATCATAAGGCAGTTCTATTTTAAATTTTTGGAGGAAACTCCATATGTTTTCTACAGTGGCTGTCCTAATCTATGATAAAAAAAAAAAAAACTCAACAAAATGGAGATAGAAGGAACATACCTCATCATAATAAAGGCCATATATGGCAAACCCACAGCCAACATCATACTAAATGAGGAAATACTAAAAGCACTTCCCTTAAGGTCAGGATCAATACCACTCTTATTCAACATAGTACTGGAAGTCCTAGCCACAGCAGTCAGACAACAAGAAGAAATTAAAGGCATCCAAATTGGAAAGAAAGAAGTAAAACTGTCATTATTTGCAGATACATGAAACTGTATATAGAGAACACTAAAGATTCCACCAAAAACTACTAAAACTGATAGATGAATTCAGTAAAGTAGCAGGATACAAAACAAATATCCAGAAATCAGTTTCATTTTTATACACCAATAATGTACTATCATAAAGGGAAACTGATGAAACAATAATATTTAGAATTGCATCATAAAAATATACCTAGGAATAAATTTAACCAAGGAGGTAAAAGACCTGTACTCAGAAAATTATAAGACACTGAAGAAAGAAATTGAAGATACAGATAAGTGGAGGCATGTACCATGTTCATGGATAGCAAGAATTAACATCATTAAATGTCCATACTATGCAAAGCAATCTATAGATTCAATGCAATTCCTATCAAGATACCAAAGGCGTATTTCACAGAACAAATATTCCAAAAATGCTCATAGAACCACAAAAGACCTTGAATAGCCTTAGCAATATTAAGAAGAACAAAGTAGGAGGGATCATGCTACCTTATAGCAAACTAAAGGCCATAGTAATCAAAACAGCATGGTAGGAGCTAAGCAAAGATGGTGGCATAGACAAATGCCTGTACTTGCTTCCTCCCACAAATGCATCAAAATTACAACTAAAATACAGAACAACTATCATCCAGAACTGTGGGAAAGCTGGCTGAGTAAAAGTACTACAACTAGAGAGGTAAAGAAAAAAGTGCATTGAGACTGGTAGGAGGTACAGAGGCATGGAATGGGCTGGTCCAGCACCTGGGTGTGCTGCTTTTTTAATCAGGAGGGAGATCGCCTCTGTGGAGGCTGCCCGGAGGAGCAAGGAGTCCCAGCCCCACACCAGCCCCCCAGCCCAGGGTTCCAGAGCTGGGGAAAGAAATCCCTGTGGGCAGTAAGAACTATGGGCTATAAAAACAAGTGAGGATTGGGTCTGAGTGACACACAGGCTGCTAGAGACACAGCTGCTCCTCTTAAAAGGCCGGCACCATGAACTTAATTTACAAGCTCCAGTGCCAGGCAATGCTCTGGGGGACCCAGACAGATATGGGGAGAAACTGGACTGTCTGGCATCGGGGCAGGAACACAGGGGTGGCTTTCTTTCAGACAGAGGTGCTCACAGTGGTCATTGTTCCTGTGCTGGGACCTCCCCAGTGCAGGGCTGACTGGCAGCCATTTCTGTTTGCTCCACCCTGGAGATTCCCTGAGACCCCACCCCACCCAATTTACAACCCCACCCAAGCTGTGCGCAGTGGCTTTTGCATATGAATGGCCTGTCCTTTCTCAGCTTAAAACCTGTCAAACAAGCTACAGCTGGGTCAGGGAACCCCAAAACTATCAATAAAAGGCCCAAGGCTGGCACCAGCACCAGCCTGCCTTGCTTCATAGCTGGGCCTCATCTTGACACTTTCAAACCCAATACAAAGAGGAGGAATCTGCAGATCTCTCTGTAGCTCTTGCTGGGTGGCCCCAGGCAGTGGCTGACTTTGCACCTCCTTGGAGATCCAAGAGCCAGTGTATCCAGTGGTCAGTGTGAGACCATACCAGTTTATAACTCTTCACATCCGTAAGTGACACACTCAAGGGGCAGACTCAGTGAGCACCAAAGCCCCACTGAAGCAAGTCCTGCCCCATAAGAGTATCTCCTGTACAGTAGTTCTCCCACTGTTGTCGCAGCTGGTCCCCACAGCCAATTGGCCTGGAGGCCAATTCCTCCCAGTGATACCAATAGCAACCAAGGCTCAACTACAATAAGACTGTGAACACAGCTCACAAATGGGTGCACTAAGAGTGTCTACCTCAGGTGATTGGGGAGGCTGAGCCACTGAGCCCTATAGGACACCTACTACACAAGGCTACTCTATCAACTCAAGGAGACTTAGCATCTACCCAATACATAGAAACAAACACAGGGAAGCAGCCAAAATGTGGAGACAAAGAAACATGTCACAAATGAAAGAAAGCAAACTACTGATATAGAGTTCAAAACCACAGTTATAAGGTTACTCAAGAATCTTCTAGAAACCTCTGAGGAACTTAATGAGACCTTCAAAAATCTTAGTGAGAATTCCAAAGAAATGGAAAAGAACCAGACAGAAAGTAAGCATACAACTGACTGAAATAAAGAATAATATACAGGGATTCAACAGTAGACTAGAGGATCCCAAGAGTCAAGTCAATGATTTGAAATATGAAGAAGCAAAAAACACCCAACCAGAAGAGCAAAAAGAAAAAAAAGAATCCAAAAATATGAAGATAATGTAAGGAGCCTCTGGGACAACTTCAAGTGTACCAATATTCACATTATAGGGGTGCTAGAAGGAGAAAAGAGAGAGCAAGATATTGAAAACCTATTTGAAGAAATAATGACAGAAAACTTCCCCTACCTGGTGAAAGAAATAGACTTACAAGTCCAGGAAGTGCAGAGAACCCCAAACAAGAGGAATCCAAAGAGGACAACACCAAGACACATCATAATTAAAATGCCAATGGCAAAAGACAAAGAGAGAATCTTAAAAGCAGCAAGAAAAAAAAGTTAGCCACCTACAAGGGAGTATCCATACAACTGTCAGCTGATTTCTCAACAGAAACTATGCAGGCCAGAAGGAAGTGGCAAGAAATATTCAAAGTGATAAATAGCAAGAACCTACAACCAAGAATACTCTACCCAGCAAAGCTATCATTTAGAATTGAAGGCCAGATAAAGATCTTCACAGACAAGAAAAAGCTAAAGGAGTTCATCACCACCAAACCAATATTATATGAAATGCTAAAGGGTATTCTTTAAGAAGAGGAAGAAGAAAAAAGTAAAGATAAAAAATTTTGAAGAACAAAGTGACAACAAATACTTATCTATCAGCCAGTGAATCTAAAAAACAAATGAATAAAAAATCTGATAAACAGAATAAACTGGTGAATGGAATAGAATCAGGGGCATGGAAATAGAACAGACTGACAATTCTCAGAGGGAAGGGGTGGGGAGTGTGGGAAGAGATTAGACAAAGATCTTATATGCATGTATGCAGTACCCATGGACACAGACAATAGGGTGGCAAGTGCCTGGGGTGGGGTGGGAACCGGGTGGAGCGGAGCTATGTGGGGGAAAAGAGGGACATCTGTAATAATCTCAACAATAAAGATTTTTTAAAAAGAGAAAGAAAGAAAAAAAAAAAAACAGCATGGTGGTAGCATTAAAACAGATATATAGATCAATAGAACAGAATAGAGACCCCAGAAATAAACTGATGCCTTTATGGCCAATTAATATTTGACAAAGGATGCAAGAACAACAATAGGGTAAAGATAGTCTATTCAATAAATAGTGTTGGGAAAACTGGACAGATACATACAAAAAAAAAAGACAACAAAAAACTAAACCACCTTCTTACACCATGCACAAGAATAAACTCAAAATAGATTAAAGATTTAAATGTTAGACTCAAACCATAAAACTTGTAGGAGAAAACATAGGCAGTGAAATATTGGACATTTCTCATAGCACTATTTTTTCTGATATATGTCCTCAGGCAAGGGAAACAAAACAAAAAAATAAAATAAACAGGACTATATCAAACTGGTTTTTTGCACAGCAAAGGAAACCATCAACAAAATGAAGAGAAACCCCACTGAATGAAAAAAGCATATTCACCAATGATACATCTGATAAGGGGTTAATATCCAAAATTAATAAAGAACTTATAAGACTCAATACCAAAAAAACCCTCAAACAAACAATCCAATTTAAAATGGGCAAAGGACCTGAATAGACACTTCCAAAGAGGACATTCAAATGGCCAATAGACATATGAAAAGATGCTCAATGTCACTAATCATCAGAGAAACATGAATTAAAACCAAAACAAGACAAAAAGGATTACTAAAACAAATCCACTCTCAGTTCTGTTGACCTTAATAAAGTTTCCTAAAAGAAGCTGTCTTATCTTCTGAAGAAATGGGACCTTGACTGGCCAATGGTTTCTACAGAATAGGTAGAGATTGGAGCTGAAATCTCTGTCCTCAGAGTTTACTTCAGAAAAGGATGCAAAATCACTAATTTTGAAATATCTCAGCGCTGGTACATGAGCAAACTTCATCAGAAAAATCTCGTGGAGGGGCTTATCATGGTACACAAGGGTCCAGGGACATTAATTTCATTCACAGCTATATGCTGGTATCTCTATATGACATTCGAAAGCCTGGAGTGAGTGAATCAGTCAAGTGTGAAGGTCCTAAACATGTTTTCTTGACTGGACTCCACTGTGCAGCATTAATAATGAACCTAATGAGATTACTTATAGCTCACTGGTGGGTTGTGTTTTGCTCCATTTGAAGAACTTGGCAATAGCATTAAATAACCTCCATACTGTACAATTAGTACATTTCCCAGAAAAAGCGGACAACCATTTTTACTTTATAAGATGGAGGCCTTGACTATATGCTGTGTTACACTTCTTGTATCTTCCGATCGTTTTTATCCCAGGTTACTTGAAAGACAGAAGAGGAACTCCTTATAGGTTTATTATTAAGGAGTGAAAACAACATTCAAGTAACTCCACATATTATAAACAGTTGTAGTCTCAACCCTTTGCAAACCAACATTAGGATCCAAGTGAAGAAATGCTACAGACTGAATATTTGTGTCTCCTCAAAATTCCTATGTTAAAACCTAATCCCCAACTTGATGGTATTAGGTGTTACCAGAGCTCCTAGAGTAGAAGGGGGCTCGGCTCTCCCCTCCTTGGGTGTTGTCAGCAGGGAGAAAGATGTCAGATGAGTGACAGACAGCGGTATTGAAGCAAAGTAAGTGAATTTATTAATACACTTGACATAAAACTCAAATGAGCAACTCATCGAGTCTGAGTGCCCTGCCCACTGGGGCTTAAGGATTATATATCTTCTTGTTGCAAGTTTCCCAGTCCTCCTCCCCTGGTATGGGGATTAGCATACAGGGTTTCAAGCCTCCCCCCCACCCCCACCCCCGTCATTGTGGTTTAACTATTGATAATCTTAGGACTGCTTGGGTATGATAATAACCCGCTCTCTGCCTTAGCATCTATCTCTCCTGCCTCACAGAGGTGGTACTTTGGGGGGGAATTAGGACAGAAGATAGTACCCCCCTGAATGAGATTAATGCCCTTACAAATGAGACCCAGAGAGCCCCCTGCCCCTTCTGCCACGAGGACACAGGAATACAGCCATGAATGAACCAGGAAGCAGGCCCTCACCTGACCCTGATTCTGCCCGTGCCCTGCTCTTGGACTTCCCAGCCTTCAGAAGTGTGAGAAATAGATTTCTGTTGTTTATAAACCACCCACGGTATGGTGTTTTTGTTATGGCAGCCCGAACAGACTAAGCAAAGAATCAATATTCAGGATTAAGGTAGATTAGATCACATAGCAGAGCTAACTCCCTCCCACTCCAAACCCAGACCTTGACTGTGATTTCCAGACTCACTGGCAGATAAGAAAACGGAGTAGCTAAGACAGTGCACCGACACCACTGTGTACCAGGTATGTGTAGTTTTCTGCCTACAAAGTTATCACCATCTAGTGGAGAAAAATGCTTTAGAGCAATAAGGCATTATGCAAATGTGCAAAAAAATTCAAAATGCAGTAGCACCAGTTATGCTTTGGGTATAGGAAAGAGGTCCCCTAAAGCTTCTGGAGTATATGAACAACATGCTTTACCCAGCTGTGTTCGAATTGAACATATGAGACAGTAGGTTTAAAGAGTGAGCAGTTTATTAGCAATGTAGGCATGAGTTAGTCACCCTTCAGCCCAGATCAAGGCCCTGAAGAGGAAGATTTAAGAAGGGGAGAAGAAGGGCTGGTGCCTGATACATGTTAGACATTGAAGATAAACCTGTCACAATTACACTCACTCTACAAGTCCCAACCCAAAGCCACATCCACAAAGGCTTTCTCGATGTGTACAGCCCCACCTCCCATCTTCTCTTATACCCACATCATAGTCTCCCTTGCATCATAGATATTGCTATTATTAAGCTATGTCAACATAAGAAACATTTAAACCTGTAGAGAATTTTTAGGAGTTGATGAGAGCCAAACTGACAACAATGTCTGGGAAGCAAAAATCTCAACAGACTGAGAAAATGCTCCAGAGAATGGCAGTTTTTCACCTTATTTTATACATTACAATCAAAGGAGGAGGTGTAAGGGGGTTACAAGAAATTAATTGGTGATAGATTAGGGAGGCGGGAGAAAGCGAAGTGAGAGGGGGTAGGCGTAGGGGGTGGGAGGGAATCCCTGGGATTGGATAAAATCTAATTCCTCTACTCTTACTACATCCTTATGGAGAAAAACACATATATGCCTCATTAGTGCCGCTGCACACACAGTCCATCACCGTTCCATTCTCCATGAGACCTTGTGTGGCACATCATTTCTCTTCCAAACGTTCATCACAAAAGTCCCCCAATTCTGTTCTCTCTTCTCTCATTCTAGCCACTAAACAGGCCATAATGCTTCTTACTTAAAAGATAAAGGAGGCCACCAGCCAGGAATTCCCTTATTTTCAGGCTCTCCTCATTTCTTGACATCCAAATACAGCCACAGTGCATCAGTGTTTTACCATGAAAATGCACTGTCCAGATTTCCTGATGCAACAGCATCATCTCTGAGGACCACGGCTGCTGCCCCTAGAGGTCCGTGCCTGCATTTGTTTTGAGTCCAGGTTTCCCACATGCAGCCCCCAGCCCGTGACAGAGCGCTGAGGGAATATTAGCAGGCCCATTCCTGTGGGACATGGGACTCTTTAACTAGAGACTTTGGCCCTCCGTAGGCCTGCCCAAAACTTCCTTGGAACTGTGCTACTGCTGAAATGCGTCCTGCCTGATCCCCCTTTCTTCACAGGTGTCAGAGCTCCATTTTGTTGTAAAGAGTCTCCTCACTTTCTCTTGCCCCCTTCTTATCCTTCAAAAATATTTTTCCCAATGACTCTCTTACATATCAATTACATCTTGGTGTCTGCTTCTTAATCCAAACTAAGATACGTTTTATCACAAGAGAAAAAGTTTTCTCTCTCACTCCTTCAAAAACCTACTTGATCCACTTTAACTTCCCTCGTTGTAGTTCTTTCCTTCAAGCCATCGGGTAAGTTCAAAAAGTCTCCATTAAAAAATAAAAAGGACCCCTTTGTAGCAACTGACATCTCTGTTCACGTCTTCTAATCCAGCCTTTTTCCCCCTCCTTTATTTTTTAACCAACTAAAATGTGCTCTGTACTCACTCTATAGTGAAACTGCTATTCCTAAAATCACCAGTGACCTGCTAATTCTAGAACCAATGGGTGTTTTTTAAGCTTCAATTGCTGTATTTCCATGCTGGATTTGGCCCTATTGACCACGCCTCCGCTCCCACCCACCACCACCAACATAGCCTTTCTCCTTTCGTGGCCTCGGGACACCAAGCTCTTCCAGTCTTCTTTCTCCCCCCTATCGGTTGCTTCTCAGGCTCCTTCACTGTATCTATTCACCTTTACAGTCCAAGCACAATCACCTTTGCACTTGCTCTTCTACTCACCACACTTTTCCTAAAGAATCTCATCTGCTCCCACGGTTTTAACAACCTCTCTGATGATGTTTATCCAAAATTCGTATCTGTATGGAAGGTTGTAAATACTTAGACTGAATGGACTGTGAAATGGATATCAGGTGATTGCATTGAAGTTGTCATGTGCACACCTGAACCTGTTCCTTTTCTCTTTTACCTTTATGAGATCTTATCCTTGGGTCCTTATCTTAGTTGTCAGGAACATAGAGACATAAAACATGCAGTCACCCTTATTACTTCTCTCTAGTTATAAACTTCATGGCAAATGGTTTCTAGCATGCACT
Organism: Eptesicus fuscus; assembly: GCF_027574615.1. Lineage (NCBI taxonomy): Eukaryota > Metazoa > Chordata > Mammalia > Chiroptera > Vespertilionidae > Eptesicus > Eptesicus fuscus. The sequence continues at coordinate 71,761,501 of NC_072486.1, forward strand.
ACTGAGCTTAGTTCTGTACACCTCAATTTCAGGTTATAATGGGATATCTAGAATGCCCTGTATATAAAAGGTAGGAACACCAGAAAGAAGATGACAAGAAAAAAGCAGAAAAATAAAGTTGGGCAAAATAAAAGTTAAAATTGGGAGGACTACCTGTTCACTTCTCTGCCTTTAGAGAGATATGAAAATAGTATCCTTATGCTCAATGTACAGATGCATACCTTAGCCACGGAGTGATTAACTCAAGGCTACCTATCACGTCTGTTGTCAAAGGGAAACTAAGACCCAGGATTCTGGTTTATTAGTGCAATGCACTGTAGGAATCCCTTTCCACGTCCAGCGTGGTCCAGGGTTCCGGTTCAGGGTTCGAGTTCTGGAGAAGGGCCGCACACAAATGAATAGAGACTTGAAGAAATTCAATTTGGCGAAATGGGGGGCCAGGCAGTAGTCCACCTCTAGTGGGAGAACTAACTCACTGCTCTGGCTCTGCCATCCCTTTTATTGAGGCTTTGGGGAAAACATCTTAGGCAAGATAAACAGAAATATACATGTAGCCCTTAGGCAGGAAATAACAAAAACTTACATGGGACAAACAAAGGTGGAGGCTGCTTCAGCTAACAATATCTCAACTAAAGGGTGAGTGGTTAGAGCAATTAAGGTTGTTGACCAGCCTTCCTGGCTTCCTGTCAACATCTATCTTTTTAGTGAAACTGATTTGTTTCTGGCAATGCACCTCGGGATAGAAGATGGTGGCTGAAGGGTGGCAGAGAATAAGTGTAAGGAAGGTCATGTCTTTCAGCAGAGGCTGGCCCACTGTTAGTGTCGGTAGCTAGATATTAATAAAGGAAGAGAGAAAAGGGAAACACATGACTAAGCATAATCAACGAGGGAACAGAAGCCTGCTGGCTTCCTCAGGAACGTACAGCATCGGTAGCTAGATATTAATAAAGGAAGAGAGAAAAGGGAAACAGACATGACTAAGCATAATCAATGAGGGAACAGAAGCCTGCTGGCTTCCTCAGGAACGTACAGCAGCACACACTCCCAAAGGAACCACCAGTCAGTTCCCCACAGATCCCTGGGGGAAGGGAAGGAACAATGAAGGGGGAGATAAGCACATGCATAGTAGGACCCAAAATGGGACTACAGAGGTCTGTCAGTCTAGCCTGTGGAAAGAATGGGTTGGTTAGGGGTGGACCCATCAGTAGCCTGCAAAAGCTTGAAAATTGTGTTTGTTTGTTTTTGAAAAAGCACCTGGTCCTTCCCAAACCAAAGATAATGTAATCCCAGCTAACGAAAAACTCTCTCACCTGCAGGGTAACACAGGGTCACTCCACTCACTCATTCATTAGTGCCTTCTCTCCATAGCAGCCATGTGGGACTAGCAGTCACCTGCAGCCCAGTGGCCACTGCAGCCTCCTAAAGTGGGCCTCAGCCAAGGCACAGCCGGAAAAACAAGCTAGCCGATGGTGCTAAAGGCTTTAGAATCAATGGCACAGATCTTTAGACCTTGGCCTCTGTTTTGGCCTTAATGAAGACAAGGCTGAACTTCTTCCATGGGGGGACAGATGGAGATGAGACATCGGGAACCCAGGGGCTCTCCTTGGGGCGGCCTTCTATTTTCACTGCTTCTGTTTTGCATCTGGCGCCACAAAGCTATCTTACCATGCCACAATCTCCCGTAGGGGTCCCTGGAATGCTTTCCTTGCGATCCCATGAAAGAACATGCTTCCCACCAGCAAGACCACAAAATGGTGAGGAGACAGAAGGAAGCCAGGTAGATAGGGGCAGGACCGCGGGAAGGGAAAGTAAAACCCAGGAACCCAACTAGGCGGAGTTACTGAGACACTCCCAACTGGGTGGGGAAGGAAGGGTGGGCACAGGAGGCATGAACTTTTAAATGTGTGGATATTGCTAAGACAGACAGTGTGCAGGTAACCAATCACAAGGCAGTAATATGTATAAACCAATCCCAAGGATGTTGCTAAGGCAAAATTCGTTAAAAGGACCAATCAGGAACTAACATTTAAAAAAGCAGGCGCACTTCCTCTTCTCTCCCCCTCATTCCCCCGGGCAGTGCACAATGGATTCCTGATGTTCCTGATGGAAACCTGGTGTTCCTGTTGTGGAGAAGCACATCCCCCCCGCCCATCGCCCATCTCCACACATGGACTAATAGACTTTAATGAGCTCGGATGCTGAACTATTCTCGATTGTAACATGGAAAGGAAGCTCTGGACACTGGGCCGCTCCCCCAACCCCAGCGGCACCTTTTCCAGGACTGGCTTCTCTCAATAAACTTCGGTTCCACGAACCATTTTTGTCCTCGACTTCATTCTTCAGTTTCACAAGACAATGAACTCAAACTCAAAAACCCACATTTTGGTTTCAGTGGGACACACAGACATCTTTCAGAGAAAGCTCCACTCTCCTTACTCCACTCACCTCTGCGTACAGGGCTCAGAGAATCTCAACCACCACCAGGCAATCTGTATAAACAGATTAAAAGGCAACTTAAGCTCCTCTGCTATCACCTGAAAGAAATCAGTATTAACTCCCTGGACAATAACCCACTCCATTACTACCAAGTCTGAGAGGCCATTTGGGTGAGTCATTCTCCTAAAATCCATGAACATCTGTAAATACATTTCATAAGCGCAATCTCATTGGCTGCAAGAAAATCATGATGGAGGAAGTTCTGGATGCCCTAGACTGACAACATATACAAATACAGATACAATACATTTTTAAAAATCCATTTCATATAGGTACCATATTTTATTTATCCATTTTCCTATTGCTGGGCTTTATTCAGATTGTTTCCATTTCTTAATGTTGTTTTTGGTATTAGAATCAATGCCACAGTAAAATCTTTATATTCCACATTTTAGTATTGGTAATTTTGTTTCTGCGGGAGACGTTTCTAGAAATGGTTTTGCTGTGTGAAAAGGCAAAGGCATTTTTTAAATTATGAGGTGTACTACTTTACATTGGAACATTCTCTAACTTACACAAGAGAAAATCACAAGCCCTAAAAGGCATCACTTGTGCTAAAGCCCAAGATACCAAACCTAGATTTAATATCTAACCTAACTGCATTTTTAACCCTTCCCAGAAGTTAATTACCAGCATGGAATTTTCTGGTAAACTTGAAGGAGGTAATCTATCATGTGGGCCCTCTCCCTCCCTCTCCCCCATCCAGGGGAAGAAGAGGCAATCTGCATGATAAAGACCCCTGCTGCTCCCTTTCTCCAGGACCTGGTCTAAAGTAATCCTTCCTTTTCTTTTGTTAACAGCTTGCTTGCCCCATCTCTCTGTATATAAAAAGCTTCCATTTTGTATGACCTCTGAGAGTATTTACTGCCTGATTCAGGAATTTTTATATATAAAAGCCTAAGTGACCAACCAACTGGCCGGTAGCTATGATGTGCGCTGACCAACAGCGGGCAGACGCTCAATGCAGGAGCAGAAACCACAAGCATGGAAACATGGAATAGAGTGATGAATCTCAGAGGGAAGCGGGGAGGAGGGAGGGCAGGAAGAGAGTAACCAAAGATCTTATATGCATATTAGAGCCTGCTGCATGGATTCGTGCACCGGTGGGGTCTCTCCGCCTGGCCTGCGGGGGTCTGCCGAAACCGGCTCTCTGACATCCCCCAAGGGGTCCCGGATTTTGAGAGGTTGCAGGCCATGCTGTTACTTAATAAAGCCAACTACATGTGAACGAAAGGAGCCACATGCTAACCTGACAAGCTCAGGGGAGGCCTACGTGGCAGTCTTGCAAACTCAGAGACCTGAAATAACCACAAAGGATGGTTTGAAAATTAAATATTTAACTACAAACAGGTTATAGTGGGTAGTCATGTCCTAGTCCGATATCTTCCCTGACAAAGATCAACTTAGATCTTTCCTGAGCCCATTTGCCTTTTTGCCTCTAAGATAACATATCTGTGAGATGTCTGTGAGATGTCTGGGTAACTTGTAACTTCCTTCTTTTGCTGGAGCCCCTGGGGCACAACCAAATGTGGTGGGCGCCAGGATAGATACTTCAAATTCCTTCATTATCATGTTAATTGTTCCTGTACCCACCTAAGTATGTGTCCATCATTTTGCTTTTTATCCAATCCCAGGGGTTTCCCACCGGTTGACTTTATCCCACCTCCTTAATCCATCACCAATGAGTTTCATGTAGCCGACCTATGTCCCGCCTTTGATGGCAATGTATAAATACAGATGTAACCTACCATTTCTTCGGAGCATTATCTCAATTCATTGAGGTTCTGCTTCCCGGCATATGTCGACATTTTGGCTCAAATAAACTCACTAAAATTCTTTACAGGTTTCAATGGTTTTTTCGTTAACATACATGATAAGGAGAAAATTCTGAGATGAACTAAATTAAATTACAACAGGCCAGAATGTGGAAAAAGAAACAAGAGGTCAATCAATTAACAACTGAAGGGCAAATCAACAAAAAATTGCTTACATTCCTGAATCTGTGTTGAAACTTTGAATTAACTTCCAGGTGACTATTTCCATGATTTTCAAGAGAGAATAGCCAGGTGCCAGCAACTCTGAGGCACTTCTGCTTCTTGCTTATGCATGAACTTTTCAGACTCATCTACAACCAATCCAAACCTATCCCAGAATTATTCCCAATTAACCTATTCTCACCCCTCTTATTTGTAGCCAATGCACATTCTTCTTATTATTATTGTAAATCCTCTCCTGAGAATATTTTTCCATTGATTTTTAGAGAGAATGGAAGGGAAGGGAGAGAGAGAAAAACATTGATGTGAGAGAGACACATCTATTGGTTGCCTCTTGCACGAGCCCTGACCAGGGCCGGGGATTCAGCCTAGAACCAAGGTATGTGCTCTTGACTGGAATCAAACCTGGAACCCTTCAGTCAGAGGGCCAATGCTCTACCCACTGAGCCAAACCAGTTAGGGCAGCCAATGCATATTCTTTAAAAATAATTAATATCTTTCTTCCCCTTCCTTGAGGTATATAAAAAGACCACCAACCCCAGGATGATGGGTATTAGAAATAAAGCCAGAGGTGGTCCATTTTCAAGGCAAGGCATTTTAACCTAGAATGGGAAATTATCGCATGGTGGTCTACGGGTGTGACAAAGCTCCTGCACCTGGAGCCCCCAGGCAAACAGGATGTTAGAAGGAGCTAACCAATAGGGGGAGGAGGGATCACAATGAAATGAGGAAGTGGGTAAAGACTGTACACATGTCAGAGAGCACATACCCCAGGAAGCTGTCCCGTCACAAAAATTCAAAGGGAGGTGGAAACAACTAAAAAGCCCACAGCCCACTTTTTAAAAAAAATATATTTTATTGATTTTAGAGAGGAAGAAAGAGGGAGAGAGAGAGATAGAAACATCAATGATGAGAGAGAATCATTGATTGGCTGCCTCCTGCACGCCCCCTACTGGGGATCGAGCCCGCAACCCGGGCATGTGCCCTTGGCCGGAATCGAACCTGGGACCCCTCAGTCCGCAGGCTGCCGCTCTATCCGTTGAGCCAAACCAGCTAGGGCCTACAGCCCACTTTTTAAATAACCCAATAGTGACATAGGAATTTTAGGGGGATATAGGCAGGTTTAGGGAATTTTTGGAATTGGAGGTCCATGGAAAAAAACACAGGGCTACAGAGTTGCAAAAGGGTACATTTCCATAAGACAAGGGAGACTGGGAGAAGTTACATTTCCATAAGACTAGGGAGCAGCAATAATTACATTTCCATAAGACAAGGAAGAGGCAACAGTTATATTTACATAAGACAAGAGAACTGGGAGTAGCCAAAAGATCTATATTTACAAAATAAAAAAGGAGGAAGAAAGCCCAGAGGGAATAGGAGGACAATGAGCGAGGAGGGCATTACATGTCCCATGTGAGGTTTGACCTTTGAGCTCAGAAGTTACTATAGTAACCAGTTCAAAAGGAAATATTGGCCAATCAGAAGGGATATCAGGACACACGGACTTGCAACCTTTATAAACCATGGAAACAGGAAGTCAGCAGGACTCCTTCCCCTTCGCCACATGGGAATCTGTACTTGTTCTTCAATAAATCTCCACCTTTGCTATACCATCTTCTGTCCGTGGATTCATTCTTTGACTCCGATGGACAAAGAATCCGGGGAACCATCCTGCCCAGGGGAACACTGTGTGTCCCGGTCCAAAAATCCCATATCAATAGGAAATAATGAAACTTAGGCGATGTCCAGGAAAGAATGTGCACCCCATAGTACTCAGCCAATGAGGAACCAGGGGAGGGACTCACACACTAGGGATAAATTGCTTTTTGTAACTGCCCTGGGTGTGCCTACCTACCAGACACCTCATCTTGCAAGACCTCCGTTAAAAGTTTTGTACTTCGTGTCTGAGTCCATTATTTGAGTTTGGACAGGTGAGCGTGTTTCTCACATCTGTATGTTTGTCTTCCCACCTAGCACTGTTGCTGGTGGTTCATACTGTATGCATGCCTGGGCACCTGGTCATTGTCTGGCTAGCATTAGGCTCAATAAACCCTTTCATTCAGAAGAGCTTTTGGCCATGAAATATTTTTGTTTTACATAGATCTTCAAATTTTGTTTTTGAAAAAAATGAATGTATCTCAGAAAGTGGTCACTTCCTCCTCTTCCATTACTGAATGTTGTACCTTACAAAGCAAAGGGATCCCAGGGACGGGCACTCCAGGGGCACAGGGAGAGCTTTCTGCTCCTTGTAGGCTACCATGATCCTTTGTTTCTTCTGGCCCTCTGAGGAAGTGAGGAGAACTAAGATGGGGCCTACAGGGGTCTACCTGGTGCTGCCCTGCCTGCCTCTTTCCCCTCATTCTCTACAGTACACTGGCTTCCTAGGCTGAAATCTTCTAGGTTTCAGAGTTACTGAACTAAAGGTGTTTATTTGCCTGAGCACATCAAAGCCCAATCAAAGGTGAACAGGAGTTTACAGTAGCCAGGAAAATAAAGGTTTATAAGTTGAGGAAATGGCACCAAGCCTGGAGTCACAGGTAAGCAAGTACTCAAAGACCTGGCTTGCCCTGACTAGTTTGGCTCAGTGGATAGAGCGTTGGCCTGTGGACTGAAGGGTACTGGATTCGATTCCGATCAAGGGCACATGTCCAGGTTGCAGGTTCGATTCTCAGTGAGGGCCATGCAAGAGGCAGCCAACCAGTGATTCTCTCTCATCGTTGATGTTTCTATCTCTCTCTCCCTCTACCTTCTCCTCTGAAATAAAACACACACACACACACACACACACACACACACACAACACACACACACAAAACCTGGCTCCCTAGTGGCTTCCAGGGCTGGGTTATGTAGGAGAAAAATCATTAATCATGGTAACTATTATGACCCAGCAATTTTACTTCAGGGGATTTCTCCAAAGAAACCCAAAACATTAATTTGAAAGAATATATGCATGTCTATGTTCATTACAGTGTTATTACAATAGACAGGATATGGAAGCAATCCAAGTGCCCATCTTTAGACAAGTGGATAAAAAAGCTGTGGTACATATATAAAATGGAATATTACTATGGCAATAAAAATAATGAAATCTTACCATTTGCAACAGCATGGATGGACCTAAATGGTATTATGCTCAGTTAAATAAACCAGAGAAAAACAAACACCATATGATTTTACTTATATGTGGGATCTAAAGAACAAAATCAATAAACAAATCTGAAACAGACTCATAGACACAGAGAGCAGACTAGTGGTTGCCAGAGGACATGGAGTTTGGGGGACTGGAAATACGCAGCAGGCTGTAAAGTACATAATTGTATAGCCACTATGCTGTACAACTGAAACCAATACAAAATAATATTGACAGTAACTGTAATTGAAAAATAATTGAATCGATACCCCCTCCCCTGGGAACTGACCTTTAGGCCACTTCACAATGGACATTCCACTTCCTTAGACCACATTCCACCTGCTAAGACCATTCTCTCTCCCCTCCGGAGTTTCCCAGAATCCAGACCTGCACAGAGAATTCTCTGCCCAGAAAAAGACCCCCTAGAGTCCTTTAGAAACCTCTGACTCCCCATCTCTGGGTGCTGGCAGCATTTTGGGGCTCAGCCCATCTGGTATCCAGATGACCTAACACATTTGCAATCCCTTACCACTTTGGCCTCGTGTGTTCCTCCTTTGGCGACCCTAACACTCACCAGATCCATGTCTCAAAAGGTCCAGCACACATTCCTTCGGGACCTCTTGGTTTGCCATGGGTCTGGCAGCCTAGGCAGCAAGGGCTGTGTAAAGCAGTTTGGTGGACCGGACAAGATAATTTAATGAAAGTTCTTCAAACAAAGAGGATGTGTATGCAAATAAAACAAAAAGAACCGAGCCTTCTGAGAACCAAATAAACAACAATATAAAAGGCCAGAAGCAGAGCCAAAACCATTTTTTTTTTAAAAGCCTGAGAAGTTAAACATAATGCCAGCTGGTTGTGTTGACTTGTCTTTCTTCACAGGGTTTTCTTGTTTCAATGAAAGCATTGTCTTCGCCCCGTCCAACTCCAAAGAGCAAAGTAAAATGCAATCATCGTGCTTTACATGCCTTTCCTACGATCTATTACACTCTTTTTTGTTAATCCTCACCTGAGGATATTTTTCCCATTGATTTTTAGAGAGAGTGGAAGAGAGGGCGGGAGGGGAGGGAGAAACAGCTATATGAGAGAGAGACATCGATTGTTTGCCTCCTGCTCATGCCCTGACGGCTGGGGACTTAACCTGCAAGTCAGGTGCATGCCCTTGACCAGGAATTGAACCCAGACTCTTTGGTGTGACCACCGATGCTCTAACCGGTGAGCCACACCAGCCAGGGCTAGAACATATTATTTATATAGGAACTTTACTTAAGATTATATAGAGCATGTTATTGAAATATTGGCTTTTTCCACCTTAAAGGATAGAATATTGTAATAAAAGACCTGATAGTGATAAACATTTTTTTTAAAAAAAATCCCCTAAAACAAGTGCAGAAAATGCAAATGAAAGCCCTAAAGATACTTTTGAGTAAGATGAATTTTCACTTCCTTAGGGGAAAAAAAAAAAAAGAGTCCCGCTTTCTCAAAGGATGAAAATTAAGAGTAGTCCTCACAGGTGGCTGGCTCGCTGGGATGGCGGCGGGGAATCACTGCCGCTTCCACAGCCGCCGGGAGGTCTCGGGAGGGGCTGGGGGCCGGCGCTTAGCCAAGCGGGCCCTTCTCCTGGCGGCACGTACCTGCTCACCACCCGGCGGACGCTGCTCCGGGATCCCCAACCTGTCCTGGACCGTCCGTGCCAGGCCGACCCCGACCTGGACGAAGGTGAAACAGGTGCCTGTCAATCGACAGCGATCCCACGGGATTGGGGCCGGGCTGATGACCCGAGACGTGGACAGCTGGAGGAAGCGGGATTTTACAGTGTCGCCAGAGGAAACGAACCGCCACGGCGAGGAAGCATGGCGGTGCGAGGAAACCTGCGTTTGACAATTTTCTAGAGAGATCTGGGTGTGACTCCTTTTTGTGCCTCTCGGGTGGGTGGTGCGAGCCGTGACCAGCTGTCCAAGGCCGGGCATCCCCAGTAGGAGGAGGCGTGCTGGCCAGGCGGGCGTCCCTATGGGAGCCTTGGCTCGGTTTTTCCAAGGGCCCCTGACCCACCCCTTCACTCACCGAAGATCATCAGAGGACAGCGTTCCTGGTGCTGCATAAACAGTCTTAATGGAGCCTGGGCCTCGCTGGAAGGAAGTGGTCCCGGTGCTGTGGCCCCCAGCCCTGGGTGTCTGCTGGTCACCTACACCGCATCGGGCCCTGGTTCTCGGGTCAGAGAGTCATGCCTAGGTGTGATTGGCTGGTGGCTTCTCACAGCCTTGGGCAGCTTTTGACAGAGGTGGCCTCCATATGTTCACTACTTCCTGGACCCCCACCCCAAGGCTGGGCCTCCTTCCCAGCAGAGCTGCCCTGGACTCTGACCTGACCCCTCCTGGCCTCTTCTGGTCTGACCTGGCCTCTCCTGGCCTCACCTGGCCTCTCCTGGCCTCACCTGACCTCTTCTGGCCTCACCTGGCCTCTCCTGGCCTCACCTGGCCTCACCTGGCCTCTCCTGGACTGACCTGGCCTCACCTGGCCTCTCCTGGCCTCACCTGGCCTCTCCTGGCCTCACCTGGCCTGGAACAGCCAAGTCTTCTTCATTTGTATTTTCCAGGCGAGAGCCCTTTGCATCCCTTATTTCCCAGTGTGAATAGACTTCCCAACGTTTTTACTTTTTTAGAAATGCCTAGAAGCGTTGCTGCATTTGGGGTTGATCTGTTAAGTCCTTTAAAGGGAGGTAGAAATTTTGTCTTGTTCCTCCCCCCAGGGGGTCTTGGAGGAACTGGCGCCCGTCAGTGCCTGTGTCTCGCCAGGGATGGAGGTCAGGCGGGAGGCCTGTCCACCTAGCTTCTGGGGCTGAAATTCCGGGTCATGTTGAATATTGGATGTTTACAGCGCATCACAACTATTTCTCTTTCTTGCAGGCTCTTTCCTTTTCTTTGTGTAACTATGCAGTTCTCTCTGATATTTCTGGGATGTTTGAGACTCCACACATGGGCTCTGCCCACCTTACATGACATTAGAACTGCTAGGACTCCTTTAAGACCCGCTAGCCACATGCTTTGAGAACAGACCTTTCTGAGCTGGTCGTGCGTGGGGACTGTTAGAGTCGGGGGACCTGGCTCGGACAAGCAGCTCTCTGCTCCTGACCTAGGGCTTCCCACGGGAGCTGTGCACACTGACACCAAGGCTGCTAACGTGTTAGGCAGAGGCTCTGGCACGTCTACTTTCAAATGCTTCCGAAGCATCTCACCTGTGCCCTCTTCTCCTTTGCCAATAAATACCCTGATTAACCAAGTTCTCCAGCAAAAAAAAAAAAAAAAAAAGTATTTCTTACAAATTACATTAATATTCACTAGAAAGGTTACAAAAATTAGAGATGATCCTTGATAGCAATGGAGTTGACTAGAACAGTGATCATCCCTGTTCCCAGCACATTTGCCTTAAAAAATTGTAAGGCCCTTAGACATACTCATGTTATCCACTCTCTAAACCCTTCACTGCCACTGAACTGAAAGCCTGATGACATGAACTTGTTTTCTGACTTCAGTTACCTTAGGTGCTGCTGACTAATCCACGTGCAGAACGAATGACATCAGGTTGAATATGTGCAGCACATACGACATTGCTCCAAAGCCACCAGCACCCACATCTCCCTCCCATTTTCTCTAACTCACCAACCAGGCAGACCCCTGGCTATGAAAGGGAATGGTTGCAGTAAGAGGTAAGGGGATTTGACTTCACATAACTGATGAAAAAAGCAACACAGGTTCTTGTCACCCATCTCATCTTTGTGATTGAATAATCGCATTTGGATGCTTTTTTTGATTTGCTTTCATACTGCTGTTGATTGGGTCTGAGTCAACACTAGAAATACTGAAAACCCTCTTGGGGATAGTTAAAACTTTCTCTCTGCACAGAGACATGGGTCAGAAAATGCACATATGGACAGACCCTCCTTCAGGCAAATAATTCCTACGGGGTTCAGGAATCCCCAAAGCCTCAGGTTGAAAATCCCTGATGCTAGAGAAGCTGTCCATCAAAGAGGTGAGTTGCTGGGAACCACTTCTAGTTGGGGAACCCCAGAGTGAGAAGCCAAAAGTTGACTCAAACACTTTCCTTTGGAAGGCACATGACTTCTCGGTGCTTTGATTATTCAGTAATTTTGCTGATCTTGATCATTTCAGCTCTGAAGCTCTGGGACCAGGAAGAATTATGCAGCTGATGAGGAAATTCTCCATCCTACCCCAAGTTCTCACATATTCTGACAATAAAATTCCATCACTGAATGTAATGTGTATAGAACTCCTTCTTGTGACTTTGAAAAGCCCTACCAGTACAACTGCCAGGACGTGAGGTAGGATATCCCACTGGGGTTACTCGACTTCCTGCTGGAAGGCTGGCCTTCCCCTTCCCTGAAGCTTCACAACAAAGGTGGCACCCACATGCCAGCTCTCATCCTCGATACTGATGGTCTTTATTGCAGACACGTCTTATTCGCCTCTTACTGTTGGTATGGAAGTAGGTAGTTTCTGGGTAGTTGAACTCTGAGATGAGTACTTTGGAAATCTGGAAAACAAGTACCAACAAAGATTGCTCCATAAAAGGCTGTGAGGGTGGGGAATTGCATCTCAATTAGACCTTGGACAGACTCTAAGAATTTTCTACCTGTCCTTCAATGCAGTGTTTTTTGAAAGAAAAACAACAGCAACAACAACAACAAGATGAGTCACAACCAACGTCACAGGTCACAGGAAATAGAAATACCATGAGATCCATAAAGGTCAGGTCTAAAGAGCATCAAGGACACCACCACTCTCACCATCCAGCACACACACTGGTGTTAGTATACACTGGCACATACCCCTTAACATCCACAGCAAAGGCTTGTACCCTGATATGTAAGAATAAGATGAAATGAGGGGACACAGGCCTGCAGGGAAGGGCAGTTGCAGGGGACCAGGCATGCAGGGGAGGGCAGTTAGGGGTGACCAGGCCTGCAGGGGAGGGCAGTTAGGGGTGACCAGGCCGGCAGAAGAGGGAAGTTGGGGGCGACCGGGCCTGCAGGGAAGGGCAGTTGGAGGGGACCCAGGCCTGCAGGGGAGAGCAGTTAGGAGAGACCAGGCCTGCAGGGGAGGGCAGTTAGGGGTGACCAGGCCGGCAGAGGAGGGAAGTTGGGGGCGACCGGGCCTGCAGGGAAGGGCAGTTGGAGGGGACCCAGGCCTGCAGGGGAGGGCAGTTGGGAGAGGGGACCAGGCCTGCAGGGGAGGGCAGTTGGGAGAGGGGACCAGGCCTGCAGGGGAGGGCAATTGGGGGGGGACCCAGGCCTGCAGGGGAGGGCAGTTGGGGGGGACCAGGCCTGCAGGAGAGGAGAGTTAGGGACAACCATGCCTGCAGGGGAGGGTAGTTAGGAGCAATCGGGCCGGCAGGGGAGCAGGGGGTGGTTAGGTGGTGATCAGGCTGGCAGGCAGAAGCGGTTAAGGGCAATCAGAAAGGCAGGCAGGTGAGCAGTTGGGAGCCAGCAGTCCTGGATTGTGAGAGGGATGTCCGGATCGGGCCTAAACGGGCAGTCGGACATCCCTCGAGGGGTCCCAGATTGGAGAGGGTGCAGGCTGGGCTGAGGGACACCCCCCCCCATGCACGAATTTCGTGCACTGGGCCTCTAGTCCTATATAATAAAAGGTTAATATGCAAATTGTCCCCTCGACCAGGAGTTTGACCAGCAGGCAGGCCGGCCAACCGCTCATGTCCCCTCCCCCTGGCCAGGCTGGCTGGACCCCACCCATGCACGAATTCATGCACCAGACCTCTGATGCACACACACACACACACACACACAGTGGCCAGATTATTATGCACTCAGAGATCATAATAATCTGGCCACTCAGTGTGTGTGTGCATGTGTGTGTGTGTGTGTGTGTGTGTGTGTGTATTCACATTTTAAGTTATAGGAAATAAAGTTTTTTTTTGTCAGGTAGTGTTAAACAAAATTAAAGTTTCTTATTTCATATATTGGAGCACTTACTCCTCTATCATGCTCAACTATGCTAACCATGGGAGCACAGGGTATTAGACAGAGACATGAGAAGTCATAGACACATACAGGAGAGACTTTATTGTAGACCGAGCAGCCGTTGCTACTACAGGAACCATCAGACAAAGCAGTTCTTCAAAGCAGCCGTGCAAAGCAGCCCAGCCCACCTGGCTGGTCAGTGGCAACTTATATACACAAAACAGAAGAGGCCTCGTGCCAATTGGTGATACACACCCAAACTGAAGAGGCCTCGAGCCAATTAGTGATACACACTCACACAGAAGAGGCCTCGTGCCAATTGGTGATACACACCCAAACTGAAGAGGCCTCGAGCCAATTAGTGATACACACTCACACAGAAGAGGCCTCGTGCCAATTAGTGATACACACTCACACAGAAGAGGCCTCATGCCAATTAGTGATACACCCTCAAACAGAAGAGGCCTCGTGCCAATTGGTGATACACACACACACAGAAGAGGCCTCATGCCAATTGGTGATACACACACACACAGAAGAGGCCTCATGACAATTAGTGATACACACTCACACAGAAGAGGCCTCGTGCCAATTGGTGACACTCATGCTACATTAACATAAACAAGTTACATCCTCACCTGCACACATGCCATGGCAAATTGGCCTTGATCATCTGGCATACTCTGATTAGGGTTCCCACAATTAGTAGCGTAACTCAGAATCCTTAATTTGGTATAAGTGACATATTTTCTTGCTTTCCTGTGATCTGCTAATTCACCATAACCTAAACTGCTTTATAAAACTGATATGTTGGAATTTAACTTGACCATTTTCACTTATGTTCTGATTCCAAACAAAACTTTTCTTAAGCTTCTTCTATCTCTGGGTCCCTCTAATCATCAATATCATCCAATTTATGGATCACTAGCCCCTGATAAATCTGTTCCATTTTCTTCACAATCTGGAAAAAAGTCTTCTCTTTCAAGTAACTCTTGATATTTCTCTTGGTAATCTGGATCAGCTGCTGTGAAAGAAACACCATCCTATCAAATAAAGAGGGAATATGCTAATTGACCATCACTCCATCACAAAGATGGCTGCACCCACAGCTGAGGCCAAGTTCCCATAAGGAGCCTTAACGAGCAATCAGCAGGGACCTGAGGCTCCGACCTCCCCCGCCACCATGGAGCTTGACAGGGGACCTCAGGCCATGCCCCCCACCCAGCAGGGCTTGACAGGGGACCTCAGGCTGCGCCCCCAGCCCTGGCCTCAGGCTGGCAGACCTCAGGCCGCACCCCCACCCCAGTGCCAGGCCAGGGGACCTGAGGCCACGGCCCCCACCCAGAAGGGCTTGATGGGGGACCTCAAGGTGCGCTTCCTGTCCTGGTGCTAGGCTAGGGGGCCTCAGGCTGCTCCCCCCGCCCCAGTGCCAAGCCGGTGGATCTCAGGCTGCTCCCCCCACCCCAGCACCAGGCTGGGAGACCTCAGGCCATGCCCCCACCCCAGCACTGGGCCAGGGGACCTGAGGCTGCCCCCCCTGCCTGGCTGGGCTTGACAGGGGACCTCAGGCCATGCTCCCCACCCAGTGGGGCTTGATGAGGGACCTCAAGGTGCACCCCCAGTGCTGGGTCGGGGGAACTCAGGTCATGCCCCCGCCCAGCAGGGCTTAACGGGGGACCTGAAGCCGTGCCCCCCTCCTGGTGCTGGGCCGGGGGACCTGAGGCTGTGCCCCCCTCCTGGTGCTGGGCCGGGGGACCTGAGGCTGTGCCCCTGCCTGGTGGGGCTTGACGGGGGACCTCAGGCCATGCCCCCCACCCAGCGGGGCTTGACAGGGGATCTCAGGCCATGTCCTCCACCTGGTGGGGCTTGACAGAGGACCTCAAGGCATGACCCCCGCCCTGGTCTGGGCTGGGGGACCTCAGGCCATCCCCCTCCCATCCTGGCACTGGGCCAGGGGACCTGAGGCTATGCCCTCTGCCCGGCAGGGCTTGACAAGGGTAGGACTGGCTGGGTCTGGATCTAGCCCAATGCGGGGAGGGGCAGCCGGGTCTGGGTCTCACACAATTTTGAGGCGCATGTGGGTGGGTGGAGACTTGACTCTGAGTCCTGTGGTGAGCCCCAGACTCTGACAGGAGGAAGGTTTTCATGTACATTTTACTAATTTTCTTTCATCTCTGACACTTCTATTATAGAGAAAGGGCAAATAGCAATATTAAATTATTTCCTCTAATTATTCCCCTTTTAATGTGCACGAATTTTGTGCACCGGGTCACTAGTCAGATGTATAAAATGTTGGTTTATTTATGAAATAGTTAGGATCATTTCCAGGTGTTGCTTCCCTCTATGTTGAGGTCAAATGGATCCTACCCTAGTTACTTGCCCAGAGTTCGACAAGCTTCAAGAACATCTGTTTTACGTCTCTGCTGCAATGTGCATCCAGGAAAATTTCAATCCTCTGAATAATTTCTTCCATATCAGTCTTTCCTTTTTCCCTCCAGGCATCTTCAAAAACTGACCCTGTCAACTTCAGAAATTTTACCACACAAGTTCTCATCCATAGGATTAGAAAAGAGGGCATGCAGCCACTCCTGAAGAACATCTTCTTGTTCCCTGTCCTTTCGTCCCTTCGCTCTCCAGGTGAAGATACAGCTTGATCTCTAACTTCCTATCAGTCCTACATCTTGGAAGTAGCAATTGGCAGAAGTTGCCATTCTGCGAGCTAATTGTCAGATGATGGCACAGGCGCGCTCCCAGGTAGGAGAAGTTTGGAATCTACGTGGCCTGTTGGTAGGTTAGTTCCACAAGTTCTTACATAGCATCGGCTCTTGTAACTCAGCCAGTCAGGGCCTCTGCAAACTGTTCGATTTCAGTTTCAAAACTGCCAGGCCGCTCTGTAAGATGATTCAAAAAACCCTGATAAATATATTCTGATACAGTGGGATAATCCTCATAACCATCCTCATAGGATTCTGTATAATTGGAATAACCTGAAGGGTAAAGTTCAGGGGTCCTCGCAGACAGCTTGGACATTATCACCTGGGGTTCAGCCATCACTGATGCCGAGCGCCCACCAGCTTAGGAAGTCAAAGGGACCCTTCCTCCCCCCCCCCCCCCCCCAATACCCTTCCTGCATTCCTTATCAGGGAGGCTTTTACTATCTGTTCTGTGTCCTCGGCTGGGGAAGATAATGGTTTGTTAGTTACAAGCTGGCTGTAAATTGTCCACGTGGTTTGGCCTTTGCTTTAACTTCCCTGTAACTTTATGACCCTTTTTACAACTTTTAAACTTTTCATAACTTCCACAAATAGCTAGCTTTAGAAATCACTGTCTGCTTCCTTCAAAATGCATCTCTATGCCTTATGCCTTCTGTTACACCAAAGCCATATAATTTCTTTTCAGTTAGTTAGAATTCTTAGCTCTTAGAAGCCTTAATTTCTAATAACCAAGAAAAGCGAACAAACAGCATTCCTTAGATTGACCCTTATGAACATATTTTAAACACTTAGTTTCAAAGCACACTTTTTAAGAAAGCGAGAGACATTGTAACAGCTCTAAATCCACTTTACAGACTTTATGCAATAAAGACAAAATCAGGGGACCGAGAAATCCATGGGTGACGGCTGAGAAAGGAAAGTGAAAGAGAACTGCCCGCTTGAGACAGGTGCCAAATTAAGTGGTGGGCACACGGCAATGTTTCCAAAACTCTAAAGGGGAGAGTGAAGGAAGCGATAGAGTCTGCTACCTACCACTCAGCATTGAAATACGAGATGATACAAATTCCCTGTATGGCCACCAAATCTGATACCCAAAGGATAAGCTGGAACTCTTATTGCAGGTTCTTGTCCTATGAAGTTTGAAGAGTAAAATTTGTGGACAAAAGGATTTTAAGCAAAAGCATGGAAGTTTATTGCAAGCATATACAAACTCCCGCCTGGGCAGGGGTTCCCAAAATTGGCCCTCGCCCCCGGGGAGGGGTCTTCAACATGGGAAAAACCCACTTCAGTGAGTCTCTTTGTCTAGGAGTTCATAAATGCTGGCAGCTTCTGTTTGTACATGCTACTTTCTAATTGGACCCTTCCTCATTTCATGTCCCTTCGTTTTTTGTGTGTGTGTGTGTTTTTTTTCTCAATTGGCCAGTTTCCCTCTTGTCTATTTAATATCAGTTTTAAAGTTTCAAAGCTCACCAGTACCCATCCCCCAACCCCCTCCCCCCTCCTTCCGGTAACCTTCTGCTATTTCTGTGCTTGTAAAATAAACAATCTGGGGATTTGGAGTTCTGTCTGTCAAGTAGGCTTTCCTTTCCCGTAGACTCTCGATTCCAATAATTACAGGCTGTTGTTGTTCCTTGTGATTAAGCCCCTGTCCCAGTGGTCGGCAAACTCATTAGTCAATAGAGCAGCAAACCGCGGCTCGCGAGCTGCATGTGGCTCGAGAGCCGCAGTTTGCCGACCACTGCCGTAGACCCTACCCAGCCACCCCCCCTTTTTTTTTAATCTCCAAATCCTTTCAGTAGGTAGTTTTCCATAAGCACACCCTAAAGGATGGCAGGTGGAAACAATGTAGATATCTAAATATTTTCCAGCCAATGTTAAGGATTTCCAATGCCCTTTTCTTGGGGAATAAAATGTCTTAGGCCAACCTTCCGCAAGACAGAATGTAAGTGGCACAAGGGAATGTAGGATGGATTGCATGGCCAAATAATCGGAGAAACATTGCATGTGATATTCTACTCTTAAGAGTCAAAAAATGCACCTTGTCATATTAAAGACTCGGGTAAGTCCTGCAGTAGTTTATGACATCCCACTAAACAAACCGAGAGACTTCTGATCCAGGTCAATCCTAGACTTTTGTTATTGCACCTTTACAGGCCTTGGGCTGTGTTAGGCAGAATCACTTGGACATTAGCAAAGGCTACCCCTGAATCTGAGCAGTGCATCAGCTTTATCCTGACGCATTCTGTTTTTCTCAGGAGATATTTCTGCAGCTTGAGTCCCTGGGAGAAGCAGAGCAGGGCTGGATGGCTCTCTGAAAAGGAAAGCACAACTAGGAAGTGGCTCTCACTCTCAGAGGTAAGCTGTCAGGTAACTTCCCTCTGATAAGAAATACGTCAATGGCTCAAAATCCAGGAGTCAGAAGTGATTTCCGGAAAGATCTGTAACTTCTCTGAGCCTCATGGTCCTTAGGACTTCCTTCACAGGAATTGTATAAGGAACAGAATCAGATTTATGTATAAAAAAACACCTGGCTCATAGTCAGTGGGGGAAAAAAGTTGACTCAAAGCGTCACCCAGGAGGTGAGTCACCCTGCAGGTGAAAGAACAGAAAAACTGAAAAACCACAGGAATTCGTGTTAAACTGGAAGACAACTAACTTCCAGGACAGCAAAGCAAGGCGCTCTGCGGACCTGCCCCCAGTGAAACAGCCATTATCGGTAAAAATTATCACACGACCATTTAAACTCTCTGGAAATTGTCCTAATCGCATAGAGCAATGAAGAAACATTCATTCAAAAAAATATAGTACATCTTAGTAACAATAGCAAAAGTCCTTTAGCTTTTAAAGGGGTTATAACCTACTCCCTGTTCCCTCCCCTTGCTCGGTGTGACAGAGGTTCTAAAGGCACAGGGGCCAAAAAGGTGGGGTTCTCTCTTCTCCCAGTTCACTGTGGAGAACTACAATATCTCCCTGGGGCACAGGAATCTGCTACCCGAGAAGGAGCAGAGGGGAAGAGAGATGGTTGACTGGCAAATAGTCTGATTTTTATTAAAGAACGCTGACCAAAAATGATGGTCAAGCAATCAACTGTGGCCAAACATATTGACTTTTCTTTTGCCCTTTGTTTAATTTACTCTTCAGCTTTGTTGAGATATAATTGACATACAACACTGTGTGTAAGTTCAAGCTGTATAACATGTTGATTAAATGCACTTATTTATTGCAAAATGACACCCACTGCAGCATTAACTAACACCTCACCTCCATCACATCACATAATTACAATCATGGGTGTGTGTTTTTGTGGTGAGAACATAATATTCACCCTCTTAGTGACTTTCAAGTATATAATAACACAACACTGACAACAATCACTGCACTACACTAGATCCCCAAAACTTATTCCCTTACAACTGGAAGTCTGTGCCCTTTGACTGATATCTTCCCATTTTCCCTAATCCCAAGTCCTTGGTAACCACCATTCCACTCTCAGTAATGATCTTTTTCTTTTTAATAAAACAGAGAAAGCTTATTTCTTTATATTACAATCTTTGATAAATTACAACATTAATTTCATAGGTGTTAATTACAGCACAGATTTCAGTATTTTTTAAGCCTTTGTGTTGGTCGATCAAAATACAATTCCGTTTTAGTTCCAGTTGTCAGTTCACCTGTCATTGCTGACTAAGATCATTCCTTCTATTCTGTCAGTATCAAAGGTGAATGGGAAAGAACATAGGTAATGAGGTGTTTATAGCCCCAAACTATTCGCACTTACTTTTCCAATGTTCACAATGGCTGAAGGAGAACATGTATTGGCAATTCATTTAAGTTGGTGTGTGAGTCTCTGTATTCATTTCTGTGGCTGGCATATGTGTTCTTTCGGAAAAGTAGTTACCTTAATAAAACAAAATCTCCGGAAAGGAGTTCTGGAAGGTCAAGTTGTATTTTCTGTATATATTTGTACTTCAACGAATGGAAGATATATTGTAAATTGTCTGAATTTTTTTTATCCAAATAACAATTTACCATTATTATTTCATTAATTCATTTTGCTGCAGGAAATTAGACTAGCATTAGCATATTCAGTTAAACAAATGCACTATATCATTTTACAACTAGAGAAAATGTTATTTAAAAGCAAGTGAGTGTTCCTACTTTAACAAATTAAGCAATCACCCTAAACTTCTGCCAAGAATGCTCGCCCACACTGGGAGCAGTTTATAATTCCCAACCTACTGACTGGCAGTTCTCATGCCTCCATGTAGTTGTCTTGAATTTATAGGTTTTTCTCATTCTATCTTTTAATAGGGAATTGTGATTCTCCACACCTGTTTTAACAGGTCAAACAGGTTTTTATATTGAGCAATTTAAACCTCATTCTAAATTGTTTTCCAGCTAGTATTTGAGGTTCTTTCTTTGGCAAACTACTAAAATATTTACATTGGGGGTTTTATTAGCTTTTCACTCTAACTCATAGCAATTTCCCAATCCTGCAAGGTCCCTGATTACTGGAAGGAAATGTACTTACCTCAAGCTTTAGCTTTTTTTCTCATAATGAGGAAGAACAAGGTGAAAGGTCTGAGAAATCAATGAAGAAACTGTGTTGCGTGGGAGTAGGCAAAGGCTGAGACAAGTAACCCCCAAAACTCATGACTTGCATATAAAAAACCAAATAGACAAAAACACTAAGTCTGTGGGAAAATAGTTTATTTTTTAAATTGGAAAAGAAGAGGGAAGACTTGATATGAAGAAAAGCTAAGTGTTAGCAATAGAGCTTGGGTGACCAACACTGACTTCCCCTTCTTATTTCCGTGTTTTTCTTTTTAAAGTGGGCTTTTGGAACTAGGGGTTCGTTTCTTTGTCACATTTTGTTTGCATTTGACTCCTTCCACCTTCTCTTTTTACTCAAAATGAACTTGAAAGACTGCCGGTTTCTTATCTGGCATGTAAGGAGCTTAGAAGTCTCCATTCCAATTGAACAATGAGCAAACTGGAAAAAAAAATCAACAATTTCTTTGATCTGTCAGAGAAGTAAGGTCACAGGGCAAACTGGTACCCCTCAAACTGGAGAGACAGACAGGCAGGCAGAAATAGAGAATCACAACTTACCTGAGTAGAAACTACCAAGCAAAATCCTCCTTGGGAACCAGGGCCAGGTTGGGAAAACCTGAACTGTAATGAGTTGCTAGAGGCTCAGTGTGGAGAAACCTGAGAGAGGAAAACTCCAAGGCAACAAGTCATCGGGGGAGGGAGACCCATACTTTCCTGAGTTTTACCTTCAGGAGCTGTAACAGGTACACACAGGGTTCCAGCAGGAGGAGGGAAAAACAATCATTCCGATAGGTACCTCAGGGCACCAAGGCCTGGCCTCAGGAGAGACTATTTTACCAGAGCCTCGTGTACTTGAAGAAAGGCATCAAACCTCAGAGGGAAGGTAGGGAGGGTGGGGGTAAAAGGGAGAGATCAACCAAAGGACTTGTATGCATGCATATAAGCCTAACCAATGGACACAGACACCAGGGGGGTGAGGGCATGAGGAGGGATAGGGGGGATAATGGGGGAATAAGGACACATATGTAACACTGTAATCAATAAAGAAATTAAAAAAAAAAAAGGAAAGGCAAATACCCAACTCCAGCCACCACGAGCCGTCCTGTCCCACCCAAGAGTAGGGAAGAAGCCAAGCAGCACGGGTGAATTCACAGTCTAGAAACACAGGCTCACCAACAGACTGAGACCTAACACAGAACTGTAGAAGCTTGCTACCACCCCCACCCCCTTCACACACACACACATACATTACTGTTATGTAACCAAAGGCCTTTTTCCCGGTACATTAACAGAAAATTATAAGGCATACAGAAAAAGCAAAAAACACAGTTTGGAGAAACTGAACAAACATCAGAAGCAACTCAAATATGCCAGGGATGTTGGAATTACCAGAGCAGGAATGCATAAAAACGATAATTAATATGTTAATATGTTAATGGCTCTATTGGAAAAAGTAGACAAGATACAAAAGCAGATGGATAATATAAGCAGAGAGATAGAAATTCTAATGAAGGATCAAAAAGAAATGCTAGAGATAAAAAACAACAACACTGTAACAGGAATGAAGACTATGCTTGATGACCTCAGACATAGCTGAGGAAAGAAATCTGAGCTTGAGGATATGATAATAGAAACATCCAAAACTGAAAAGCAAAGAGAAAAAAAGACAACAAATACCACTAATTATCCAAAAACTGTGGGACATCCACAAGAAGGTGTAATAGACCTATAATGGAAATACCCAGGAAAAGAAAAGAGAGGGGAAAAAACACAAAAATATTTGAAGCAATAGTGACTTGAGAATTTTCCCCAAATAATGTCAGACACCAAAGCAGGAAGCTCAGAGAACACTAAGCAGGATAAATGCAAACAACAACAACAAAAACAAAACTAAACTAAACTATACTTAGGCATATCATATTCGAACTGCAAAAAAAATCAAATAAAATGGGGGGGGGGGGGATGAAGAAATAAGCCAAAGGAGAAAAATCACCTTACCTACTGAGGAAGAAATATAAGAATTACATCTAACTAATCTTCAAAAACCATGTAGGCAATTAGAATGGAGTGAAATATTTAGAGTGCTAGAAGGAAAAAACACCCCACCAACCTAGAACTTAGTACCTTGTGAAAATTATCCTACAAAAGTGAAGGAGAAATAAAGATAGTCTCAGGCAAACAGATACTGAGGGAATTTGTTGCCAGAAGATCTACCTAGCAAGAAATGGTAAAAGAAGGTCTTCTGAGAGAAGGAAAATGATATAGGTTGGAAAGCTCTATATAAGGAAAGGAAGAGCATCAGAGAATTAATACATAAAAGTAAATTAAAACTTTTATGTTTTTACTTATTTAATCGAATAGGTTACAGCTCATTCAAGAAATATAGCAACAATGTATTTGATTGTATATATATATATATACAACCTTATATTTGATTGCATATATATATATGCAACCTTATATATGCTTATGTATAAATAAAATGAATGACATCAATGATACAAGGGAAAGGAGGGAAGAATTAGGAATATTTTGTTAGTATAAGGTACTTATTACGTTGTTGTTATAAGGTAGAGCCATACAGTATTGTAGTGTTATTTAAAGGGAGTTGGATTAGTTGTAAATGTATACTGAAAACTCTAGAGCAACGATTAAAAAACGTTAAAAAGTAAAAAAAAAAAAAGTATATAAAATTGATATGCTAAAAAGAGAAAATAGAATCATAAAAAAATTAAAGCCACACAAAAATGTGGCAGTCAAAATAGCAACAAAAAGAAAACAGTAACAAATATGATAGATTTTGTATTAATCAAACTATATCAATAATTATGTTAAATGTCAATGATCTAAACACAATTAAAAGACAGATTGTCAGAATGGATCAAAGACCAAGATCCAACTATATGTTGTCTATAAGAAACCCACTTTAGATATAAAAACACATAAATATTAAAAGTAAAAGTAGGGAGGATTTCCAAAATGGTGGTAGAGTAAATAGAAGCTACACTGACACTCTCCCAGGACCAAATTGGAAATACAGTTACCATACAGAAAAATCACCCTGAAAAATCAACTAAAGAGAGCTGGAGAGAACCCTGATAACCAAGGACGGAAAGTGGGGACCACATAGAGACTGGTAGGAAGTGTGGAGGCGAGAAAGGGCTGGCCAGGCTCCCGCAGACAGCAGCTGAAGCTCTGAAAGGACTTTCAAATAAGTTCCTCAGCTGCGGGCGTTCCCACTGAGAACTCTGGGGTCTAACCCCCAAGCTGGGCTCCCAAGCCCAGAGCACCAGAATTGAGCAAAGGTGCCCAAATAATATCGGGGAGGGGCAGATGTCTGGAGGCTTTGAGTTTTGCCTGAACTCCTGGGCCTGGAGCTAGGAAAAGCAGACCCTGGTGCACTTCTTGGTCCTTTCCAAAGGCACCAGCCCCAGCAGAGGGAGCCACCAGCTGTGCAGTGCTGACAGCTCCCAACAGTACCCAGGGCCGGTCACAAACAGCGTCTGACATTGTCCGGCACTAGAGATCGGGAGTCTTAGCAGATCTACCTAATACACAAACACATACAGGCAGCCAAAATGGGGAGACAAAGAAACACGCTCCAAATGAAAGAACAAGAGAATTATCCAGAAGAAGAGATAAATGAAATCGAGAAAAGAAATTTATCAGAAGCTATATCTAAGGCAAGTTTCATGGTTTGTGTTCCATGATCCTTAGAGACTGGAGAGATCAATGAGACACAATCAATGAACGTTCTGAAAACAGCTAAGTTTCTCACACAAATATGTGAATTTTATTGACAAATGATATATTCTTACAGTAAAAAATAGAATGCAATCTTTAGTTTGGAGTTGGAAGGTAGTGTGTCCTTGATAGGAGTAGTCATATTTTGTGGTACTATTTTCTTTAGAGCTGCACCTAAGAGGAAACCTGTATGCTGTCCGGAAATTATCCAGGTGTGGGCAACATCTGTGTGAGCCCTGATGCTTCTCTCCACACCTTCAAGGTAATTTATAGCCCCTGGTCAACGTCCCCCCCTCCCCCTCCCCCAGGTTTAACATAATATATCATAAAAATAGCTAGTGCCATTAAAAGTCAAAATTTCAAATATAATTTTTATACAAATGTAATTCATAATATAATCATTCTTAAAATATAGCCATTTATATATGAGTTTGAAACATTATTAAAATAAATACTATTTCCTAGAGAAAATTTCTTCTGTATCACAAAATTATAAAACAGAAGCATAAAAACTAATTCATGATTGATTCTTCTTTAGTGTGTCTCCCACCATCTCTCCCACTCAGTATATACAGTATGATGTGCATACAGTAGTCTGAAAACACATGACATCACCCCATGTATACCCATATATTCAGATTTCTGGTACATATACCTGCAGCCCCCATGGCTTAGCTGCCTGTGTTTTTCTGCACCAATTTACATTAAAACCTTTTCCCAGCCATCCTTCAGTTCAGAGGTCTTATAAGCTCGTTACTTTCTGGAAGCTGTGGAAAGGCATGTCAACTTCCCCAGGAAGAGAGCTCTCCTGTCCCCTACATGGGACTGTAACAGCCTTTTTCCAGGTAAGGGATGTATTCTTATTACCTGAATTGTTTGAATTTTTGGTAAAAGAATAGCACTGACCCTGATTTAAAGGATTCCAGAAGTTCTCTCTCCTGACTGATACCTAGGTATTGCGCAGTGCATATGCTGACAGGCTGTCTTGTGACTCTCACATATTCTAATACTCGCTTAGAAATGGGACAGTCTGAATACTGATCAGACACATAGAGGTGTTTTTAAATATCTTGGAGATATTAGAGAAAAGGGAATATAAGCCACTAAAGTTTTAAGTCAATCATCTCTCTAAATAGTATGATTACAGTTCTCCAATAATACACATCAACCAATTTCACTAAACAATAAAGTGGAACAATTAAGCTGGCTGACAGTTACGGCCACCTTTCCGAGGACTACCAAAAGGAAAAGGTTTTCAGGAAAATCTGGCTTGCAAACGTAAGTGGTACATCTTCAAGGATTTGAAGTACCTGTCACACAATTTGACGGTTGCTGGGAAGCCACTTATCCAGACCTACGTGAACGTCCTTAATTCCTCTTACTAAAAAGTCTCCTTTTTAAACATAGCATTATTCATCCTTGTTTTTCTGAGGCACAAACTGTTTTCTCCTACAGGTCCACGTGTGAGTGTCCCATGCAAACATTGGTACTGCTTTCTACAGCCTGGTATCTTGCACCTCTTCTTCGGTCTCCTCCTGCAGAGCAGTGATTTTGGACCGAGACATGTGCTTGCTGGAGTTGCGGTGGGGTAGGAGCTTCAGGCGGTCGGAGGGGCTCATGGCCTGCTGGAAGAGGCTCTTCTCGCTCAGCAGTCTCTGGATGGAATCGTACTGCCGCACTTGGTTCTCCTCTATGACCTGGGGAAGTGGCTGTTAGTGAGATACTGGACAGAAGGCAGGGCGGACCACAGCAAGGACAGACACTGGCACAGGCTCGGAGGAAGATAAAAGCCAAACGGGAAACAGTGTCCAGAGGCTGGCAGTCTGAGCCGTCAGGGAGAGATCTCATTTCGCTGCCAAGTCCTTCACCCTCTTGCTTTAGGGAGCTTCTCCATCTGTGAAACTACCTGTAACTTTCTATTTAGCAGCTGGAAGATTTTTTTTTTTTTTTAAATTAGGATTGTACGGAGCAATTACCTCTTCAGAGAGCTTTAGAGGAATTAAGGGTGCTTTCAAAACCAGAATGATTTTTGTTAGATCCCTTTTATAGTACCTTAAAAATGAGTGAGAATCCACAGCGTCGTAGTTGAACCTCATCAACAGTGGATTTGAAGGTTAGAAATTCCAAATTGGTCAGAATGTGCCTGAGTTTAATATGCCTGCTTCACAGGTTCAAGTTGAGCAAACCCAAGGTCAGAGAACAGAAAGGCTTTATCCAGCCTCCTGAGCCTGACCATGGCAGGGCCAGAGGTTGTGAGTCAGCCCCTAATTTGTTACCTGGAGCTTAGTAATAATAAATGGTAATAACAATCCTTCATTAAGGAAAGCATTTACCTCCAGGAACCTCAAAAGTCTTAACAGAATAATGTGGTACACCATCCTGAGAACTTCCTTGTGACTAAACCGGAGGGAATTTGTAAACATCACTTGGAAGAATCTGTGACAGTTTTGAAAGCACAATGAGAAGGTGATTGGGAGAGACACTCACCTGAGTTCTAAATAATGACTTAAAAAATGAAATGAGCCTTTCAACTATCATATGGAAACTTACACAAGATGCAAAAGAATCCAGGCCTGTCCAGGACCCTACCTACCCAAGGAAGATTTAGTTATTAAAAGCCTCAGGACTCAAGTCTTTCTTCTGACTTATTCCCCAAATAAAGGACTCAAAAGTATAGATGTTCCAGTTTATTAATGTCACCTAGTAATAGGCTGCTCTTTTAGACTTACTGCATTCCAACCTTACCTCATAACAGAGATCAAAGTGAGAAACTGGTGCAGCTATGTTGAGTCAAGCTAAATGTCTGTGTGACACTTGTTTTAAGGTTGAACTTGTACATTACTGTGATTTGCAGAAACTATCACTTAAGAGATTGTTATCAAGAATTAAAGGAGAAATGAGATCGTAAGTAATTTATAAACACTCACCAAAAATCGTTGACATTCCAACATTGCTTCTATCCTGTGTTCACAGAGGATCACTGTGCAATTAGCAAATGCTTGTTTTAGGGTTCTTCGAATGATTTGATATGTTCTAGAAAAGAAAGAAAATACCACACATAACATCACAGAACACCAATAATCTGCCTTTATCCTTGATAACATACCTATTTTCCTATCAATTGAGTCCTTTAAATTATCTTTCCTTAAATACTTTTAATATTATTGTGATACAGTCAGCCACAATCAGCTTTGCAACCAAAGGGTAGATTTTAAGTTTCCATCAATAAATAGGACAAGTATTTTGAAGAAAACTTCACCAAAGTACTTTTTTTTCCCATTATGTAGAATCACTAGTAGTTCTTTTGTGCTACCATATAAATGGAGTAGAAAGAAAAATCATAAGAGTCAGAATCTGCCTGTGTAACTAAATATTTCATGTGTTGACTAGGGGGAGAATTTGTATAAAATTCCAAAATCACACTCAGAAGAGAGCTCAAGGCTCTTATACCAGGAAATAAGCACTTGTACTCATATCCAATGGTGACTTTTCCACTAGGCAATGGGAATTTGTGTCAATATGCAGTAGGTCTCAAGGATTCTGCTCCCGCTGTATTACTACACAGCAGGAATTCTGAAACTCACATTGGATCCAGATGAGCACTGGGTTCATCCAGCAGCAAGATCTTCGCCTTACTGAGAACAGACCTGGCCAAACACATCAACTGCTTGTGGCCATGGCTTAGGACAAAACCCCCATCCAAAAGGATAAAATCAAGCTTCCCAGGAAATTGCTCTATCACAGATCTGAGTCCAACCTGCAGGAAAGAAGGAGGGAAAACACTGTGTTTAGAAAGGACAGTTCAGATACCACAAGGTTAAAAACACTCCTGGGAGTTCTCAAAGTTTGAATTTCATATCAGCCCCTGCCCACTGCTATTTGGCCTGGATTAAACAAAAGTCTAATCTGTATAATCTTGACAGCTCTAAAGGATCAGTCTAGGACTTGTTTCATTTCTGTACTTCATCATTCAGGACATTTTCAATGAATGCCTATTATATGCCAGGTATTCCAATAGGGATTGAAGAAACGATCAAGGGCACATGGCCCCTGCAAGGATCAGGATTTATAAAGACTTACACAAACAATTACAACACAATGGAAAACATGCTGGAGAATGGAGTTGTTTAGAATATCATGACAGATTCTTTTACATTCCCTTCCATTCTCTACTCGGTCATAATAGAGCATGAAAAGTGGCATAAAAGAGTCAACAGAGAGCTTTTTACAACTACATATGGCAACTTGCTACTCATCTCTTCAATACATAAAAACCGATCTTAAGAAATTGATGAAACTATAGAGTAAAAACAAATAAACAAACAAGCAAACAAATAAAAAACACCCACGAAGTCAAAACTAGGAGATTTTACGGTTACATATTGAGGTGCAATATGAGAGTTGTGTTGCGTTCAATGGCTTGGTTTTATAAGGTAGATAGAAAAAAATAGGTTGAAAATGTCAAAAGATACAGAAACCCATTCTTTCAAAATAAGACAAAAATGACTGAAGTCTTGGTTCTTATCACTTATTCAGATCAATGTGCATTAATGTTTATTTTTTTGCTAAATATTGCTGAATGTTTGAGGACTAAAAGATGTGCAGATGATTGTCTCCTGGGAGGTCTGAGATTTAGTGTGGGGAAGTAACATACAATACTAACTGTAATATAGGCAGATGAGATAATGGCTTTAAGAAAAACTCACGAGTCCAGTGATGTTTGTTCAGCAAATATTAACTGTGTGTCTGTAATATGCACTGCAGATGATACTCTTTTCCTTGATTTGGTTCTCATTAAAGCAATCCTATCTAATAAAAGAGTAATATGCAAATTGGCCATCACTCCAACACACAAGATGGCTGCCCCCATGTGGACACAAGATGGCCACCACAAGATGGCTGGCAGGGGAAGGCAGTTGTGGGCGATCAGGCCAGCAAGGGAGGGAAGTTGGGAGGGACCAGGCCTGCAAGGGAGGGCAGTTGGGGGCGACCAGACCTGCAGGGGAGGACAGTTGTGGGGACCAGGCCTGCAGGGTAGGGCAGTTGTGGGGAGGGGACCAGGCCTGCAGGGGAGGGCAGTTGGGGGGGACCAGGCCCAGCAGGGGAGGGCAGTTAGGCATCAATCAGGCTGGCAGGGGAATGGTTAGGGGGTGATCAGGCTGGCAGGCAGTTGGGAGCCAGCAGTCCTGGATCAGGCCTAAATGGGAAGTCGGACATCCCTCGGGTCCCAGATTGGAGAGGGTGCAGGCTGGGCTGAGGGACACACACACACACACACACACACACACACACACACCCCGTGCATGAATTTTCGTGCACCGGGCCTCTAGTCTTACTATGAGAATTAATGAATTCTGAAAGGTTTCTGAGATGGCAGGGAATGTAAACATATTGATTAGATAAGGGGATAACTCTGATGTATTCTAGAAGACTCAAACAGAAAACTACTTTTGGGTCCAAGTAGCTGAGAATGTGACTAAAGGACACTGGGTGGGGAGTTAGAGGAGCTGTGTTCTCTCTGTCTTCAGTCTATGAACCTGCTACAGTCTCTCCCATCTTAAAACAGAAACAAAACCCCTCACTTGCATCCACATTCTCCTTTAGCTGTTATGTAATGTCTACCCTGTTTGTCATCTAGAAATCTCAAAAAATTAGTATGCATCTATTGTCTCCACTTCCTCATACCACAGAACATGCTTCCCTTTTTCAAACATCTATTACTTGGCTTATAAGAAACCACACAATCTTTGACCATTTCTACCTATTATCATGTGTGGGCAACTCTCCCTCTTCCTGTCCCTTGAATATTCATCTTCCTAACCCTCAACTCTCCATACTCTCCTGAGATCTCAGTCATTCTTAGGACATTGATTACCACAGATAAGCTAATGATTTTTCAAATCCTTTATCTCCAGCCCCCAGATATCTTCCAAATACTTCTTAAATTCTTCTCCTCCTCACTAACCCTATTACAGGGACCTTAGGGTAGGCCATCTTAATCTCTTAAGCATCATACTGTAAATCCCAAGTTGTGGATTTGTCAATTCACCACACAAACACCTCAGGGAACCTTCAAAAATACAGGTTTAACCTGTATTTCTCTGTTTTAAATAGCTTATTTTTCTGTTTTAAATAGCTTCCTAGCAGAATAAAACTGAGCTCTCTGAGGTGGCATTTAAAGTATCTAAAATCAAGTCCCCTCCACTCTTACTTCCAGCAGCACCAAACAGCTTGTAGGTCTCTATACACCTTGACATACCCTTCTGAGTATTTCTGATCATCCTTCAGGGCAGTCAGGCACCTAACCAGGGTGCCATTTGTACAAGTTTCCCCTAAGACTATCAGCTTCTTAAGGGTAAAGGTGTGCTTTTTAACTCTGTGTCCCCAGTACCAATACTGAACACACTGTCAACATCAACTCATTTGTACATTTGTTCAACAAATATGCACAAGGCTGGAATGCTGACCAAACAAAACAAACATGGTTTAGATGAATGATAAATGAATCCCAACTTAAGGAAGAATGACAACGATAAATGAATGATACTGGCTTTAGCTTTGCCAATATAGCGTGTGATTTAAGAGAAGTAACTTTGCCTGTTTTCTCATCTTTAAGACTGTATAAAACCTTTCAAAGATCAAATGATAACATTAAAAGTTCCTAACACTGATAAGCATGTTCTGTGGTGTCAGTATTTTATCTCAGATCAATTAGCAGTGTTTATGGATATTTTTAAGTCAAATTAACATTAAGAAAAGTACAAATTAGATGGATGTTAACTAGACTTTTGTGGTAGTCATTTTGCAACATATACAATTACTAAATTTTAAATTGTACTCCTGAAACTAATACAATGATAAGTATGTATGTCAATTATATATCAATTAAAAAGCAAAATATTATACTAATTAAAAACTAGATCTCAATTTCCTAGTATTTTGTTTAGGATTTTTGCATCTGTATTCATCAGAGATATTGGTCTGTAGTTTTCCTTTTTGTGTTATTCTTGCCAGATTTTTGGTATCAGGGTTATGTTGACATCATAAAATGTGTTAGGAAATATTGCCTCTTCTTCAATTTTTTTGGAAGAGTTTGAGAAGGAGAGGTTTTAAGTCTTTGAACATTTGGTAGAATTCACTAGTGAAGCCATCTGGTCCTGAACTTTTATTTTTGGAGAGGTTTTTTATGGTTGTTTCAACTTCATCACTGCTGACCTATTTCGATTTTCCAATCTTCATGATTGAGTCTAGAAAGGCTATATATTTGTAGGAACTTATCCATTTCTTCTAGGTTATTGAATTTGGTGGCATAGTCCTTCATAGTATTCTAGTATGATCCTCTGTATATATGTCATGTCTGTGATGACTTCTCCTCTTTCATTTCTGATTTTGTTTATATGTTTTTTTTCTCTTTTTTTCTTTAGTGACTATCCAGGGGTTTGTCAATTTTATTAATCCTAATATATACATCATGATCAAGCGGGGTTCATTCCAGGGGCATAAGGATGGTTCAACATATGCAAATCAATTTAATATACCACATTAACTAAAGAAATAATAAAAATCATATGAGTTTATCAACAGATGCAGAAAAAGCACTTAAGATACAATATCCATAAATTTGACTTGCGATCCTATTTCAAACTTATAGAAAAGATTCCTTTATTAACTTTTGGTCAAGAAT
Source organism: Eptesicus fuscus (assembly GCF_027574615.1). Lineage (NCBI taxonomy): Eukaryota > Metazoa > Chordata > Mammalia > Chiroptera > Vespertilionidae > Eptesicus > Eptesicus fuscus. The sequence continues at coordinate 71,793,812 of NC_072486.1, forward strand.
ATGTTTGTATATTTTCAGAAAACAACTCCGAGACCAAGTGGATTCCAGCAACAGAGAGGAATTGACAGGAGTGCTCCAGCCATGAAGACAGAAGAGAAACAGTCCAGAGATGGAAGACACTGACAATGCCTTGCCATACTAGCAGTCAGCAGATGTGAGTCACTGCAGATTGCCCAGGACCAAACCAGAGAGGGTCGGACCTGCATTACCACCATTTGTCCACAATCCAGAACTGAAATATCATTGCTGTTATGTACACACAAAGAACTGTTGGACATAGAAACCGGGACTCAAAAGAACTGTTGGCCCAGAAAGAAACTCACTATAGACTGATTCATTTGCCTCTCAGCATAACCATTATTGCTTGTCTCATTTTCAGTTCCTATAAGTGTATTCATAGTATCACATGAGCTCACTCATCTAGGGGAAAAGATGAACAACATAGACTTAAGAACAAGAACAGCATCGATCAGACTGTCAGACCTCAGAGGGAAGGTAGGGGAGGGTGGGGACAAGGGAGATAGATCAACCAAAGGACTTGTGTGCTTGCTTATTAGCCTAACCAGTGATCACGGACAACAGGGGGGTGGGAGTATGCATGTGGAGGGGTTTGGGAAGGGAATGGGGGGGGGGTTGATGACAAATATGTGATACCTTAATCAATAAAGTAATTAAAAAAATAAAAAAGATACAATATCCATTTATTATTAAAATACTAAACACAATAGGGATAGAAGAAAAGTACCTCAACCTAATAAAGGCCATATATGATAAACCTTCAGATAATATTATACTCAATGGTGAAAGACTGAAATCTTTTCCTCTAAAATCAGAAACAAGACAAGGATGCCCAATCTCATCACTCTTATTCTGGAAGTTCTAGCCAGAGCAATAAGGTAAGAGAAAGAAATTAAAGGCATCCAAATTGGAAAGTAAGAAGTAAAAGCATCACTTTTTTCAGATAACAATACTTGTACATAGAAAACCCTACAGACACCATCAAAAAACTGTTAGAAACAAATACAGTAAAGTTGCAGGATACAAAATCAATGTACAAAAATCCTCTGCCTTCTTGTATACTAAAAACAAAACTTCAGAAAAAGAAATGAAAAGCATTTCTTTTGTAATTGCAACCAATAGAATAAAATACCTAGGAATAAACTTAATAAAGAATGTGAAAGACCTATATACTGAAAATTACAAAGCATTATTAAGAAATTGAAAGACATAACAAAATGGAAAAATATCCCATGTTCATGGATTGGAAGAATCAACATAGTTAAAATGGGCACATTACCCAAACACAATTTTAATGGAAGCCCCATTAAAATCCCAATGTCATTTTTAAAGAAATATAATAAAAAACCATTGATTTTGTATGGTACCACAAAAGACCCTGAATAGCCAAAGCATTCCTGAGAAAAAAGAATGAAGATGGAAATATCACACTACCTGACTTCAAATTATACTACAGAGTAATGATAATCAAAACAGCATAGCATTGGCAGAAAAACAGACACACAGGTCAATGGAACTGTGAGAGCCCAGATATAAAACCACATGTATATGGGCAGATAATTTTCGACAAAGGAGCCAGAAACACTATGGAGTAAAGAAACCTCTTTAATAAATGGTGCTGGGGAAACTGGAAAGCCACATGCAAAAGAATGACACTGGATTACAGTTTTTCCCCATGTTAAAAAATTAGTTCAAAATAGATCAAAGACCTAAATATAAGATCAAAAACAATAAATTTCATAGAGGAAAGCATAGGTACTAAACTTATGGACTTTGGTCATAGAGAACATTTTATGAACTTGACCCCAAAGACAAGGGAAGTAAAGGCAAAAATAAATGAATGGGACTCTATCAAACTAAAAAGCTTCTGCACAGCAAAAGAAACTGACAACAAAACAAAGACGCAGCCAACCAAATGGGAGATGATATTTACAAACAATAGCTCTCATAAAAGTTTAATATCCAAAATATAAAAAGAACTCATAAAACTCAACACCAAACAAACAACCCAACTAAAAAATGGGCAGAAGACCTGAACAGATACCCTCCCAAGAAGATATACAAAAGCCAATAGATACATGAAAAGATGCTTAACCTCACTGGCAATTAGGGAAATACAAATTAAAACTACAATGAGATACCACCTCATACCTGTTAGAATGGCTATTGCCAACAAGACAAGTATTAACAGGTGTTGGAGATATTGTGGAAAAAAGGGAACCCTCATTCACTGCTGGTGGGAATGTAGACTAGTACAGCCACTATGGAAAACAGCGTGGCAATTCATAAAAAAATTAAGAATAGAGCTGCCGTATGGCCCAGCAATCCCTCTCTTGGGTATATACCAGAAAAACTCAAAAACATGTATTTGCAAAGCTATATGCACCCCTATATTCATTGCAGCATTATTCAAGATGGCCAAGTCATGGTGGCAACCAAGGTGTCCTATGATAGAGAACTGGATAAAGAAGATGTGGTCCATATACACAATGGAATAGTACTCAGCCATAAGAAAGGATGAAATAGCGCCATTTGTGACAACATGGAAGGACCTTAAGATTATTATAAGTGAAACAAGTCAGGCAGAAAAAGCTAAGAACCATATTATTTCACTCAAATGTGGAATCTAAAACTGATACTCATAAACACAATCAGCAGTGTGGTGGTTGCCAGAAGGAAGTGGGTGGGGAGTGAAAAGATGGGGAGTGGGGGGTGAAGGGGGCCTAGTATATGGTGATGGAGGATGATTTGACTTTGGTGGTGGGCACACAGAACAATCTAGAGATCTTGTAACATAGAAATCTACACCTGAAATCTATATGATCATATTAACCAATGTCATCCCAATTAAACTGAATTAAAAAAAAAAAAAAGCTAGAGCTCTGAAATCACAGAGAAGTGGCTTTGAATCTGCACTCTACCACTGATTTGCTGATGATGTCAAGTGTGTTATTTAAAATATATATTTTATTGATTTTTTTACAGAGAGGAAGGGAGAGAGACAGAGAGCCAGAAACATCGATGAGAGAGAAACATCGATCAGCTGCCTCCTGCACACCCCCCACTGGGGATGTGCCCACAACCAAGGTACATGCCCCTGACCGGAATCGAACCCGGGACCCTTTCAGTCCGCAGGCCGACGCTCTATCCACTGAGCCAAACCGGCTCCGGCAAGTGTGTTATTTAAGTCTCATTTACTTCACTTAGAAAAAATGAGGAAAAGCTTGTATAGATTTCAAAAGTGTGTAATGCGGATTAAATGGGATAATTGTGGAAAGGAGTTGCCACAGAATATGGCACATGGTAAACACTTAATCCATGGTGACTAATAGTATTGTTGGAGCTTGGAAATCCCAAGGACATGGGGCTGGTCACTGAAACACTACCCTTCACAAGTTGACTATTGACCTAAGTTAGCAGGAAATACTACAATACTATTCATTTACATCAAACCCCTAATAACAAGGTTGTATGAATGTAGTAGCATGCATTGTTCCTTTAGATCTCACACCAATACACACTGATTCCCAGGGCCCTAGTAGGAAAGCCACTTCACTGTGTGATACTTTTGCACTTCTCTGTGATAAAGAGCTGAGCAACATATTTGTTTTTCCCAAATAAAACTATTTCTTTACTACAAGGAAACAATTATATACCTAAATATATATTACTACCAATGTTTAGAGAACAACATTTTGAAAAATGAATGACAGCGAGACAGACCAATAGAAAGTGTATTCTGCAACATTTCTATCTCACTACTTTACTCACTATGAAGTGTGATAAAAATATGTAAAATCACATTCACTAGAGAAAGGTCAACGTAAGTCAGTAAAACTTTAACTTTTAAAGTCAGTGAACATTTAAAAAATTTATTAATTACCTAATTTATGCCATATATTGTGATAGGTTTTGCAGAGAAAATAGGAAGCAAGATAGAATAGCAATTGTTTTTAAAAAGATACAAAATTACTGTTACCAACTCAATGTGGTGATGAGAATGGTCTAATAGCCTGCTGATTGTTTGGATGTAAATGACTGCTTAGTCATGTATTGCTTACTAGGCTCAATGAGAGTTTATGAAGTTCTAGGTACTACAGCAGACCCAGGGATTCAAGGATGAATAACACTAGGCCCTGCCTTGACGGAACTCATGATCCAGACAAATAGAAAAATAGTAACTGAGAAATTACTATTCAAAGAAATAAGTGCTATGGGGGAGAGGGGGGAGAAAGACTCAAATGGGAATTGCTATAGAGATAATTAAATATAATGATCTGTAGCAGCACAATCCTTTAAATAAAAATACATACATATTCCCAATCCTCCTAAATAATAAAAGGCTAATATGCAAATTGACTGAACGGTGGAACGACGGGTTGCTATGACACTCACTAACCACCAGGGGGCAGACACTCAACACAGGAACTGCCCCAAGGTGATTAGTGCGTTCCCACAGGAGGAGTGTTGCTCAGCCAGAAGCCAGGCTCACATCTGGCAAGTGCAGGGGTGATGGCACGAGCCTCTCCTGCCTCCATGGCAGCGCTAAGGATGTCCAACTGCCGGTGGGCCTAAGCAGGCAGACAGACATCCTCTGAGGGCTCCTGGACTGCAAGAGGGCACAGGCCAGGCTGAGGGACCACCCCCCTCAAGTGCACGAATTTCACGCACCGGGCCTCTAGTATAATAATAATTATTAATTAATTATATTAATAATAATTATTGTTTGTAATAGTATCATAGTCTATTTTTAATAGATTAAAAATAAATATAGCCTGTCACTGCAGCCCCCACTGTGCAGGCCACTGAATGGGTAGGGACAACCACTGAGTGGCCTTAAACTGTTCTTTCACAAACGCTTAAACAGTATGGAAATCAGGTTAATGGGAAATAAAGTGAAAGAAGAAAGAAAGAAAGAAAGAAAGAAAGAAAGAAAGAAAGAAAGAAAGAAAGAAAGAAAGAAAGAAAGAAAGAAAGAAAGAAAGAAAGAAAGAAAGGAAGGAAGGAAGGAAGAAAGAAAGAAAGAAAGAAAGGAAGGAAGGAAGGAAGGAAGGAAGGAAGGAAGGAAGGAAGGAAGGAAGGAAGGAAGGAAGGAGTAAATAAAAGAAATACAAACTGTCCAAATTAAGGTGAATTAAAAATTACTGGAATCTGAACATGTCTAATGTTTTTCATTCTAAGCAAGCATTAAAAGAAATAAAAGCATCAACAACTGTGGATAAAAGAACTTAGGACAAAAGAATCTGCCAGCTTTACACTGTTGAGTAATAAATCACATATACTTCCCAAACTTCTATTTAGAAAGGAGAAATTTTGTTTTATGACATATCAAACTAAAAAATATTTAACAGCCTGTAAAGAACCAGGTATTTCTTTTAAAATGTTGACTTTTGCTCTTGCTGCACTCTGGAATGTTATTGTGGAGCAAGAGTTTGCTCTTGTGACAAGGAAGCATGAAAAAAAAAAATCAGAAAAAGTGAACTGTGGTTAGACTAAATAGTCCACTAGTAGGCAGTTATAAAAATAGACACTCTCAACTCCTTAAGACACTCTTTTTGCTACTTTGCAGGTTTTCCAGGGCAAATTTTTAACTTGAAAAGCCACTATTTCTGCTATTTAGCTTACTCTCTAAAAGTAACTTACCTCGCTATCAATGTGTAAGAAAGGAAACTATTTTATAAATAATCTAATAAGCAAACAATAACCAAAAAAGCCTTCATTCTATAATTAGCAGAACTGCTGTTTAGACTATGAATTATACTGAGACAGCTTGCTGTGGTGAAAGCCTGTGAACCAGCAAAGGGTACTGCTGTTCCTGCATCTATCAGTCATCTGAACCCAGTCCCTTATTTAAGCAAATAAGTTAAATCACTCATTCAGTGAATATTTACTTAACACCATCCATGTGACCAACATTACTCCGTGCACTGGAAATACCTCAGTGAATAGACATCATCCCTGCCCTTAAGGAACCCTCAATCTGGTGGGGTACAGTGACAAGTTAAGAGGTAAATCTCTATCCCATGTGAAGAATGTGATGAAAGGGGTAGATGAACAGGGTACCCCTGGAAAGGGCTCCTCCCTCCGACCTGCAGCATCGGGGCAAGTTTCTGGAAAGAAGCAATGTGTAAGGAGATGCCTGAATGATGAATTAGGAGCAGGCCGTGAAGGGCTAGCAGGGTTTTCCGCGTACAGAGAACAGCATGTGAAGAAGCTTCAGGAGAACAGAGAGTACAGGATGCTTTACAGAAATGCAAGAAATTCAGTATACTAGTAGAGGGATCATAGTAAGCAGGGGAGGTTGGAGAATGATTTAGAGTGGCAGGCAGAGACCACATAGCAAAGGACCTTTTAAGCCACCTTAAGTAGTGCAAACCTGGTCCAAAGGGATATAAGGAGCCATAGGAAGGGGAGAAATAAGAGGTCAGATGCAGGGTGTAGAAAGATTACCAGAGCTGCCAAGAGCCGAATGAACTGCAGAAAAGGGAAATCAGGCAGGAGCTTCTTTCAAAAATCCCCATGACAGTTATAGTGGTGTCAGGTGGGGAAGAAAAAAGGTGAATACATCCTAGATACTTGCAGGAGACAGCCTAGAGAAGGCTTGACATATGGAGAAATCAAGACACAAGAAATCAAGAATGAGTCCCAGGTCTTGCCTCTGGGCAAGTGAAGGATGGTGAAGCCATTCACTAGGATTAGGAACACAGGACAATTGTGGGGGTGGTGAACATAAGAAACTCACTTATATGGACATAAGGTAATTTTCCATGCTGAGATGTGAAACACTGTACTCACCTCCTCCCATGACCACATCAAAATTACAACTAAACTACAGAACAACCATCACTGAGAACCATCTAAAGTCTAGCTGAACAGAAGTCATATAACTAAGGATATACAGAAGAAGCCACATGGAGACTCGTAGGAGTCGGGGGAGACATGGAGCAGGCTGGCCCCACACCCACCTGTAGCAGTTAAAAATTGGGAGGGATATCTTGGCTGTGGAGGTCCCGGCTGAGGAACAAGTGGTCCCAACCGCACACCAGGCTCCTCAGCCCAGGGTTCTAGTGTTGGGAAGAGAAGTTCCCATAACTTTTGGCTGTGAAAATCAGCAGAGGTTGTGGCTGAGTGAGACAGTGCGCTGCTGGAGTCTCAACTGTTCCTCTTACAGGGCCCACACATGGATTCACTCATTCTAAGATCCAGCATGGAGGTAGCAGTTCAAAAGGAGCCAGAAACATACAGGGAGGAACTGAATTGTCTGGATTCAGGGTGAGCACTGGGGAAGCAGCTTTCTCCCAGAGGCCACTGTTCCTTTGCTGAGCCTTTCCACTGCATGTGAAGGCAGCACCATACCTGAGTCTCCATCAACCTGACTAACACTGTTTGCCCTGCCCTGTGATTTCCTGAGACCCCCACCCCGCCCAAACTGTAGGCTTAGCCAAGCAGCTTCCCGTGGCTTTTCCATTCAAATAGCCTATCTTGGCTCATGCTTTGGACTTTCCTAAAATCTCTCAAAGATTCACAAATCCCAAACAAGCAGCACATAGCTTCAGCAAGCCCTGTACCACTTGCTAAGAATCGCTAAGCCTAGGACTAGCAGCGGCAGGCCTTAGTTCACAGTTTAGCCTCTCCCAGGCACTTTCAAGCTCAGCTCAAGTGGCAACCATCTGTGGATCACTTTGTAGCTCATACCAGGTGGCCCAGGGCAGGGCATAGTAGCGACTGACCATGGCCTGAAACTCCCAAGAGGCCCCAGAACCAACACACTCAGTGGCCAGCATCAGACCACACCAGAGCACCACCCAGCCACTCCATAAACGATACACCCAAAGGGCAGACTCGGCAGGCACTAGAGACCCACTAAAGTGAATCCTGCTCCATAGGTTCAGCCCCTGCACAAAAGCTCATCCACTGCAATCATAAGCAGACCTCACAACAAATCAGTCTGAGGGTCAATCCCTCCCACTGACATACCAACAGTAATCGAGGCTCAACTACAATAGGAAAGTATACACAGCACACACAAAAGACACACCTGGTGCACCTGATTCAGGTGACCAGAGAGACTATGCCACTGTCCTGCATAGGACACCTAATATATAAGGCCACGCTACCAAGACCAGGAGACATAGCAACTCTAATACATAGAAACATGCCCTGGCCAGTGTGGCTCAGTTGATTGAGTGCTACCCCATGTACTGAAAGGTCACTGGTTCAATTCCTGGTGAGGGCACATGCCCAGCTTGTGTGCTCAATCCCTAGTTGGGGTGCATGAAGGAGGCAGCCAATCTATGTTTCTCTCTCACATCGATGTTTCTCTCTCTCTAAAAATTAATTAAAACATTTTTTTAAAAAAAGAAACAAACTCAGGGAGGCAGCCAGAATGAGTAGAAAAAGGAACATGTCCCAAATGAAAGAACAGAACAAAACTTCAGAAAAAGAACTAAACAAAATGGAGACAAGCAATTTATCAGATGCAGAGTTCAAAACACTGGTTATAAGGATGCTCAATGAACTTAGGAGAAGAGTAGATGAACTTACTGAGAACTTCAACAAAGAGATAGGGAACATAAAAGGGAGAGAGAAAACATAAAAAAGAATCAGTCAGAATGAAGAATAGAATAACTAAAATAAAGAATACATTAGATGAAATCAACAGTAGATTAGATGAAGTAGAGGACTGAATCAGTGATTTGGTAGAAAAGGTAGAAGAAAACACCCAAAACATCAAAAAGAAAAAAAAATCCAAAAAAGTGAGAATAATTTAAAGGCCTCTGGGACAATATCAAGCATACAAGTATTTGCATCATAAGGGAACCAGAAGGAGAAGATAAAGAGCAAGGAATTGAAAACCTTTTGAAGAAATAATGATGGAAAACTTCCCTAACATGGTGAAGGAAATAGACATACAAGCCCAGAAAGCACAGAGAGTCCCAAATAAGATTAACCCAAAAAGCCCACACCAACACACATAATTAAAATGCCAAAGGTTAAGGACAAAGAGAGACTCTTAAAAGCAGCAAGAGAAAAGCAGTTAGTTATCTACAAGGGAGCTCCCATAGGGCCATCAGCTTATTTCTCAATGGAAATTTTGTAGGCCAGAGGGATTGGCATGAAATATCCAAAGTCATGAAAAAAATGGATCTACAACCAAGATCACTCTATCCAGCAAGGATATAATTTAAAATTGAAGGAGATATAAAGAACTTCTCAGTCAAGAAAAAACTAAAGGAGTTCATCACTACCAAATCGGTATTACAAGAAATTTTGAATAGACTTCTTTAAGAAAAAGAAGATATAAAAATATGAATAAGAAAATAGCAATAACTACATATCTATCAACAATTATTTTAAATTTATATTGATTAAATGCTCCAATCAAAAGACATAGGGTGGTCCTGGACAGTGTTTCTCAATGGTTAGAGTGTTGGCCCCTGCACCTAAGGGTCTCAGGTTCAATTCCTGGTCAAGGGCATATACCTGAGCTGCAGTTTTCTCCCCTCCCCCAGGCAGGGCACGCGCAGGAGGCAACCAGTCAATATGTCTCTCTCACAATGATGTTTTTCTCTCTCCCTCCACACTCTCCCTGAAAAGAAATTAAAAAAATATCCTGAATGAATAAAAATTTAAAAAAGACCCTTACATATGCTGTCTACAAGGTACTCATTTCAGATTGAAAGACACACATAGACTGAAAGTGATGAAAAAATATTTCATGAAAATGGAAACCATAAAGAAATGGTGCATATGTACAATGGAATATGACTCCGTCATAAAAGAGAATGAAATCTTGCCATCTGAAACAACATGGATGGACTTAGAGAGTACTGTGATGAGTGAAATAAGTCAGACAGAGAAAGACAAATGCCATATGACTTCACTTACGTGTAGAATCTAAAAGACAAATAAACAAACAAAACAGAAACAAACTCTGAGGTACAGAGAACATTTTGATGGTTACAAAATGGGAGGGGAGTTGGAGGGATGGATGAAAAAGGGGAAGGGATTGAGAAGTACAGATTGGTATTTACCCAACAGTCATGAGGATGTAAAGTACAGCATAGGGAATATGGTCAATAATATTGTAATAACTACATATGGTGTCAAATGGGTACTAGATTTATTGGGATGATCATGTCATAAGATAACTACATGTCTATTCACTATGTTATACATCTGAAACTAATATAATATTGTATGTCAACTGTAATTGAAAAATAAAAAATTGTTACAACAATGCTATCAATTTCCTGGGCCACAAAGCCAGGGGACTTGCCGCACCCTCCCCCAACCCCCACCCTATCCCACCCCCAATTTGGGATTCAGTCTGTTATGAGATTCTCTTTGTCCATACACCTGGCAAAGTCAGTGATTCTGGGAAGAAGCTATCTGCCTCTGATTTGTTTTGGGATGTGGACATTAGACCATCTCAATCCACAGAGTGCCAAGATGAAGGTGTGGCCTAAGATACAAAGGGACAGGGAGCTGTTTGGGCCAGCTTTGCTTCCAGACCTTAAGAGTTACTCATTAGGCGTGATCCTCATGGCATCCCACAATCTAGTCTAGTTCAGCAAGGATAAGGCTTCACAATGGAGTTTCCGTCCAGAGCCAAGCTAGGAATAGAGTGTTTCTTGGCCCAGTGTTGTCATGTGCTTGTGATTTTCACTTGGGAAACGGGGAATTATGAAGGAGGTGCTGTTGGGATAAGATTCAGGAGTTTTTGGCTATCTGCCATTGTTCAGTTTATTTCCCTCTAGAGACCTGAGTCATACCAAGGTCACAGAGAGGACTCGATGAAATGACATACATCCTGGTTCGCCCTGGATCATCCTGGTTTACACCATTTCCCCAGTATCTTGTCCAGTTTAGAAACTGACATGCCTCTAAATATTCCTGTTTGGATATGTTATATGATCAACCATTTAGGACTAAAGCCCAGGCCCTCTAACTTTTAAACCGATGCCTTTTCTACTTCTCTGGGCTATTGCTTATTTGTTTGTATGCTGTTTTCAAGGGCCTCTGCAGCAAAAACTTATCACCACCGCTCAAAGCACATGAAGTTAATAATGTCGGGATAGCATTAACATCTCTGTTCGCAAACTATTAAAAAGATGATCAGAAAAAAGATAGACCTCAATACAATTTGATCAAATAAAAATTGAAACATTTTTTGCATTCTATTGGCATTTAAAATCTTCACCAGGTCTTCTAAAATTTTAGATATTCTTATGTTCCTGATTTCCTGTAAATTTTATTTTGACTTGGCAATATTTGCAGATTTTATACAATCTGATGCCTTCCTTTCCAAGTTTCCCTCCCACAACATTGTGTCCCTATAGTTCATTCTGGAAGTCACATCAAAGATCTTTCTTAAAATGTGTCACTTCCAATTTAGTTAATGTTTCCTTTGAAAACTCCCATTTGTTGGGTAACAAGGAAACTTTGATACTGAAAACAGTTAATCTAAGTGCATTTTATTAGGGGCATGTTAAGGTTGGGCACTCAGTGGGGAAGTGTTTCACACTCACAGATATTTCATAGCTCCTGACGAGATCCATTCTGAATGAAGGCAGAAAAGGAAAGAACATTTGGGAATTGTACTATAAGGACCAACAATACAGGAAATAGTGGAATAATATTGTTCCCTAAAAAGACCCTTGAATCTCAAAGTTCTTACTTAGGTCTTATAGTTGTAGTGTGTCATCATCCAGAGCTTTGAACTTAAACCTCAAGTTTAATGAAACAGAGCAATTTATGTTAACCCCTTACTTTAATATAATGCCTATATTTCAAGAATTGTCAGTTTACAGTTAGGATTTTTTTTTTTAAATGGAACCAAGCATTTCACTCAAGCTCCCTCTCTCACCCCATATTCCTGTGTATAATACCTTCAATTATAAGAAACCATCTACTGGGAAAATACAGGGTCTTATTTAGGAATTTTGATTCTATTTTAATCCATATGTGTCCTATATGGTGCCTTAATGACCACAAAGAATGGAGTATGCTGTATCTAGGTCATGTGGCATTGTGCCTAGAAGCATTCATAGCCAGCACATTCCCTAAAGGCAGCTGACTCCTGGTGGCTTCCAGAGAAGACCATAGTCATCTGCAGGTGTCCTAGAATGATCATCATCCTTATATGTTAAAACCATGCTTCCCAGAAAAATACATAATGTCAAAGCAAAGCCTCCTCCTTCTACTGGGAAAGCTTCAAAACCCAGAGAGGGAGTAGCTGAGAAGGTGTAGAGAGATGATTTTTTGTATCAGGAATAATCCTGGTGTGCTGTAGGTCTCCCAGTTCATGACTCATTGATGCACATTGGTAGGGAAGAAGACCACAGAAATGCTATCTCTGGGGCCTGATAGATGGAGACTAAACACTGAGGAGAGCCCTAACCGGTTTGACTCAGTGGATAGAGTGTCGGCCTGCGGACTGAAGGGTCCCAGGTTCGATTCCAGTCAAAGGCATGTACCTTGGTTGCGGACACATCCCCAGTAGGGGGTGTGCAGGAGGCAGCTGATCAATGTTTCTCTTTCATCGATGTTTCTAACTCTCTATCCCTCTCCCTTCCTCTCTGTAAAAAAATAAAATATATATAAAAAAAAATAGAAATAAACACTGAGGAGAGGAGGAGGTGTAATCCAAGTACTGGGTGCTCCAGGTATGTTAGAGTTCTTAGATTTCAAGTCGTGTGCACGCGTGCGCGCGCACACACACGCACGCACGCAAAAGTATGTAAAATTACCTCAGCTATGACAACCACTCTTGTGTGGGTATGAACTACCTTTTTCAAAATATTTGTTAGCATCCTTACCTGATCTGCAACTTTCCATATTTCTTGATCATTCCACTGTTCATAGGGATCCAAGTTTTTTCTAAATGTTCCAGAGAAGATAAATACTTTCTACAACAATAAGGAAACAAAGAGGAAAACATGAATAACCTAAATATCTTTTTATTTTTTGCACATTTTATTGTGAAGTATTTCAAGCAAAAAACTTATTTTAAAATAATGTAACACCTACCCATGTACTTACCATCTAGTTTTCTTCAGTTTTTAAAATTTTATATTTGCTTTGTATGTTTTTAAGAAATAAAATATAGCTACATTTGAAGCCCCTTATGAACATGTTTCTTATTCCAATGTCCATAAGATACAGAAATTAAGATCACTGTAAATTGTGGAAAATTAAATGTTTTATTCCTAGCAATATTTCTTATAAGCAAGTATAATATTAAGTTAATAGTTAAAAATTATAAGATTATGAGTCACAATGGTTTGAACAAATTTCTGTTTTGTATTAAGGTATTTTCCTTGAATTTCTATTATAAACCTAGCTTCCTAAGGGATTTTGAAATTAAATTACAGACACTTATTTAAACATCCATGTTAATCTGGTCTATAAAAACCAAGGCACACCTCTACTTCCAAAACCAGACAGGCACAGGGGAATTCACTTAGAAATCAGTGAAAGCGCAGAAATCAAATATTTGTTTAACCGAATGCATGTTACAGAGGGAAGGGAGGCAGGTTGAGGTTGATCCTGCTGAAGTAACACAATGGCAATCTCACTCCTTGCATGGAGCACTGCTCACTGTCACCCCAGACACTCTACTGGCCACGTCATGTCACTGTCTACTAAGATTGACCTATATGATTAAAAAATGTTTTAAGCTGAAACCGGTTTGGCTCAGTGGATAGAGCGTCGGCCTGCGGACTCAAGGGTCCCAGGTTTGATTCCGGTCAAGGGCATGTACCTTGGTTGCGGGCACATCCTCAGTAGGGGGTGTGCAGGAGGCAGCTGATCGATGTTTCTCTCTCATCGATGTTTCTAACTCTCTATCTCTCTCCCTTCCTCTCTGTAAAAAATCAATAAAATATATTTTAAAAATGTTTTAAAATAAATTTGCTACCTCACTGGGGAATGCTGATACCACAATAATAATATTTAGTTCTCTCTTTGTGCCTATGGGTGAACTAAAAAATATTTTTTATACTAATGTTCAGAATAATTTTTTGCTTTGCCTTTTTGGTTTTGCCTTTGGTTAGTAACATCCAGAAAGGAGAATGAAGAACTGAATTTCTTAAAGGCTTAATTTCACAAATTGCTTTAGACTGAGAGAGAATGCTCAGTGCCAATCTGATCTGTAAGGAGATGCACAAGGTAAGATGCCTACAGATTGATGGTATCTGTGCCTCTCAGGCAGAATTCGAATATCCTCACCATGGCAGCCAAAGTCAAGGGGAGATATAGTAGAGACCTTATTCCCCAGGGCATAATTTATGGCTTAAAAAATAAAGGTGTTGCTAAATTATCTCAGGAACCCTCTAGAGCCTCTCCCCCACCCCCCAAAAAAAAGACTTGTCTGCTATTACTTAACTTCCTAGGGATGTGTACCTTGCTTTACAGAAGTGGATATAAGAGTTGGCTAGATGACTCATCAGATAAGATGTGTAAGAAGTATATCTGTGCAATCTCCTCCAAGCTCCCAAGTAAATGAAAGCAATATCCAAATAAGCTAAAGAGAGCAGACAAAGATAATTCTGATAAAAAAAAAAAAAGGAGAAATAAAGAAGAAGTGACTCTGAGATCTTGAGTCAATTCATTATTTAAGAAACTAGAGGCCCAGTGCACGAAATTCGGCACGGAGGGGGGTTGTCCCTCAGCCCAGCCTGTACCCTCTCCAATCTGGGACCCCTCAAGGGATGTCCGACTGCCCGTTTAGGCCTGATCCCTGGGATCGGGCCTAAACGGGCAGTCGGACATACCTCTCACAATCCAGGACTGCTGGCTCCCAACTGCTTGCCTGCCTGCCTTCCTGATTGCCCCTAACCGCTTCTGCCTGCCAGCCTGATCACCCCCTAACCACTCTGCTGCCAGCCTGTTTGCCCCCAACTTCCCTCCTCTGCCGGCCTGGTCACCCCTAACTGCCCTCTCCTGCAGGGTTGATCACCTCCAACTGCCCTCCCTTGCAGGCTTGGTCCCTCTCAACTGCCCTCCCTTGCAGGCCAGGTGCCTCCCAACTGCCCTCTCCTGCTGGCCATCTTGTGGTGGCGATCCTGTGTCCACATGGGGGCAGGATCTTTGACCACATGGGGGCAGCTATATTGTGTGTTGCAGTGATGATCAATCTGCATAGTACTCTTTTATTAGATAGGATAGAGGCCTGGTACAGGTGTGGGGGCCAGCTGGTTTGCCCTGAAGGGTGTCCCTGATCAGGGTGGGGTACCCTTGGGGCGTGGGGCGGCCTGAGCGAGGGGCCTGTGGTGGTTTGCAGGCCAGCCACGCCCCCTGGCAACGTAAGCGGAGGCCCTGGTATCTGGAATTTATTTTCCTTCTACAATTGAAACTTTGTAGCCTGGAGCAGAGCCAAGCCTGGGGCTCCCTCCGAGGCCCGAAGCCATTTGTGTTGGGATTATAATTGAAACTTTGTTGCCTTAAGCGAGTGGGCCCGGCCAGGGTGTGTGGAAAGCTTTGCTTCTCCTGTTGCCAGCGGCAACCCTGGCCTGCTCTCTCAAGCTCCATTCTGCCGCCATTTGTTTGAATTTGTTTACCTTCTATAATTGAAACTTTGTAGCTTGAGTGGAGGCTTAGGCCTACAACGGCTGGCAGAAAGCTTGGCTTCCTCTGTTACCTAGGAAACCTTGCTCTCTGTGGCTGTAGCCATCTGGTTTGGGTTAATTTGCATGTCGCTCTGATTGGATGGTGGGCGTGGCTTGTGGGTGTGGCTTGTGGGTGTGTCGGAGGTATGGTCAATTTGCATATTTGTCTATTATTAGATTAGATTGGGTTTAGTTAGTACCTAAAGTTCAAAGACTTGCCAATGGAATTTTGCTATTTACTAGTTTTTACATTTTTCTATGGGAAATAACAACCATGGAGGTTACCAAGCATCAGAAAAGTTATCTCCCCTGGGAACTAAGTGGTTGGAAAACAGATCTCTGGCTTATGGCAGGCTTACCGGGTGCCAGGTAAGGCTCTTTATATGTGGTATCTCTTTATCTTCAGATCAGCCTAATGATAGATCCTATTATTGCACATGAAGAAATCGCAGCAGGGAAAATTGAAGTGACTTTTCCAAGTCACTTAGCTAGCAGGACCCAAGAGTGTTTGTCTTCAAACCTGTGCTCCTCACCACCATAGCAAAATACCTCAAGTTTTATGGGGACCAATTTTTCCAGGAAAAGATTAAAGATTGGGCAGGATCCCAACAGCACTGAGAAGCATAGTCTTGATTACAGCACTGCCATCCATGCCGCTGGCCACAGCGCAGGTCCTGCACAGTGGAGAGGTTAGCTTCCTCTTCCTATACAGGATCTGAGTTGAAGGGTTTATATGGGCTACAGTGTCCTTGTAAGTTTCAAGAGGACTTACATGTCCAATGGAACAAGACAATAGAACTTTTTACTGCAGACATATGGAATAGGGCCATTACTCTGGACAACCATGGGCGGAGGCCAAAGGTATCATACATCAAACCAAACACAGAAGTTATTAAAGGTAATGTAGTTTGCAAAGATGGTATAGTAATATAGCTCTGACCTGGTGGCTATATCTATAAATAAGAACCTATGTTCTTTGAGCCTCAGTGTTCTCACTGTAAAATGGAAAATGCCATCTTTCTTCTCAAATCTACTCTACCTCTAGGTTTCCATTTCCATACAAAGCACCTTCATTTCCTCAATGCAGAAACTTGGGAGTCATTTGAATACTTAACTTTTTCACTAATCTTCCCAAATGGAATCAATCATCAGACCTGTGAATTGGTTTCCCAAAATATATCTCAAATCCATTTTTTTTTTTAATCTCTGCTGCTACTGCATAGTTCAAGCCATTAAGACCTCTTTCTGGAACACGCAAGAACCTCCTAATTGATCTCTTTCCTTTCACTCTTGCCTTCCTTCCCAGTTCACTCTCATTTAATGACCAAAGCAGTTGCTATAAGTATACATTGGATTATGTCATCAGCCTTTGGAAAAGCCTTCAGTCATTTTCCATTGCACTCAGGGAAAATGTAAAATCTTTAAGATGGTCGACAGGCCCTACAAAATTTAGCCCCTTCTATTTCTTCCGGCCATTTAGTGATCTTCTCCCCACCCTGCCCTTTTTCACTCCAGCCACATATTCAGTGAGCATTAAAATTATACATATGCATTTGTAATCATTTTTGTAATGTTCATCTCTTCCACCCCATTAACTTTGCTGTATACCCTCTCATTAACTCAAAGGCTTTGTACATAGTATAAGCTCAATAAATGTTTCCTGAATAAATAAATAGGCTGCTTTCAATGTAAAAGTAAAAATATAAAAATACTAGAGGCCCAGTGCACGAAACTCATGCATGGGTAGGGTCCCTAGGCCTGGCTGGTGATCAGGACCTATTGGGGCCTTCTGGCTGCTGGCTGGGGCCTTCCTTCACTTGGCACCACCCCCTGGTGGTCAGCACATGTCAGAGCGAGCAAGTGAACTCCCGGTCAAACTCCTGAGGGGACACTTTGCATATTAGCCTTTTACATATATAGATAGTCAGATTTCAGCACATACTATTTTTATTCTTTTGGTAAGAATAAGTACTAAAACTCATAGTCTTTAAAGAGATAATACTAACAACCCATTAAAACTTTAATATCTCTATATAATTGCTTGGGAAATAGTATGCTTAGCTTTTCTAATGGCCTAATAATTTATATATAATATTTATCTAATGTGTAGCAATATATAATAATTTATTTCAAATAGATATACATTCAAAATTATGAAGGAAGAAAGCTGTTTATTAAAATTAGACATTCAAAACCCTAACCGGTTTGGCTCAGTGGATAGAGCATCGGCCTGTGGACTGAGGGGTCCCAGGTTCAATTCTGGTCAAGGGCATGTGCCTTGGTTGTGGGCACATCCCCAGTGAGGGGTGTGCAGGAGGCAGCTGATGGATGTTTCTCTCTCATCAATGTTTCTAACTCTCTCTCTCTCTCTTCCTTCCTCTCTGTAAAAAAATCAATAAAATATATTAAAAATAAAATTAGACATTCAAAAGTTTTAGATGTAGTGGATTTAATACCATTCAAAAATTCTGTAAGTCTTTTGTTTACAGTTTATTGTGTAGCATTAAAGTAATGCTTTAATTTTAAAGAAAATTTAACTGAATGAACTGATTCAGTTAAAATTTAGTTTCATACAATTACTCAAACATTTCATTCCTGTCTTACAAACAGTATCTGGCACTCTCTTGCTTTTGGGGTGGCAGTAGGTGTTTTAGTTCTGTTTTCTAAACTGTGTGAAGTTTCCACAAACTCATCTCTAAAGCTGAGAGGTCACCTACCTCCTTTTCCCTGACTTACAAATGAACCAGCCAAGACCCTGAGAAGTCATGGGGCTTAGCCAAGGTGACACCGTCAGGCTGATTGCACAACAAAATATGTCCCTGAAGCTGTAAGTCACAATGATCCTCTCTCTCTCTTTTAGGAAACTGTTCACCATAGGAAAATTAAGATGTACAAATATTTGATATTTATTCAATGTCCTGGATATAAGGTATAAAGAGTAATTCTTGGGACTCAAGGAAAAAATGAAGAGAGCACCAATGTTCATTGCCTAACTAATCTCTTTCCTGAAGCTGACTCCTCAGCGCAGTGGAGACAGCCAAGCCTATGGGGAGTGCTCGGAGTTGCTGGTAAATCACTGCAATAGATGCTTCAGTCTTGGATATCAAGTGAAAAACAAAAAAGCAATGTGGATTCTGTGATTTCTGAATGTAGAATAAATTAAATGAGTCAGAGAAATGACTCCTATCCTCGAAGACATACTGCTTTTTAAAAAAAAGATTTTTCATTGATTTTTAGAGAGAGAGGAAGGAGGGGGGAGCGGGAGAGAGAGAGAGAGAGAGAAATATTGATGTGGGAGTGAAATGTTGATTGCCTCCTGCATGCCCCCTACAGTGGATAAAGCCCACAACCTGGGCATGTGCCCTAACTGGGATTGAACCAGCAACTTTTCAGTGCATGGGACATAGCCCAAACAACTGAGCCACACTGGCCAGGGCAAGGATATAGTGCTTTTTTTGTTTTGGCTCAGAATATATACAGGGTGGGGCAAAAGTAAGTTTACAGTTGTGAATATGCAAAAACACATCGTTTATTCCTGTCTTTTGGCAATGTCTGCAAAATTTTATTATAAGTTGAATGTGTAAAATAAAAATCCATCCAATTTAAACAAATCAAGAATGTGAGATTGAATTATAGAATGTTTAAAAATAAGTGTTGCCTTGCTTTTAAGAACATCTATTAACAAGAACAGTCAAAAATGTTTAAGGTTGCCATAGCCGATTTGGCTCAGTGGATAGAGCATCAGCCTGCAGACCGAAGGGTCCTGGGTTCGATTCCGGCCAAGGGCATGTACCTTGGTTTCGGGCTCCACCCTGGCCCAGGCCCTGGTTAGGGTGTGTGCAAGAGGCAACCGGTCAATGTGTTTCTCTCATATGGATATTTCTCTCTGTCTTTCCCTGTCTCTTCCACTCTCTCTAAAAATCAATGGAAAAATATCCTTGGGTGAGGATTAAAAAAAAAAGTTTAAGGTTTACAGCAAATAGACAATTTTATAAGGTTAATGTATATACCATTTATTTGTATGTAAATGGTTACATTTAAGATGTTCAAATTATTGTTACCTGTAAAGTCATTTAATGCATTAACCTTTTGCACTCGGATGTCGAGATTAAAATTACTCTTTGAATGTATCAATAATTTGAAATTTTTTTTTGCCAACTTTTTTTACATACTTTTTCAGAGATAGCATAAAAATGTTTCCTAGATCAGACTAAATTATCAAAGACATCAAATCTTTAGGCTCAGAAATACTAAGATTGTATTGCACTGATGACCATACCACTTATTTTCTCTTTTTTCTTGAATCTGGGACTCCACTCTCATTGTCCTCATTACCTTCTTACAGTACAGCTGGCCAGTTTCTCAGCCCATTGCCCTGCTCCTGATTCTGCCTCCCTAAAGTCCATGGTTGACACGCTGTGGGCAGCAGCCTACCCTACTAACACTCTCTCACCACCTCTTCCTAGCTCAAGAGTGAATGTATTCCTCACTTGCCAAGTCTTTCCCTCTTTCCAAATACTCTCTAACACATGGCCTCCTCTGCCCTTTGCCCCCCAACTTTTTCTAATTCCCATCTCTGTACTTGTTCATAATATCCCTGTCTGGGATCCTGGAATATGCTCTCCACAACTCCCTGCCTGGAACCTTTCTAAAACCTACACACTTTACAGCCCACTTTAATTATCACCTTAAGGATACAGTAATGTGGTGGGGCTGGATTCTCTCTCCTACTTGCCATAGCATCCATGACTAGTCTGTGCCTGGACCCATGACTACATATAATTACCTATGTTTAATTCCTACAGCATAGACCTCCAATTTGATACGAAGATGAGGAGAACATGATCCCTTGTCCTTAAGGAACTATAAATGGTGACAAACGACAACCCAGTGTTTGTATTTACTACGTGCCAGGGAGTAGACTAAGTATTTGAACTCATTTAATCCTCACAAAAACCCAATGAAGGAGTTACTATCAGTATATCCATTTTATAGACAATTAAACTGAGGTTCAGAGAAATGAAATGACTTGCCTAAGATTATACAGCTAGTAGAATCCAGATACTAGTAGAACCACAGTCTCTTGTAAAAGAGATCAAGCATTTAGTGACTCAGCACAAAACAATGTATATTGAATTCCTACTATGCAAGCTATTGTGTTATATGCCATATTGAGAGAGAAAAACTAGTAAGGTAAAAAATCTGTTTTATTTAGCATTTCTGCCAGTCTTCTCTGATTGGTGATGATTTTGTGTTTAAATTCTGCTTCCTTAACTAAAATGTCCATTTTACAATACTGAGTGGAAATTAAACAAATGCACAGAGAACTGTGCCATAAACACAGTTCTAGGTCCCAGAGTTTAACATTTGTGATGGCAAAGTGACTATGATGAAGAAAGATCGTCTCAGAGGGAGAAAGTGCATGAACAGAGGAAATGAGAGAGAAATGTCGGGTTTCATGGAACAGTACATCCCGCTGGAATGAAACATAAAGTGACCAGGTATGAGGAGGGGTGGATCCGTCTGGAAAGGTTGGGTTGAGGTAGGGGTCTAACCACAAATGGAAGAATCTGGACCTATTCAGTGAAGGAAGAAGTGCCCTAAAAGGCAAATCTCAAAATTGGAATGCTGCTTTAAAAAGCTTAATGTGTGTGCAACATGTATTGGAGAGATGAGAATGAGATGAGAAGAAAAACACAGCAGTGGAAATAGAAAAGAAGGAAGGATACAGTAATGTGGTGGGGCTGGATTCTCTCTCCTACTTGCCCACAGCATCCCTGACTAGTCTGTGCCGGGACCCTAACTACATATAATCACCTATGTTTAATTTATCGTTTTTGTTTTTTTCCTTTGATCCCTGACTTATGGCAATGAGTGTACTTTTGAGTCTCTCAATGGAAGTTCATAGGTTGAATGGGGAGCTCAATACCACTAATATGCTGTATTATATTGAAGCTATAATAATTACTGTAATTTAAGCATATAGAAAGAGCTCAATAACTAATTATTAAATTGTGAATTATTGTTAAGCTGAATGAGAACTGCTGTGCTCCCAACTTCATTGTTCAGATCGATAGATACATGTTTTGTGCCTAAGTAATGTCTCTCACAGCAAAAGATGTTCCAGCTCTGTAGTGGCAGTCAGGTGTGGGCGTGGACTAGTTTCAGATCAAAGTCTCATTGCAAGAAGAGGCCTGTCATTCCCTCAGAATAGCTTTGCAGCCTTTCAAACTTATAATTGAAGCTTTGAAAATACATTTTCAAGTTATTTCTCTGTTTTTCATGAATTAAAGGCTTAATTAAGGCTTAAGGTTAATGAACAAGTCTCAGTGATCAAATTGCCTAAGCCCATTGGGCTCTGACTCTAGGTCTTACTATCTATGCCCTCAGAGCTCACCGGCAAATAGAACAAATTAAAGAAGGCTCCACCTTGAAAAGTACACAATCCCCTAATTCCTGGCCTGGCTGCATTCCCCAAGATTACTTTCTTGCATATTTTCTAGCTGCATGAGGGAAGAAGGGGGAAAAAAAAAGCCAAAACACAATTGCATGAACTTGCCTAAACGAATGTCATCTTGTGATTCAACAGGATTCGGGATCACTGAAGGAAAGGGAACGTTTCTTGTTCAACGTTTTCTTGTGTATGAAAACAAGTGACTAATTGACCCACAGATCTCTGATGTCTCAATGTCAGAGATCTATGCCCTTGCCAGATCAGGAAGATGAAAGGAAGAAAAAGATAGAAAAGATTAAAAAAAAGTTTTTGTAGGATTTTAAATTTCTTTTTCTTCCTTCTTTTTCTTTTTTAAGGTCAAACTCCAGGAAAGGGACAAAATTATGTAATTTGAACTTTCAGTAAAAGCATCTCTTGGTTTGAAAGTTCAAAAGGTGTGAAGAGTTTGCCCTTTTTCTCTATTTCTTGGATATTCACTTAATATTCTCAAGGTGTCAACGTAGAGGAAATAGTACATTCTGTCTACAGACATCCTTGTGACACTCAGAAACAGTCCCAGAAACCAGGGTCATAAACATGTGCAATGAGAAGCAATTCTATGAGCACAATCACACATTTTTAAAGGCGTATCTCAAAGTATTTCTTGTTTAGTTTATAAAAAGCTTGAAGGCATAGAAGAGAGTAAATGAAATAAATGTGTTTGGAAGATTCACTTTAGCAGAAAGATAAGATAAAGAATTTTCACAACTCTGGCCCACTTGATTTTTCTCCAGGTCTTGCATATTCAGGTTCCTGTATATCTAGGTTCCTAAAAAGAACAGACGATAAAACAAAAACCTCTCTATCACATGGCAGATAAACAAAAGGATTCCCAGTGAAACTGAAATTATTTTTTAGGATGTTGCTTATTCTAATGGGCAGTTTTTTGTGAATAGGAACAACAAAGAAACAAACTGTCATTATTGTAGTTAAAAATGGAATCAGAATAATTAGTGTCAACTGAACAGCAACTCTTCTCAGACAACCAAATTCTATTCTGCGTTCTTCCACATTGCCATTTGCCTTATGCTATCACCTCGGGATACTTGTGTTCCCACTGTTTATCTTTAGACCACTTGATAATCCCTTTTTTTCTTTCTGAAGAAACAATATTGTTTTTTAAAGTTCAACCAGGATTAAGCTTCTGGCCACATGGCAAAGTCTAGACAAATGAATGAAAAGCATCATTCTAGCAGTTACAATATTTAGTGCCTCATTAGTTGACAGGAGCAACTGTTACACAAAAGTAATCTAAAAAATACAAGCTTTTTTCTCAAGGTAGATTTATAGTCACTCTCCTGGGAGAGGTTTCTAGCATTTAATTTTGTGATAAAAGTAGATAATTGTGAGCACCATGGTAGTGAAGTGGGTCCAGTGCCCATTAATACAAAGAGGGCAAAGTGATCATTGAAACAGTGACTATATCCATAGAGATGAGAGCAAATACTAGTAGATACGTAGCACATGCCTCTCAGATCTGCTCTCATTAAAGACATTCATTTGTTTCCATTTGGATCGTTTTAGAATGGAACTGTTGCTATTTTTCTCATATGTAAGAAGTCCTTTTGCAATAAAACAGAGTGGTACTAAGCCAGTGAGGCTAGAGATACTGTGTGTGACTCAAATCAAAGAGTGACATTAAAAAAAAGAAGAGGAAGGGATTAGCCAAAAAACATGTACACATCACACATGGACACTGACAGCAGTGTGGTGATAGCCAGAGGGAAGCGGGGGTTGGAGGATAAGTAAAGGTGGGAAGGGGAGGGGGCAATGGGGATGGAAAAAGACTTTGCTTGGGGTGATGGGCACGTGATGCTGTGTACAGATGATGTTTTATTGAGTTGTACACTGAAACCTTTATGGTTTTATGAATCAATGTCACCCCAATACATTCAATTAAAAAACAAACAAACTTGCAACCCAGAAGCTCATGTAGGCAGAGCCATAACCAGGCAAAAAGCTTAGTTCCTAAATCTCAGCTTCTCTTAGAGTAGTTTCTACCCATATCCATCCCATCACCGTCTTCTGACCCTCCTCCCCTTTCTCTCAGAAAAAAAAAAATATATATAACTTTCTTAAAATAAATAGCTACAGATTAATCTGACATGGTCATTCTTATCCAAAGAACAAAAATACAATCATTACACTTCTCATTTTCAATTCCACTACCTCATGCTTCCAAGTGTTTGTTATGTCAGCAGCATCTTTCATATCTCACAAAGCATTTCTCAATCTGCTGTGGTTGCTAACTTGGATCTCAGACCACTGAAGCAGGACAAAAGCCCAGGCTCTTACTACAGATTATGTCTTCTGGGATAGGCTAGCAAAACTATTAATGTTTCAATAACTTGATGTCAGAGAATTCTGAACTTTTAGAGATAGTTCTTCTCTTAATGAAAAGATTGCATTGCACAAAATGGACAGAAATATATAACAAACTAGAGGCCCGGTGCACAAATTCATGTATGGGTGGGATCCAGCCGGCGGGGGGGAGGGGCCACGGGAGGTTGGCCGGCCCTGCCCCTGATGGGGGGGGCCGATTGGGGGTGGGGCCAGCGGGGGGGCTGTGTGAGGTTGGCTGGCTGGCCCCGCCTCCTATCAGGGTCGGGGGCCAATTTGGGACTAGGCCAGGGGGGAAGGGGCCGCAGGAGGTTGGGGGGGGGGGGCGATCGGGGCCCCAATCAGGCCAGTTGGCCACTGTAGTGCGTGTCATAGCGATAGGTCGTTCTGGTCATTCTGGCATTCTGGTCACTTGGCTTTTATATATAGGGATACATTTTGCAGGGAAATATGAATTTCTTGAGTGTTAACATCAAATAATGTAAAATTATATTTAGTTATTTTTTCCCGTTTTGTTTTGTTTTTTAGCTTACCTGTGGCATAACTCCAAAGGCTTTTCTCCACTGTTGCAAAGTTATTGAATCCCAAGACACACCATCTATTTGGATTTCTCCTTCGGTGTTCAGCAGTCTCAAAAAAGCCGATAACAAAGTACTCTTCCCTGATCCAGTTCTTCCCAAGAGGCCCACCTAGGATATAACAGCGATGGCATTACTCCTGTGACGTACAGATACTCTACCATAAATGTAAACTGGTAATATACTTCAATAAAGAAAACATAGGAACTGTTTATTTTTAAATAATCACCAGGGAAAGATTTTCACTTATTTATTCGAACCTTTTTTTGTACTTCCAATTATGACCAATATTGATCTGGAACTAAGTACCAAAACTGGCCATAAGGAATTGGATCCCTGATGCTGGCTTCCTTTATTCATGACTTTGGTAGTGGCAAAAAGGTTGAAAATGCCCATTTTCCATCAACGAAAAGCAAAGATACAGTGTCTGAACGCACATCATTTCTAAGGGTGGGCTTAAGCCAGAAGCAGAGACCCATAGTTTGATCTAGTTACAAACATAAACACAAACTTGAAAATGAATGAATCTGAAACAGTCCTAACACTGACTAGTAGATACTGTCCTTTATAAATAAGCAAGCATCAAGTTTGGGCCTAACAATAAGCAAGACCAAGTTCAGTGAGCTACACAATCCCAGGGAAGGCAGGGTGGGCCTTGCTACCCCTCATGAATAAGCACTTGGACAGCTGTCAAATCAAATTCTTACCCACAGCCTGACGGACAAGAAGAGGATTTGGGGAAGCAAAAAATATACTAAAGGAAAGTAAAAACCGTTCTTGTTACTGAAGACCATGAGAGCATAGCATGCGTAGTGAGGGGCGAGCAGGCACTGCAGGAACGTAGCCCAGCTCTGTGCTCTGATGTCAACGCAGACCAGCACTTGGAGGAAGGTGCTTGGAGTGAGATCAAACATTCCTGCACTTATTTAATGAATAAACTGCCCAACATTTAGTGGCACTGAAATGATGTTCATTTCTTCCCTTTAACATTATTCCTTTTTTTTTTTTTTTATCCTTCAGCCATTTTTATAGTAGAACTGAGCAAATGGTCCTTCAGAGTAGTGACTTTCACATTATCTATGGTAAAGGACAGTCACATTTTGTCCTGTGTTTTTAGTTTCTAACCCACTGCACATCAGTACTTTAAAAATCCAATAATAAAAATGAATTTCTAAATGCTTAGTCTTACTTTCTATACTTATCACAGACTGGTAACAGTTTGTAAACCAAAATCAGTTCACAGACACAATAAATGCTTTAGCGCATACAATAATCTTTAATAATAATAATAACTTATTAATCACTTATTAGGAACATGGTAATAAACTAGGCCTTTGGGATAAACTGGTAAATAAACAATGAGACAATTGTCTTTCTTTCATAAGAGCTCTATAATGAGACCTTAAAAAATGTATGTTTTCCATTTTGATGAAAGGGAAATTGGGGGAGGGGTAAAAAAAAAGGTGAATGGATTAAGAAGTACAAGTTGGTAGTTACAGAATAGTCACAGGGATGTAAAGTAGAGCATAGGGAATATAGTCAATAACATTGTAATAAATATGTATGGTATTAGATGGGTACTAGATTTACCAGGGAGATCACTTAGTTAGTTATATAATGTGTAATCACTGGGTTGTACACCTGAAACTAATATAATATTGCATGCCAACTCAAATTGAAAAATAAAAATTTAAAGTTAAAAAATGTATGTTCTCTGAGATAACTGAGAAAATCAGATAAACCAAATGTTATACACAACAGTCCTTTGAGGTTCTTCATACAACTAATCACAATCAGTAATTATTTTATTTATTCTTTGATTATTGCTTGTGTTAACTCAAAGAATATAAATTCTTCAAGGGCACAGCAGTCTATCTTGTATCCCCTTGAATTCTCAGCACCTGGTACAATGGTTGGCCCATATAAAGTGCTCAATAAATACTTGTTTGGATTGACTGAGGGGCAGGCAGATAGAAGGATGGATGGATGGATGGATGCATGGATGGATGGATGGATGGATGGATGGATGGATGGATGGATGGAAAGAAGGGTGGAAGAAAGGGAAGTAGAGATGGAGGGAGGGAAAGGCAGATGAATGAATAAACTTACTTAGTTGATCTCACAAACAAGTGGTTTTTGTTAATTTGGTCAATTTCTAGATCAATGCTCAATTTAAAAATCTTGTGAAATTCCATATGCAACTTTCATATTTGAATCAGCCCATGTTGTACAAACCCATTCACCATATGCCATGATTATTTGAACACAGCAGTAAAGCTTTGTATAAGCAATCTGAATATGCCCTATATAGGTGAGGTATAGAGAGAAGGAAAATTCAATAGGAGGAAGTAATTTCCTCTAAGGTCATATCAAGAATTTTTGATAAAAAAAATTCCTTGAGGTCCAGGCCCCAAATCATTGGTCAGGGTTCTAATGACTAGGATAAATGACATGTTCCCTTTCCTTAAAAAGCAAATACTGATTTTTAGAGAACTCAGTTTTTATGTTGGGATAAGACTAGATTCATAGGCCATTTATTAACCTTTTGTTTAGCTTTAAAATATTTAGCTTTTGCTCTGGCTTCCTTATATTATTGAACAGCTTGTATTACAGTATGTTTGACGTGTTTTTCATTCAACACCAAGGAATCTTACTGGTTTGTACCTAACAAAGTCTTCTTGTTATTTATATAATTGGCACTTACTGATTCTTTTCCGGGATTTGTTTTGTCAGGCTTCTCAGTGACCTGTTGAATAAGCCAGAGTACTTCCCACAAACAAGCTTTTAAGATCTATCCTAATTTCAAGTAAATGTTTTCTAGTATCTTCAATGCACCTCCTCTCTGAGAATTTTGGATCAAGATAAATCAAACTATTATGTGGAGAGTTAAACAGTGTTAGGTTTGGTGCTAGTTGTAAGTACATTGCACCATGAATAGAACAGTCTCAGTACCTTCTTTTCAGAGTAACTGAGTCACCATTTTAATACTGCAACAGATTGAAACCTGCTGTAATTATTTTTCATCTCCTGGTGCTCTCCAGAAATCAAGATGCCAAATCAAATAAAATTTAGATCCAAACATGATACTAACTGTACGCCTTATATGTTGACATATCTGTTTATTAATAACACATGCTTCTTAATATAATAAGTTCTTGAAAATATGCTCCTCATAAACTCAGTATTATAAGCTACTATTTCACACCAATTAAAAATATATGTTTTTATTGATTTTTAGAGATAAGGAGGGAAAGGGGGAGAGAGGAACATCGATGTGAGAGAAAAAAAACACACAAAAATCTTTCCAGTCAGATAGACCTGGGTTTAAGATCCCTGATACCTTAGTTACTTCATTGAACTTCAGTTTCTCCCACTTTGCACAAAAAGGGTAATAATATCTACCTTTTGAGTTATAATAAGGTCAAATGTGATAGCAAATAAAGGTCGTTAAACAGTGATTAGGACATGACAAGCACCCAATAAACATTAGTTTCCCTGTTTGGATGGTAAAATTTATAGCCTTGTGTGAGAACTTTTTAATTCTCCAATAGCATTTGGACAACGGCTTGCAAAAAATAGTTATGGAACACACATAGCCTGTTTTTTATAGATAGATAGATGATAGATAGATAGATAGATGATAGATAGATAGATAGATAGATAGATAGATAGATAGATAGATTCAGAGGAAATGAAATGCCTGTGCATATTATTTCTTCCTCATTTTACAGCATCTCTGATTACTACTCTCACATCAGGGAAACTGTGTATGGAAATGAGGACGCTGCAAATTCTGTCACTACTAGAACTTGGTTGACTTTAATTGAGTGGGCAAGTGAGCACTGGTAAAGCTAAGGGAAGGGAGGGTGTCAAGAGGAAGGAGAGCAAATCATTTACCACAGCTCTCCACCCTGGTTTATATAAAACTACTTGTTGCTGTTGTTTATAACTTGACGACAGTACTCTGGGCAGCCATCCTGGTGACTCCAGGGACACTGAGCTGCCGATTGCATTCCCCGCCGTATAAAGAAAAAGTAAATAAATAATTACGCTTTCCTCAATGCGAGGGAGGAGCGAAGAGGAATAGTTAATTTTACATAGTTCCAAAGCATAACTTTAACATTTCTTAGAGATCAATAATGAAGCAAAAAGGTAAAAAATCTCAGAGATTTCATTAGGGCTGTGATATAAAACAAATAGCCATCAACAACCTCATTCTAAAATCAGGGGTAAATTAAACCTAAAAGGCTAAAGTCTTCCCATTTATGTCCATTTAAAATTGTTTTCTATCAAAAGAAAAGAAACTCATTATTTATAATATAAAGAAATATAATAGCCCAGCCAGTGTGGTTCAGTGGTTGAGCATCAACCAGCACGAACCAGGAGGTCACAGTTCGATTCCCAGTCAGGGGGCATGCAGCCGATTGATGATTCTCTCTCATCATTGATTTTCTATCTCTCCCACCATCTCCTTCCTCTCTCTGAAATCAATAAAAACATATTTTCTTAAAAAAAGAAATATAATAGGCTAATTTTAGTAGTATGTGAATTTATTTATCTTAACTATAAGATTAATAAGATGAGTCAAAATTTCCAGTTTCTATTTTAAGCCATTTAGAATGGTATGCAGGGACATTTTGCTCATTCTATATTCTTTTTAAACTAAACTTTATCCAGTGCATTAAACTATCAAATATTCCTAAACCTATGGAAAAACAGCAAGTGATAACAGTCTCCTCCTAGCTCGTGAGAGTGGCCTAATAAACTTTCCTGACCATTATCTCAATAATTAAAAAAAAATTTTCTATTTGAAATTAATCCACAAAGACATGAAATTTTTAAATTCAGCTTTCATAAGACATGGCTTTCATGTATTCTATCTCAGTTTTTTTTTTTAAAAAAGATAACAATCAAAACAATATAATACTCCTGTATAGATTTATGGAGTGGCCCAGAATATGAGATTTGAAAACAATATTAAATCACATTTATAGAACATGAAATGTAGAAAGAATGACCATCTCTTTCTCCAAGAATCAATTCCAGAATCAGAATATTTGAGTACTTTCTATGTGTTCAACCCAGTGTTGGGATCCATAAGGAATGTTTCAAAATAATGCATGGTTGTTTTTGCTTATTAAATAATAAAATTTGCTTAGTAAATTACTGGGGGAACATTGATCTATACCTTGACAAAAACTCAAACTAAACAGGAAAAAGCATAGCAAAAAAATACTACTTTTTTTTGACAGAGTGTAAATTACGTAAAATTTAAGACATTAGATAGGGTCAATAACAAGATATTTCTCTTACAGAAAATGGAAGATAGTCTCAAGATGCAAAATCTAAAATGTTATAATTTTGTTCTATTTAATGACTTCTTCACTGAGTAACCTACTAATCAATTAGATATTCTGCAAATGGAATCATATTTAAATTAACCTATTATGTAGATACAGGACTCTGCAAACTAAATTTCATATGGAAAAAATAATGGCCAGTTATAACAACAACCTGAAATATGTGTGTTCAATATGGATCCTAGTCTACAATAATGGTGCTATAAATGGATTCTACAAACACATCATTCTAGGCTACTGATATTAACTTACTGAATCCAGGTCTAAAAAAATAAGCAATGTTGAAATCTCACCCTCTGGCCAGGACTTATGGAGAAGGAAATGTTCTCTAAGATGGCATTCCCGCTGTCTATGTATTTTGCTGTGAGGTCTTTGACGATCATTTGGCCCCCTGAGGGCCAGATGTCATCTTTCTTCGCATGCTGATTCTCAATAATCATCACTTTCGAGAGTTGTCCATCCTTGGACGGTTTTCTTGATTTGGTGGATATACTTTCTTCTGTTTGCATGTCTATAAACTTAAAGACTCGGCTCACTGATCGCATCTGAAATGAAAATTACAATATTTTATTTTTATTTGTTTTAGAGCTGCAGGCAATGTCATAACTAGTTTGATGTTTCCTAAAAAATATCTTGTAGGATGTAACACTCGCTAGTCGACACGTGGTTATTTGTCAGAAGGTTTTACAATGAACTCACAGGAAATAATTGAGTAGAATTAAAAGCTTAATCAAAGAGATTTAACTAGGACCTATATAAATGGGCTTTGGCTAGGCCTGTTTATTTTTCTGATTCCTTAATTCTTAGGTATTAAGCCACACATAAATAGTCAAACTATACTCAGGAGAACGGATAATGTCAAGGAGAAAACTATTTTCTACTATGAGCAGCACTGCACAATGTTGTACAACTGGAATATTATAATAAAATGTTCCACACCTCAAAGCTAGCACGGGATATTCTTACCTTTCTCTTGAAGTGCCTTAATAACTCTCCACAATTCTATATGTCAGCTGGACCTCACAAAAAGGCTTCAAAAAATTTAAGTCATTGGCATACATCTGTAGCTAAATAATTATATTTTAATCATTTTAAAATATTAATTTCCATTGCTGAGCAAAATGTGCCTGTGTGTAATGGTTGTGTTTGAAATGAAATATGTGTCTGCTTTATAAATGTATTCATATAACATTTAATAATGTATATATTTAATGTACATAGAAATAAAAGTTCAACTATGAATAGTTATGATTTATGGGAATTTGGAATATAATTTTTTAAAATATATTTTTATTGATTTCAGAGAGGAAGGCAGAGGGAGAGATAGAAACATCAATGATGAGGGAGTATCATTGATTGGCTGCCTCCTGCATGCCCCCTACTGGGGATCAAGCCTGCAACCCAAGCATGTGCCCTTGACCGGAATTGAACCCGGGACCTTCCAGTCCGCAGTCCAATGCTCTATCCACTGAGCCAAACCAGCTAGGGCAGAAATATAATTTTTAAAATACAGATCACATCTGAAATAAAAATAACAATATGGAATATAACAATGGTATATAAAATAATGTGACTCAGCCCTTCCCAGGTCTTACTAGCAGAAATTTACTGCTTTACTTGCCTTAAAACTAATTGTTGATTCTGGCTTTACTCAGTCAAGAATTTATCCTTCTCCTTTACAGTGTTAATGTATTATTTTATTTATAGTTAAGGCTTAGCTTATTAGAAATGATATTTTTGCCAAAAAATAATAGGTGGGAAGAAATACATTTGTAGTATTTGCTTCTAGTACTTCTATTTTTCATCGTCAAAATTATCTGGGAAAAATTATCTTTAGTATGGGATGACTGGTAGATGAAGCTGAGGAATTTAGACACTAATCCTCAATGGAACATGAAAAGGTCCAGTTTAGTACATCTAATGGTACTGCCTGTTTCCACATGCCATTGATCAAGCCTGCTGTTCATGAAGTTCTTTCTTTTATCTAGAAAATCTGTGCTTCAGTTTCTTTCATTTTGGAATTACCGTCAACAATTGTTTAAGATTCAAGAAGAGAATCCTTTTAAGCCAAACCCATCGTTAATGGAAGTGAAATGTATCCAAAGCCCACATCCATCATAAATAACTCGAGGAGATGTCAAAAGCATATACTAGTAATCATATTGCTCCCACATGTAATATTTTAAAATTACAAATTATGGGTGACTTTCAGGGGCTGTTAAATCCTGATTCAGTTATTTTTTATTAACTTTGAACTAAAATATACTCCTGCATTTCACTCTCATTAGTTTTCACAGAATGCTGCTAGTCTATTTAAAGTCTGGAAGATAAATTATAACTACTACTGAAATGGAACTGCAGGAAAAATAGCTCTAATACATTTCAAATATCTTATTTATCCTGCATAAGAATAACATCTTTCTCTTGAAATGAGAAATTGAGGGAAATGCAGAAATCTAGCTTAATTTTATAAAATATAGTTGAAACCGTTGCCATTTCTACATACCAGTGCTATGAAGAATTCCAAACTTATCTTTGTTAAGTGCTTTAGAATGTCCAAGAAAAACACTATATAACAAAAATCCTTCATTTTAATACTTCCAAACAATCAATAAAACATTTAAGGCTTGCTATGTGAACTACTAAAAATTATGTGCAGTGTTATTAGAAAATGATATCTAAAACTACTATTTTGGCAGCACTGAATTCAGTATGTAATATTTTTTTTGTGTGTATGGGGGGATCTGTGTTTGTGCACACAAAATTACATTCTCCACTAGTGAGGCTCACCTTGAGGGTGGATCCAAAACTATTAATGCCTAATGTGGCCAGTAGGACATCCCTATCAAATTTAGAAAATGAAAATTTCAAATTCTCATCTTTCATACAGTCTGGGTGCTGAAAGTGACCCCAGGACAGACTGATAGTTGCCCACAACATGACCTGGTTACCCTGACCTGCAAAAGAACAAGTTCATCTTAACAATGGGCACTCATCCACAGCATAAGAGCAGACATTCATTCATGGGTTAGCACATGTTCTCACGGGAAGACAAGGTGACAAAGGCGGACACCTGCATTGCAGTCATCTTGGCAACCACTGAAATGCCACTACTGAATAGATAATGTGGCCAGATAATACTATTAATTACTAACAAATGCCTTGCACTTCACTGGTTCTCCACTGTGCACATTCTACTTGAAGTACAAGGTATTAGTTAGTAATTAATTAGTTTTTGTGAAACTTGAAAATTGAGTAATTTGAGGGGCTCTTCTTTTTAACAGAATCAAAGTTATGCAAATATAACTTTTGAAGTGAGAGGACCTGTAGCTCATGTTTCAGGGGGCTTCATGTTAAACCTACTGTGCCTATGACAATAACATTATTCAAAGCATTCCTTGTATTTTCCCCATTTAACGCATAGCTTACAAATTTTTTATTAGTGATAAATGAATTCGTTGTTCCACCTCACATGCAGAAAGCAGTCTGTAGGGAGAATGGCAGTGTGGTGAGTAGTTAAGTAGGTAATCCAGGTTGCAATTGTACCTCTGAGCTTCTCAGCCTGAAAATATACTTTGCTATTTGGATTAGAAGGAAGTTGCAACACACCAAACTATTTTTAGTCTCATCTATTTGTTTCCACTGAGCTTTTAAACCTAACTTAATCCTTTTTCTAATTTAGAATGTCTACTCAACATTTTCAGGTGACATGTAAAAATGGCTGTGCCACTGTCCAGATGGAGTTAGATGGAAATTCAGATTTGGCAATTATCAAGAGTGACTGCCAACTGGCAAACCCCAACCTTAAGATGCTGCTTCCTGTGCGTAGAAAAGCGTTGCCAGAGGAGGAATGAGGGGCAGCTCTGTCTGGCCCGCTGACAGCAGTCGCATTGCAGCCATCCCCACTTTAGGTGGGAGCATTTAGATTATGAAAAGTAAACGTTAAAGTAAAAATGAGCCTCGAGCATTGAATCTTTTCTTCTTATGAAAAGGAAAACTTGACATAATCTGTAAAGATTTTTTATAAAATGGGAGTTTAGCCGAAACAATGTGGGATTTTTGCTTGAGAATCATCTGCTTAAAATTTTTGGTTCCATTATTCAGATTTACTATGCTCCAAAAAGTATCCTAGGTCAATCTTTAAAACTGAGTCTCATTACCTTTATAGTAACATTTAAAGATACTAATCTAAGCACAGGAGAACAGTCTATGGGGAGTGTGATAGTTTTAACAAAAAGATAGCTCCTTAGCCTCACCTCAAACTTGCTTTATAAGGAACATGTCAAAGTGGAAAAAGAAAATAATTCCTCATTTTCCTTTTCACTTTTTGTTGACAAAGAGGGGAAAGAAGGTTTAAAGACCTTTTCTAGAATAAGTCATGAAGCCACATTTCTCTCCCTCACAAAAAATATTCTAGTTCCTTTTATCCTTTAGTTGTTTAGAAACCCAGGCATCCAAAAGCCATGACAATAGAAAATTTATTTTATAATCCTCATATCTGGCTGGCGATATTGCAAAGAGATTTCATAATTGGTTATTATAGGAAGGTTGCCCAGAAGTAAATGTGAAGAGAAGCATCTGGAAAACTTACATGATGTGAAAAACATCACACATTTGACAAGAGAAATTTTTAGAATGTGAAGTACCTGAAAGTAGGTATTAAAATATTTTAAATCATAGCTTCTATGGGTAGGTCCAAAGTAACTGCTTTTCAGCACTCGTAACACACCTGAAACCCAACGCCCTATTAGAGTCATTGGCATAATCTTTAGGCCATGCACACAGACTTAAGAGATAATGCTTATCATGAAAAAAGGCTCTGCTCAAAATACATTCTTGAGACTCTAGTCTAGTTTTCTGTGTCTATCACTTGTGCTCCTAGAGTAAAAAGTCAGTACCATATTGCTATAAATTATTAACATTAACAGCATAAGTGAGTTACTTATAGTATACTATAAACTAACCCTTAGTAAATGATTACCACTTGCTATCTCACAAATGATTTATATAGTCTAACCTGTGGCAAAACACAGGGCAAGTGAGTGTCACTTTCTCTGACTGCAAGAAGTTACAGAGATTGTTTTTGACATGAGAAAGAAAACCCATTACAACTAACGACAAAATACTTGTTCTAAGTAAACATGGAGGTATCAAAAATATGCTGATGCTTATTTTCATTAATTAAGAGCTTTAGTAATCATGGTACTAAGTGTGCCAACAGGCAAAGGAAGACTCAGATTTACCCTTTTGTCTGACATCATTCATTGAATCTATTATTCAATTGGAGATTACTTACACTCTTTCTTGTGTTTTGTTTTGTTTTGTTTTTGTTTTTTAAGCACATGACAAGCCATCAGCAAGTGCTTGGTGAATGCAATCGGATGTCTGTGGTATCCACTAAAAATATTTCAAAGAAAAGCTCAATAAGCGGAGTTTAAAATGACATATCAAAATATTTTGTCCAGGTTTTTACTATTTCAATAAATAACAGGCTTTTCTAAGCATCTTCATTTTGAAATATTGTGGCTTCCCCAAACTCTGTCATTAAGCAATTAAACATCATCCTTTATTTCTTGTAGATAATTTATATCTATCTTACTATCTATCTATCTACCTACCTACCTACCTACCTACCTACCTACCTACCACTGGTCAATATCTAGGATAAAAATGATTTGCTAATGGTCCATCAATTCTAAAGCAAATTCTATGCCATAGATCAGAAGTCAGCAAAACTGTGGCTCAATGGCCAAACAAGCTATACCCATTTGTTTACATTTGCTTTGCCCTACAAAGGCAGAGTTGGGAAGTTGACTAGAGACCATATAGCCCGCAGAGCTGAAAATAGTTACTATCTGACCCTTAGTAGGAATACGTTTGCTGATGCCTTGCCATGACTCAGAAAATCGGAACTAAAATGAATTTTAGAGGCCATCTAATCTAGTGATTTACAAGTCCAGATATACATTAGAATCACCTGAAATACTTTTAAAAAATGTAGACACCCTGCCCCCAACCAATAGAACTGATTTAATTGGTTTTATGGGACCTTGAGTAATCTAAAATTTTATAATTCCTCATCTGCTGCCAGGTATAGAACCTCTGATCTAATCCCTTCCTTCTTGCTATAAACGAGAAAATCCAAACACAGGAAGTTAAAATGATAGGCACAAAGCTCAACAAATTTTCAAACTTTTCAGCACTCCAGCAATCCCTTAGGGTTCTCATAAGCCTCTCCGACTAACTAGGGACCAGAGACCATCAACTGGTTCCGAGTTCTTTAATCAGCTCTGACAATGGCAGAGGTGAATACCTGAATCATTGGACTTCAGCACTTAGGGAGAGTGGCAGATATGTGCGCTTCCTGTGAGCATCAAAGCCTGGGACATGCCAATCAACGGTTGGAATCTTTCATATGAAAAGAGTTCAGAAGAGAGAAAATATCAGAGCTGATAGGAATCTTAGAAAATTCCTAACCAAACTGTTTCATCTTACAAACGAGAAAAGTGAATCTCTCAAGGGTGTTAATGACATGTCTAAGTTCTTACCACCTTTTAGGTGGTAAGGCCAGAATGAAATGCAGAGTAGAAAACCACTCTGCAGGATGGAACGAGAATGGTTAGATGGAAAGAAATCTTGGGATAGAGGTCATGAGAGGAAAATATACCACAATGGCTCATGAGAACTGAAAAACAAAGATATGATCAAGAGGCCATTTAAAGGAGTCAAAACACACACGCACACGCACAAAAACAGGATAAATGAACCCTCCTCTCAGATTCTTACAGCACAAACTATTTTCTTTCTTTTTTAATCCTCACCAGAGGGTGGGTCTATTGATTTTAGAGAGAGAGAGGGGGAGAGAGAGAGCGACACAGAGACAGAGTCATCAATATGAGAGAGAAACATCAATTGGTTGCCTCCCACACCCAGACTGGGATCAAATTCACAAAGGTTCAGTGTATGGGACAAAACAAACCAACTGAGCCACCCAGCCCTAAGAGAAACTACTTTCAATACAAGATAATTAGGCATCAGAAGCATTGAAGAAAAGTCAGGTTCCCCTTTTCTCTTCCCAGCAGGTTTCTTAGTCATTTGATCTTTACTAAACCCAAAATAAACACGGGCAATAAAAGGACAAAAGGAGAAACAGAAGAAGTTTCTATTGACAGAAAACTCTTTTCAGATTGCATCAATCTTGCAAAAACTTTCTGTTGCCCCATTAACTGGAATCTAAATGTGAGCC
Organism: Eptesicus fuscus; assembly: GCF_027574615.1. Lineage (NCBI taxonomy): Eukaryota > Metazoa > Chordata > Mammalia > Chiroptera > Vespertilionidae > Eptesicus > Eptesicus fuscus. Next base: position 71,831,458 of record NC_072486.1, read on the forward strand.
CTACAGATGCACAATCTTCCCTGCTCATTGTTTTCTTCTTCTTGTGTTATAAGGTACATACAATACAACAGGGATGGTTTATCTGCTGATGTCGTTAGAGAATTAAGGAAGCAAGATAAAAGTCACATGCTCAGATCTTTTGTTTTTGTTTTGTTTTTTAATTTAATGTTATTGTTTAAAGTATTACAAATAGTAATATTTATGCTATTAACATATTAACAGAGAGCCCTAAAAAGACATAAACTGTCAACTGCCTCATTCAAACAAAGACTATGATTGTAGGCAAGTTGTCAGTCACCAGATGGCTTGATACATCACCTTTGTACCCTTTAGCTCTTATTTATTCATTCATTCATTCATTCATTTTTCATTCATTCATTCATGGAGGCAGAAATCTAGGTGTGCATTGCCTATTTAAGATACATAATGCTTATCTAGCTAAGAATAGGAGAAAGAGAGCATTATGGCACTAAAAATGGCATCTTGTGAATCCATAGGCAATAAATCAGTACTTTGCTTTGTTACTTAAGAATGCAACAAATTTAATATAATAGCATTAGCAATAATTACAATCTATATAATATTTGATGTATGGTGTTAAAACAAATTAATATTTCTCTTTTCATCCCATCTACAGAAGGGTATGAGATATGTAATTGATATGAATAGACATATACACAATTCTAAAATGAAGAATGAATTGACATAACAGTTTTTAAAACAATGTTATCAATTGAATAATTGGAAATCCCCTAACATGGGAGTTTATAGTGGAAATTATTAAATTAGACTCTGATAAATTACAATAGTCTTTAATTTCTAGGCTGATTCACAATCTATTATACTATAGTAAGTCCTCACTTAACATTGTCAATAGTGACTTTAAGCAAAAGGATGTATAATGAAACCAATTTTACTATTAACTAATTGATGTAAATAAGAATTAAGGTTCCTACAGCATCTCATTAACGCTATAACAAAATGACATTGAATGAAACAATGTTATTTGAGAACCTGCTGTATATTGTTCATAAGGTGCCAAGGTCCACATAGTTTTTTCCAACCTGCTAAATAAACCTAGACAAATTAGTATATAGAATAGACACTTGTTCTTTTTCAATCATCTCTAGATATTATATGTGTATTTTGAAGAGCTGCTGGACAAGAACTTATGGCCTAAAATGTCAAGTCTACTGGGAGATACCTATCACTGTGTTTTATGAACACTTGGAGGTATCAAATTGGTACTTGGATGTATGTTTAGAGAGCAGGGAAGTAGTCTAAACTACAGATATGAATGTGTGATCCTTTAAGAGATGGGTTTTGAATTATGGAGTTAGATAACAACAGCTAGAGAGAGTGTAGATAGAAGAGGGCTAGAATATAGCTGAGATTTAAGAGATCTGAAAACACACACACACACATACACACACACACACACACACGCACACACACACACGCACACAAACACACAAAACACAAAACAAAAAACAACAACAGGGGCCAGCAAAGAGGAGAAAGGTAGAATCAGAGAGGTAGCAGGAACACAAGGTGAAAGTAATATCATGAAAATAAGAAAGGAAAGTATCATGAGAAGGATTTTTCCATGGCATAAATACTGCTGAGAAGTTGAGGGAGACAAGAGCATTGGCTCTGGCAAGGTATTGATCATGAGTCACAGGGGTGATAGAAATGAAATGAAATAGGTTGTAGAAAGAATGGGGAAAAGGAAATGGAGACAGGAACTCTTTACAAGAAGTTTGGCTGTAAATAGGTCAATGAAATGGGGTGTAAGCTGGAGGTCCAGGGAAGGTAGTTGTAAGCTAGAGAGAAAGATCCAAACAAGAAAGGTTAATTGTATATTATCGGCCTTTATATAAGAGCAAAGACACAGAGCGAAGGTGGAACACATGAAGAGAGGTTCAGCAGGGTAGTGCAACTGGTGAAGAGAAAGGAGGTGCTTCTTTCTGGTTGCATCTTGTTTCTTTCTTTCTATAAAGTATGTAGCAAAGTCATTGGCTGAGAGTGAAGAAAGTAGAATTATTAAAGCACCTGAGAAGAGGCAAAGAGGTAGGAAAGAACTATCTTAGGGAATAAAATAAAGAATTAATTAGGGAGATCCAAGATGGTGGTGAATAGGTAGAATGCTACACTAACCTCCTCCCAGGACCAAAGTGAAATTACAGCTAAATTATAGAACAATCATCCTGAATAACCAACTGAAGACTAGCCTGAAGACAAGTCTTATAACCAAGGTTTTACAGAAGAAGACTCAAGACTAGTAGGAAGGGCAGAGATGCAAAAAGGGCTGGCCCCACTCCCACAGGTGGTGGTAACAGCCTGGAGGGATATCTCAGCTGCAGGGGTTCCCCTAAAAAGCCTGGGGTCTGAACCACAAGCTGGATTCCCTAGCTCAGAGCACCAGAGCTAGGAAGAGGCGCCCACATAACATCTGGCTGTGAAAATCAGTGGGGGTTCTATCTACCAGGGAGAGACAGAAGCCTTCTAGGGACACAGGTGCATTCTTAAAGGGCCAAAACACAGAATTCCATTCACAGTCACTTACCCTGGACTCTGGCAGAGAGAGGGCTAAGCCAACTAGAGTCCCATGAGAAAAATCTGGGGTATGTGGCTCTGGGGAGAGAGTCAAATACACTGAAGAAAGAAATTGAAGAAAATACAAATAAGTGGAAGAATATACCAGGTTCATGGATAGGAAGAATTAACATAACTAAAATGTCCATACGACCCAAAGCAATGTATATATTCAATGCAATTAATATCAATTTATCAATGTTGTATTTCACAGAACTAGAACAAATATTCTAAAAATACATATGAAACCACAAAAGACCCCAAATAGCCACAGCAATCTTGAGAAAGAAAAACAAAATAGAAGGAATCACACTAGCTCTAATCAAACTATGCTGCAAAAACCATGGTAATAAAACCAGCATGATACTGGCATAAAACCAGAGATATAGATCAATGGAACAGAATGTTGAGCCCAGAAATGAATCCATGGCTTCATGGTCAATTAATATTTGATAAGGAGGCGAAAACACACAATGGACTAAAGATAGTCTATTTAATTAATGGTGCTGGGAAAATTGAACAGATACGTGCAAAAAAAAAAAAAAAAAGAAGAAGAAGAAGAAACTAGACCACCAACTGACACCATACACAGGAATGAACTCAAAATGGATTACAGACTTAAATGTTAGACTTGAAACCATAAAAATCCTTGAAGAAAACATAGGCAGTAAAATCCTAGGCACCTCTCTTAGCAATATTTTTTCCTGTTGTATCTCCTCAGGCAAGGGAAACAAAATAATCAATAAACAAATGGGACTACATCAAACTAAAAAGTTATTGCACAGCAGAGAAAACCAACAGAATAAAAAGAGAAACTACTGAATGGGAGAACATATTCCCCAATGATACATCTGATAAGGGGTTAATATCCAAAATTTATAAAGAACATACAATTCAACTCCAAAATAAAGAAACAATCCAATTAAAAAATTGGCAAAGGACCTGAATAGACACTTCTCCAAAGAAGACATACAAATGGCCAATAGACAAATGAAAAGATGCTCAATGTCACTAATCATTAAAGAAATTAAAACCACAATGAGTTATCACCTCACATCTGTTAAAATGGCTACCATCAATAAATCAACAAACAAGTGTTGGTAAGGATGCAGACAAAAGGGTACCCTCATCAGTGGAAATACAGATTGGTGCAGCCACTGTGGAAAGGAGTATAAAGTTACCTCAAAAAATTAAAAATGGAGCCCTAGCTGGTTTGTCTCAGTGGATAAAGCATCAGCCTGCAGACTAAAGGGTCCCAGGTTTGATTCTGGCCAAGGGCACATGCCTGGGTTGCAGGCTCGATCCCCCGAGTAGGGGACATGCAGGAGGCAGCCAATCAATGATTCTCTCTCATCATTAATGCTTCTATTTCTCTACCTCTCTCCCTTCCTCCCTGAAATCAATAAATATACATACATCTTACCTTATAATAGACAAATATGCAAATTGACCGCACCTTCGCTACGCCCAAGCCACGCCCACCAACCAAGCCACGCCCATCAACCACGCCCACCAGGAAACCGTTGCAGGGACGTTGGGGTGTGGCGGAGCCCAAGGCTGGGAAAGCCGCCTGAGGCTTTCCCAGCCTTGGGCGCCAGCGGGGAGCCTGCGCCAATCGCAGGAGACCACTGGGGGTCGGCTCCTGCGATCGGGTCGCAGGGACGCTGGGTGCGGCCGAGCCCAAGGCCGGGAAAGCTGCCCGAGGCTTTCCCGGCCTTGGGCGCCAGCGCCGATCACAGGAGACCACTGGGGGTCGGCTCCTGCGATCGGGTAGCAGGGACGCTGGGTGCAGCCGAGCCCAAGGCCACCGCCCAGGGCCAAGCCTGGACCCTGAAAGAAGGTAGAAGGTGGTGGCCACAGCTAAGGCCTGGGTCCCCGGTGCCGGCAGAAAACTGGTGCAGGTGGTCAGGTGAATGAAGGTCTATTGCACGAATCTTCGTGCAAATGGGCTACTAGTCTACACTAATAAAAGAGTAAGATGCAAATTGACCATACCTTCACGATGCCCACCAACCAATCAGGAGTGAGTATGCAAATTAACCCAACAAAGGTGGCAGGTTAATTTGCATACATGGGCACCAAGCAGCAGGGAGTGGGGCAGGATGCAGGCGTTCCACACTGCCCCAGCCATTCTGGGCCTCTGGGCAGCGTGGGAAGGCGGAAAGGCGGCTCTGGGCCCGAGTGAAGGCAGTGCCGGCAGCCAGGGGAAAGAAGACCCATTCTTGAACGAATCTTCAGGCATCGGGCCTCTAGTGTGTGTGTGTGTGTGTGTGTGTGTGTGTGTGTGTGTGTGTATTTTTTTTTAATTAAAAATGGAACTGCCTTATGACCCAGTGATTCCACTTCCAGGAATATATTAGAAGAAACTTGAAACACTAATTCAAAAGAATATATACACCCCTATGTTCATTGCAGTATTACTTACAATAGCCAGGATTTGGAAATAGCGCATGTGTCCATCAGTACATGAGTGGATACAATGGAATACTACTTGGTTGGAAAAAGAAAGAAATCTTACACTTTGCAACAGCATGGATGGACCTGGAGAGCATTATGCTAAGTGAAATGAGCCAGTCAGAAAAAGACAAGTGCCATATGCTTTTATTTATATATGGAATCTAATGAACAAACTAAACTAACAAAATAGAAAAATACTAATAGATAGAGAACAGACTGACAGCTGTCAGAGGTGAGGGGGTTAGCAGAGCTGGGTGAAAAAGGTAGAAGGGATTAAGAAAAAGAAAACCCTCATACAAACAGACAACAGTATGGCAATTACCAGAATGAATGGGGTATGGGGGGAAGTAGAAGAAGGTATAGGGGGGATAAATGGTGATGGAAGGAGACTTGACTTGGGGTGGTGAACACACAAAACAATATACAGATTATACAATTATATACCTGAAACCTATATAATTTATTAACCAATATTACCCCAATAAATTCAATGACAAGAAAAACAAGTAATTAATTAGGAAAGAGTAATAAAAAGATTGTTGGCCAGTTTTGAGTGCTGATATTTGAGATGTATAGTCCATCATAAATACAAAGTGGCTAGAAGTAGTGATGAGGAAGTATTATCATCCAATTACCATTACTGGTTGAAAGCTAGGCCCCGGGGTATAAGCAATGGATGAGCTATAAAAGAAAATTCATATTGCCATTTTTAATAACTTCATAGTTCTGTTGACATTTGACTCTGTGTTCATGTCAAATGGGGAAATAAAATATTCTTTAAAAATCTAAAGAGGTTTTTTTTTCTCAGTAGCCCAGCAGAAAACTAAAAGCATGCATCAAACAAAACACTGTGTTTACTGCATTTTAAACTGAGATCTGAATTCAATTAACAAATCAGTAAGATAAAAATGAAAACATATTGAGTTTTTTACTTCAGAGGTCACAAAGACCTTTATTGTTAAGACCATTCAAATGTGAAACTTGAGGACATAGGTATCTCCCCTTGTATTGTGAACATATGCCAGGTGAAAATTTAAAAAAAATTACTGTACAACTTTAGCAATTGCATGGGTGAAAGCAGTATGATGGGAATTAATACCTAAATAAATGCCCACTGAGGCTCCGGAAAGACCACTGTGTGATTTAACAAGGAAATGAAAACTAACACAATCACTTTGATAATCAAACTAAAGAACATGACTTTTTAAAAAATGAGATAAAATGCAAATATTGACACTTTTTTTTTGTTAATTATCACCTAAGGATATTGTTTCAATTGATCTTTAGAGAAAAAGTGGAAGGGAGGGAGGGAGAAAGAGACAGAGATAGAGAGAGAAACATAGATGTGAGAGAGACACATCGATTGGTTGCCCACAGCATGGCCCTAAAGCTGGGGATGGAACCTGAGACCGTTCAGTGCACAGGGCCAATGCTCTAACCACTGAGAAACTCTGGCAGGGGCCAAATATTGATACTTTTTATAGTCTGTATTAGAACCTAATTGTTCTTTGCAAATTTCCTTTTAAATTAGGAGATGAAAGACACAATGTCAAAACATAGGTCACAAAGCCCAGGATGCCATGTGAAAAACTAGAGAAGTAAAAATACCTTAAGGATACCTTCATGGAGATTGGACATACAGAATAGAACTGCAACAACAAAGGTTTTGGCATCAGTGTGTAGAGGTTGATACATTAAACCAAGATAATTAATATGGCAAAGAGAAAGGAATTGTGGATATTTAGGTTGAAGAGACATTTTAGAAAAAGAGGTGCCATAATGAAATTTTTAATTATAAAGTCAAAGTTGTAGCAAGTTGGAACAAAGAATTAAATAAATGCAAGCACAATATTTATTTACTCTTCTCCTGCTATTTTTCAACAGAAACATTTTGAAGTACATTTATAAGACCCAACCCTAAAAGCATGAAAGCTGAGTGAGGAGATGAATGAGTAGCTAAAAAGAGCTGGCCAAACTCAAAAAAATAATGTTAAAGGAAAAGAGATAAACCGTACTATAAATCATGTTAAAGTTAAATTACATTTTAATGAATTATTAAAATTCTTTGGTTAAATAAAACATCAAGATACATAGGCAAAAAAAGGACATTAGAAAGTTTGGGGTTTTTTCCCTTAGAGATTTTTTATAATGATATTTGTTCTGGCAGGAATTGATTACACAAATGTCACAGCTGAATGAATGTGTGTGGTTTGAGAACAAGTGAACTGCCTCAAGAATGGGAAAAGGAACTTGGACTGCAATAAAAGTAATTCTCAACATGGGTTTCTAGACCCTTCACCAATCCAGTAATGGATGACTGGTTTTAAATAGAGTACTCCAGATAGACTAAGAAAAGTTGATGATTAAGCTATCCAGACAAACTACACTGTCTGATTGAAAATTATGTATTTGTGTTTTTATAAACAAAAATGGGAAATCTGCCTTGCTTCATTTATCTCTCATTCTAGCAGGCACGGGATTCGTGACCCTAACACTGTGTAGCTCATAAACCTACTGCAGGCTCTGCATTCTAGGGAAATAAGACAAGAGAAACAACAAAACTAAAATATGATCTTTGCATACACCAATCAAGGATACAATCGTGTGGTAATACGGATCAAGTAAAAAGAGAGAAGGCAATGATAAACACTTAAAGATGAGAAAGGAGCTATGACTACACACTGGGAATTTTAATACTAAGAAAAGAATATAGTAAAAAAAAAGGTAATGACGATAAATTTGAAAACCCAAGATAGGTAAGAATTTCTTAAACACAATACCAAATGCACAAAACATAAAGGGAAAGACTAATAAATTTAACTTAAAAGCTTCTTTTCATCAGAAGACACCAAAAGACCAACCACTGACTGGGGGACCATCTTTGAAATGTATAGAACTGATAACTGATCCAGAACTCATAAGCTCCAACAAATCAATTAAGTAAAAAGCCCAGTCTATTTGAAAAATAGGCAATCAATATGAACAAGCAATGAACAGAAGCAAAAACTCAAATGGCCAATTAATATGTATTAAGCTGCCCTATCTCCTTAGTAATCACTTCACATCTGATTGCCAAAAAGTAAAAAGTCTGAAAATATCAAGGGTTGTATATCATAGGGATGGATCTATGAGAATCATTATACTCTAATGATGGGAACATAAATTGGTACAACAGATTTGAGAAAAATTTAGCATCAACTAGTAAAGTTGAATGTGGCTTAATTCTATGACCCAGCGATACCACTCCCATGTATCTACCCTGGAAAGATCCTGGACAAGGAGACTGTAAGAATGCTCACTGTGGCACTAGATCTCGATTGTGGTTATCTATATGGAGGAAAGAAGAGCTATGGGTTTAGTAAGAGACACATAATGGCCTTCAATTTATCTGTAATGTTTTATGCCTTAATGTGGGGGGTTGGGGACCTAGTTGTCCCTTATGTGATTACCTACAATTGTTGGTTTGTCTGAATTTTCCATAAAAACAATATTTTAAAAATAAGAATTACTTACCAAACTATCCACATCTATGCTGGAGTTTACAGCCCACTGCAGTGTACTCATGATATTCATGGCTAATGTTAGAATTATACCTACTGTTCCTTGTCCGTCACCTAAGGGGGAACAAAGATAGAAACAAACGTTATGTTATTCCTCGTGAACCCCTTTATTTATACCTCTCCATACATCATTTAAAGTTACATTTCAATTTTGTGCCAGTTTTAACCAACTTTCATCTAAGTTCACCATCTATCACTAGTAATAATGCCCTACATATAGTAAGTATTCAATCAGTGTTTTAAATCAAAGAAAGATTGAAGATTAGGAAAGAGTTGCCCTTTTTTCAATGCTTGAGATATTGAAGAGGCCGTAGGTGCTGGGCACATACCATGTTTATCTTTTCTACTGTTACTCTGTGAGTAACAATACCTTCAAAGACTACAATGGACAATGGGGGAAAAGCCCTGTGTCTCAATGAGATCCTCTACGACGAATTCAGATGCTTTTGGGAAGAGAGTGGGCTTACAGTCTCACAGAGAGTTCCGCAGGGCTGCCATTTGGAAAGAGAAGACTGCCATTTATCTTATAAAAAAAACAACAACTAGTTCACCCAGGAAGAACAAAACTTAAGTGTTTATAGAGTAAATAGATTTTCAGGGCTGGAGAGGACCACTAATTAAAATTCATAAATATTCAGTATTTATGACCATAAAAATGTTCCAATACAAATGTTCTTAAATTATTACAACTTCATGTTATCAAATCACAATTACAAGTAAGTCTTTGTGTCTATTATGCATGATAAACCTGTCATAGTGTTCTAAAAAAAACAGAAGAAATACTAGTAATTCATCCTATCATTATTAATTGAAATTTTTGCTTCCATAATTCCTCTAATAGAAGACAAACCAAAGACAGCAGTTATGTCCTCTTAGTACTAAACCCGTGGTCAGCAAACTGCGGCTCGCGAGCCACATGCGGCTCTTTGGCCCCTTGAGTGTGGCTCTTCCACAAAATACCACGGCCTGGGCGAGTCTATTTTGAAGAAGTGGCATTAGAAGAAGTTTAAGTTTAAGAAATTTGGCTCTCAAAAGAAATTTCAATCGTTGTACCGTTGATATTGGGCTCTGTTGACTAATGAGTTTGCCGACCACTGTACTAAACCATTTATTCTAAATAGGTCAGATGTGTTCAGAATTTCAACATATTAGCCATTCTGAAGATTAAGATGAGAGTAAGATAAAATTTAATAGCAGTAACAATAATAAGCAATGTAAAATTTATGGGTATTTATTATAGGCCAGGCGCTGTACTAAGTGTTATGCACAAATTATCACATTGAATACAACAAATCTATTGGATAGATACTACTATTACATGCCTCCTGCCTTAGGGCTCCACAGGGCACTCTTGTAACTCTCCAACAGGTGACCCATTTTGATTTGAGCAGGATTCTGCTCTTACAACCAAACAACCCTTTGACCTTTGCTCTGAGTCTTTGTACACTGTCATATACATATTTCAATACTTTATATAGCTCCGTGTTCAACTTCTTAAATTAGAAGAACTCACTTATCTAATAGATTTTTACTTTTCTTATGATGAAATATTTTGTGGTTTTTTTACCCAAGATCTTAAAATTCAGCACATTTGTATTTGAAAAAAAATATGGCACTTTTACCTAGCATTTCACATCTGTGGCAGTTTTTGTCATGCAAAATTCTCATTAGGATAAATTTTACCAACTGGTGGTTAAAAGAACAAAACTTACCAGGGATGAGGCTTTTGTATGTGAGTGTGTGTAAATGCTGATGATTCTATTCTCGTATTCAGAGAGCTCTTTATTGGAGAGCTCTACTATTTTTTTAACTAGAGGCCTAGTAGACAAAATTCGTGCATTGGTAGGGTCCCTAGCGGCTGCTGGCTGCCAGCCAGGTACTACCTCCAGGCCCCCTCTCCCCCCACCCCTAGGGCCTGCTGCTTGCTGGCCCCGTCCCCTGGTCTAACTCTAAGGTCAAAGGGACAATTTGCATACTACCCTTTTATTATTTAGGATCCTTTACCAATATGAGAGTCCAGAGATGTGTTGTTGTTTTTTACAATCACAGATTTGTTATCTGACTTGCTCTTTGTCTCAGTCTGTTAGACCACAAAGTTGGGATAATACTATAGACAGTTCTAATTCAAAGACATCATTGTTCAACAACAAAACAATAGAAATTCAAGGAAATAATTTGTTCAACAATAAGCTAATAAATGTTTTGATTAACAAATGCCCCCAAATTGGTTTAAAGGTATCTAAAATTTTTAAGCTAAAAAACGTAGCATTTTGTTGGTTGACAACATTTTAAATTAAATGTTTAGCTAACTACTAAACAACTTCATAGTACCTGTTGTTAAAATGGAAATGAAGGTAACAGCAATGAAGAAGATGACAAAAATCATTTCTATCCTCATTTGGAACCAGCGCAGGGTTGACAGGTACAAGAACCAGTTGGCAGTATGTAAATTCAGAGCTTTGTGGAACAGTATTTCAAAGTAAGGCTGACGTCCAAAGGCACGAAGTGTCCATAGTCCTTTCAAGCTCGTAACCAGGTGAGTGAAAATTGGACTCCTGCCTGTGAAATATTCCCATAGAAAACAATGCAAATCATGTAAATGCACAATGCAAATTTTTACTACCACGTACCTGATAAAGTTTAGCTTAAAAGACAGCAAATGTCATTAGTTAGAATGGTTTCTATTCTGGTGCCAACTTGGAATAGATGAAATTTATAAATTTTTAATGTTACCCTCCTTTTGTAGTTGGCTACCATGGATGGGAACTTAATATAAAATCACTGCCATTATTTATTCATGTTTCTTGGCTACTTCTGGCCAGTTTTTCTGGCTAATTCTAAATTAATCACCATTGAGTGAAAATGGTTTTCTTTTAAAACAATTTATTCAAAGCCTTAAGAATGTTTAAAAGATTTAACTTAACAAATAACCTTCAATGCAGAAATGCACTTGAAATTTAGCCCCTGAAAATGCACCTGCACCAAGGCTGTTACCGAAAATGTGCGTCCCAAAGAGCTCAAGCAATATTTGGGGCACAAAAAAGCAGACCTGAAGAGAGAAAAGAAGGGTGTCTTAAAAGAATCCAGAAGGAAGAATTTTGTGCAATATTGTTTAGAAACTCTGACAAACTTTTAGTAATAGTAGCACTATTATTTTTAAATTTAACTTATATAAGTAAATGATGAATGAATATCCTATATAACCCTAGTAAGACTCTATACAGTTGTTTTAAAACCAAAATGAGCCTGGCCGGTGTGGCTAAGTGGTTGAGCATTGGCCTTTGAACCAGGAGATCATGGTTCAATTCCTGGTCAGAACACATGCCTATGTTTTTGGCTTCATCCCTAGTAAGGGACAAACAGGAGGCAGCCAATTAATGATTCTCTCTCATCATTGATATTTCTATCTCTCTCTCTCTCCTTCTCCCCCTCTGAAATCAATAAAAATGTATTTTTAAAAAGTAATTAAAAAACCAAAATGAATTCACATACTCTTAATTAACAAAATCAATCTATGTGTACTTTGTAATTTAATGTTTCCTTTGATATTCATACTAGTGGCCCGGTGCACGAAATTCGTGCACAGGAGGGGGGGTCCCTCAGCCCAGCCTGCACCCTCTCCAATTGGGGACCCCTTGGGAGATGTCCAACTGCCGGATTAGGCCCGATCCCTGTTGGACATCCCTTTCACAATCTGGGACCGCTGGCTCCTAACCGCTCACCTGCCTACCTGCCTGATCACCCCTAACTGCCTCTGCCTGCCTGCCTGATTGCCCCTAACTGCCTCTGCCTGCCTGCCTAATCTCTCCCCCAACTGCTCTCCCCTGCCAGCCTGATTTTGCCCCCAACCGCCTCTGCCTGCCTGATCCCCCCTAACTGCCCTCCCCTGCTGGCCTTATCTCTCCCCCAACTGCCCTCCCCTGCTGGCCTGATCTCTCCCCCAACTGCCCTCCCCTGCTGGCCTGATCTTGCCCAGTCTTTGCCTCTCTTTGTTTTTCTCAGCAGTCCTCCAGGCCTCCCTGTCTCCCTCTTCCTCTTTCCCAGCTGGGCAGGGGTAGGGCCAGTGGGGGCCACTCCACCCTCTGCCCACCCTCCCTTCCATCCAGGCCTCTCCAGGCCCAGTCTGTTTTGTTTCCTCATTCTAAGAGAGGATCCGAGAGTGAGCTGGGAGGGAGGGAAAGAAAGGGAGAAAAGGCTGTGAGCTGGTGGGCACTATGTGTGTCTGTGTGTGTGTGTGCAGTTGTGAGTGAGTGTGAGTGCCGGCCCTGCCTCCCCCGTTCCTGTCTCCGCTGCCACAAGTCCCAACCTACCAGAGCCTGCTGGTGCACAGCCTGGGCGTTAGGTCAAGCCTCCAGTCATTGTGGATGTGACGGACCCAGGGTTTTTATATATTAGGATACTTTTAATCCTCACCCACAGATATATTTTGTTTTGTTTATTTTTTTTTTTATTTGAGAGAGAGAGAAAGAGAAAACAACATCGATGTGAGAGAGAAACATTGATTGGCTGCCTCCTGTACATGCCCAGACTGGGATCAAACCTGCAACCTTGGTATGTACCCTGACCGGGAATCGAACTGATAAGCTTTTGGTATACAGGACAATGCTCCAACCAACTGAGCCACCCAGCCAGGGCTCTATCCATATAATTTTTAAAAGTCATTTTTATATAATGCAAAAGTTTACAAGCAGGAAAAAAATTTTTGAAACGTAGATTAATAATAGAGAATTATGAGTAGCTCTTGTGGACATTTTCTGAGGTGAGTGTTGCACATTCAGTGTCATACCTTCAGATTCCAGTTGCTTGAGTTGCTGGGAGGTGTGGAGAAAGTAGGCTCTCAATAAAATAAAGGCAGCGATCACTGGCACTGTTGCTAAGAGAATGTAGGGCTCTAAAACTGAGACCACTGCTACAGCTCCAATCACAATTAATACCAGCTGCAGGATCAAAGAAAACACATTGGTGTGTAAATATTTTCATGTTGCAGAGTGGACAAGGTATGTATGTCAGCAGTATATTTCTAAATAGCTCTTCACACTCTGTTCCATTCTCAATAAAAGGCAGGCATTTTCCTACTAGGACAGCTGTCATCTCAAAGTACTTTCTCATAAGTTTTCTTTGAATATTCAAAAATTGTTTAGGTTCCGCATAATAACATTTTGAAGTTTAGAAAGCATGGTGATCTTGGATCTCTTAATGTGCTAACTTCCCGTACACAATACATTGGGAAGGGTGACTTTTTTTTCTAGACTGACCCACTTTTAAAATAAACTTTAATTATAAGATAATTTCCATATGAATGTGAAATTTTAGTATTTATTTTGCTTAGACAATTTGTAAAAAATGGGCATTCATCTTGCAACCTTTTGAGTCAGAAAGATCTGGTTGAAATGTATTGTCATTTAAGCAAGCTACTTAACTTTTCTGAACCTAGTTTTCTCATGTTTAAGATTGAAAAAACAATTATACTTAATAACTAAATGTTATTCCCTTTATCCAAAATCCTGTTTCTGTTCCTTCAAACAATTGGAGATGACCTAGAGGCCCGCTCCCCCCAAAAAAAGATTTTGGGGGTATGGCTAATTTAATTTGAAATTGGATAATTTTTTCTATCTCATATGTTGTCAAAATAATTTTGTGTTTCGGTAAAGTCCATCCACTAAAGCTACAGCTTCACATTATTCACCAAAAATCTGGAGCCCTGTTGGCAGTCTCAGAAATAATCTAACCACATTGGTGTTCTTCAGGATCAATTAAAGGCTTAAATTCTATTTCCACATGACAAATCCACACATTTAAAAACACACACACAAGTCTGCTAACATTTATTCCACAATAATGCTTTTGAATAAAGTATAAACTGTTATAACAAGGGTTAAAAAAATAAACCTATTATAATATTCATATGATAATCAATGAGCCAGTTCTCCACCAATTTCCATGGCTGACATGTGCATTACCCAGATAATGAAGTGGAATACAGAAAATTTTGGTAGATGTGAGCAGGATGTGGGTGTAGCTAAAATCTGCATAAATCTTCTTTGAGTAGGTTATTTTCATCTAAAACTTATACTCATGTCTCCATGACACTTTTCTAGGGAAAATACCTGCACATCTAGAGGCATCAAATTCTGCAATAACAGCCCTCCACTCATTCAACAAATATCCAGAAAAATCTTTACTGCCAGACACTGAACTAGGTACATATGATGGCTCAATAATCTCAGGAAAGTCTTCCTGTTCCATTCTGCCCCAACAAGTGCCACCAGCACAGTGAGAAAGCCCCTGATGCCCTATTACTACATGACAAGATTTTATCAATTGGAAACCATTGTTTTATAATGAAGGATCCTTTCCCCAGAAATAGGATGTTTTGGGAAGAAAAGAGAAAAATTCTGATCTAAGCATGATTAATTAGGGAATATGACAATTTAAATGGGCAATCATATTAAAGAGCAGTGCGTCTGAAGGACAAATGCTGATACATTTGTAGCATGGAAAATTTCAGCTACTCCATCAGAATCAGGGTCTTTTGTTTGCTGTTGACAACTATAAATGCACTGTGTCCATTTGATTTCTGACATATTTCCCACATATCTGGGTAGTCAACTAACCAAGATATCACACTGGGTTAGAGAAGAATGGAGAAGGAAGGTACAACTGGAAGTGATGAAACATTCACAAGATAGATTTCCAGCAATTAAAATAATCCAGAATAGAGCCCAAACTGAGAAATAAATGAAAAATAAGCCTAAGTATTGAGGAAAATAGTTCTATTTGCCCCATAAGAGTCCACCCTTAGGCACTGAAGTTAGAATTTAATAATTTAGCATTATGTGCAAAATTGAAGGCACTGATTTAATATATTTGATATTCGGATTACACAATGAATCCTTAAATTCTGTCCTATTTTAATTTACAATGGTTAAGAAACAAGTCTTTTTGGACTGGGTTTATTAGTGAGAGGAACACAAAATAGGTAAACAGAGGGACTTCAGGACAAGATAAAAATTTGAGCACAGACTTCTAAATCCCATTCATTCTTACCCAAATCCTACACTTTGTCAGAAGAAAAATTCAACAGACTATAACACCTGCAAGGCACCATTCATTCATGCTCTTAGGAAGTGGGCAGCACATTTTTAACTACCCAAAGCATCTCGTAAGCATCCCTGACACCGACAGTCACACAGCATTGCCTGGAACTGGATCTGATAAGGATAAAGGGTCACTTTGAAATCAGTAATTAATTAATTAATTAATTAATAGGTAAATAAATGAATAAATATTAATTTAAAACCATGCATAAACACCAGATTTGGAATTCATAAATGATGATCCTTGAGAATTTTTAGTAAGGATTTAATGGAATTAATAGAATGAGTAGGGGGAAAAATGTGAAAGACACAGTAGAGATCAAAGTAGCAGGACTCAGTGTGTAATCCTAATATATAAAAAGCCAGGGGCCGTCACGACTGAAACAACCAGACCTATGACCGAACAGCAGGCTGCATGGGGCAACCAGGCCGGCAGGGGGGTGAGTGAGGGACAACCAAACAACTGAACAGCAGGCTGCATGAGGCGACCAGGCCGGCAGGGGGGTTAATGAGGGATGACCAAACCACTGAACAGCAGGCTGCTTGGGGTGACAAGGCTGGCAGGGGGGTTAGTGAGGGACAAACAAACGAATGAACAGCAGGCTGTGTGGGGTGACCAGGCTGGCAGGGGGGCAGTTAGGGGTGATCAGGCTGGCAGGGGGGGTAGTTAGGAGCCAGCAATCCTGGATTGTGAGAGGAGTGTCTGACTGCCGGTTTAGGTCCGATCCCCGAGATCAGGTCTAAACTGGCAGTCAGACATCCCCCAAGGGGTCCTGAATTGGAGAAGGTTCAGGCTGGGCTGAGGGGACCCGCCCCCCCTTGCACGAATTTCATGCATCGGGCCTCTAGTCTTATATAATAAAAGCCTAATATGCTAAGTGTCCAGTAGACCAGTCAGCCATTCAACCAATCAAAGCATAATATGCTAATGATATGCTAAGGCCACTCAAATGCTCGCTGTGATGTGCACTGACCACCAGGGGGCAGTCAACCAGTCGCTATGACATGCACTGATCACCAGGGGACAGACGCTACAACCAGTAGGTTAGCTTGCTGCTGGGGTCCGGCCCAATCAGGACTGAACGAGACGGACCAGACACACCCTGGAGCCCTCTCTCAGTCCCTCCCTGGCTGGCCAACCTTGTGCGTCACTCCCTGGCCCCAATTGTGTACCAGTGGGGTCCCTCGGCCTGGCCTGTGCCCTCTCGCAATCTGGGACCCCTCAGGGGATGTCGGAGAGCTGGTTTCAGCCCGATCCCTCAGGCCAGGCAGAGGGACCCCACGGGTGCATGAATTCATGCATGAGGCCTTTAGTTGTATGAAAGAGAGAAGAAATAAAAAAAGACCTAAAGGTTTTGAGGCTGAGAAGAGAAGATTTTGGTAGTTTAAAATGTGTAGGCTTCTGTTTCATTAAAAAAAAAAAAAAAAAATCATTCACCCAAACAGAGATAAGTAGGAGCTAGAATACAGTTTCTCTCTGTTTGGCTCCAAATTGCCATCTATGGTCCACTTCCATTGTACCAATCTGAAGCAGATAACTTTAGTAGTAAAAGTGACCATCATCAGGTTTACCTTCCTCCTTTTACAGGTTAGAAAGCTCAGACCCTTAGAGATTAAGTATCTTGTTAAGGTAAAATAGTCGTATCTTCAGACTAGAATCTTCATTTTTGTTATATGATATTCCAATCCAGAAAGCAAGATTGCCAGAACATTATCAAATGTTAGAAAATAGAGTAAAGGGAAATTAATTTTTTAAAGGAAATTTATAGGTATGCTTTCTTTGTACAAAAATTTGTTTCTGAAATGTGTCTGGAATTAAATTAATCAGAACATAATTAAATATAACCCAGGAGCTCTAGCAGGTTTGGCTCAGTGGATAGAGCATCACCTTGTGGACTGAAGGGTCCCTGGTTCAATTCGGGTCAAGGGCACATGCCTGGATTGCAGGCTCGATCCCAGTAGGGGGCGTGCAGGAGGCAGCTGATCAATGATTGTCACTCATCATTGATGTTTCTATCTCTCTTTCCCTCTCCCTTTCTGTCTAAAATCAATAAAAGTATTTGAGGAGCTCACAATTTAAAGAGCCCCAGTGAAAATTTTTTTAAATAAAATTGAAATTAATCAGATTTTTACTATATTTGATTGTCATATATTATGCTTCCTTATTGTAGACCTTTCTAGAAATAAAACAGGGAAATTAAAGAGCCCTGCCCAAACCCTTGTGAAACAAGAACTAAAGACTCCCAACATCAGAAATTAAGCAGGAACTATTCAAATTGCCAAAGAGAAAGCATTTGAGAGTCATCCCTGTGTCAAAAATTGTTAATTTATAAAATGAATATTTAAAAATTAATCTCCCAGAAGGACTTATGAAGTGAGCCTTATATTGATTCAGAAAATACTCAGTAGACTACAAAAGTAGGAAAAAAAAAAACTATCATGAATCCTTTGCAATCATGTCAAAATATCCATGTTCCAGTTTGTACCTGATTTCACAATATTACATTTGGGACCAGTCATTTACACTCCTGAAACAAGGAACAACGTCCATCATTAAAGAAAGACAGAGGAAATACTCCTTCAAATGCACAAACTCAAAGCACCAGTTAAAGAATTCTAGCAGCCACTGTTGAGTTATATCCCTCAACAGCACAACTGAAGGAAATCCAAGAAGTTAAAGTTCACTTAGAACAGTTAATGCATTTGAGCTGCCCATCATTTTAGATGAGGCAAACTGGCAATCTGGTTTTTCTGCACTTGCCAATGTTGGTTGTGTATATATACAAATGTGGTAGCCCATATTTTGTTGTATGGGTTCTCTCAAATAACGTATCATTATTGAGGGGAAGGGGAGCATGAAAGTGGGTGGGAGGAGAGAATGACTCATGGCAAGATAGGATGCATCTTGTTTCAACTGTCTCACCAAGGAGATCACGGAGACTGTGGCATTTGCTCTCTGGGGCTCGACTGAAGTCAGGCAGGAGCTGTTTTTAAACCCGGTCCAACAGCCAAGGTTATTAATTCACAACACACCTTAAGTCCTGTCATTATGGAATCCTAATGCAGTATCCCATAGCTTACCCCTATCTCCATCCCCTTCTTCTTTATTCTCACCACCAGTCCATCACCACACCCCAGAGACACATGCTCAAAGCCAGGCTGCACTGGAGGCCTCTTCAGATATTGTATCACCCAAGGATAGTTCTCACTAGTCCTGCATTTTTCTTTCCCCTCTCACCTTCTTGAGCATTTATTTATAAATCTGTCCCTGCATTATGGTCCTTACTATGAGGTGGATGGCTACCTAATCTGTGCCAAGGTACTCATGGTTGAAAATGTAGCCCACCAAAGAACTGGTTTTCATTTTAACATGGGCCCTCTGGAGGTAGGTGACTGCCATCAAATAGTGATGCCGATGTCAAAAATGTCATACTTCATGGACAGTAATTTGGGGGAAGGTGGTTTATTATAACTCTCAAATCACTCCCAAGTAGATGATTATTACATATTAATGTGGAATTACTTTGGGTTTGGGTCAGGTTCTAAGTTGTCACTGAATCTACTAAAATTATGCTTACTTTGAAGACTTTTGATATTGACAAAATTCATACAATAGAAAGGACTTCAACTCTCAAGCAAATGAAAAATACGCAAAAACTCGTTTACTTCTTTTTAAAAGCATGACAAATGCAAAGATAATCATACTTATTTTACAAAGACAAACCTGGATGAAGTCAAATATGGTAAGAGGCAGAAGATCATCCAAAATCGCTATATCTTTGGAAAATCTATTAAGAATTCCACCTGTAATATAAAAGAAGATAAATTCCTCAACAACCAGTAATCTTAAAAATACATTAATATTTCATAAATCTGGATCATAGTGGAAGCATTCAGAACTCAAATAAGACTTAGCATGTAATCAAATAAAAATGTAGAAAAATTTAGTGTTCTACAAAGGTTCTAAGGAACTGTGTTCAAGTTATTGTCTCCCACTTTTAAACCTTTATAAAATATAGATTGCAGTAAGATTCAGGCCAAAACTAATGTCTTTAATAGAGCCCTTATCACAAATTATGACAGGAAGGGGTACTCATCCTACTACAATCTCACACTTGCAAGCCTGGCTATGTTCTCATCATTCACTTACACCTGTAGTCAGACCGTTTAGCTCTCCTTCTCTGACCTCCTCCCTTTCTGACTCACCTCTGCAGAACCCGTGGCTTCTCCAATACCTACACCACATGTACATCCTCAGCCATGTTCTCCCTTTCTACCCTCTTCACTGGCAATCTAAGCTTCCGTCTGTTTTCTAAAGTCCAGACTCACATTTATAAGACTGGTAATTTCTTCTGTAAGTAGAAAAGAATTATATATGAGATGTCTACTATGCATCAGACACAATGCAAGGCACTGAGGTGACACAGGTGAAAACGCTGTGCTCCGTGTCCTTGAGGAATTCATTGTCTAGATTTAGTGAAACCATAACATAATGATGTACAAACAGAGTGATAGTGAATCTTATCATTCACCACCACCCCCATTAACTGCAGGATAAAGTTCAAAATTCTTAGTTTAATATTTAATGCCGTCTATGATTTGGCCTTAAACCCCTTAGTTAATACAAGCCTTCTCTACTCAAACATTCTGTTTCAGCCAAATTGTTTGATTCTTTTACAAACTTTACTTTTTAATTATAGTTGGCATATAATATATCAGTTTCAGGTACAAAACAGTGACTAGATATTTATATATCTTACAAAGTGATCACCCCAATAAGTCTAATACCCACCTGGCACCATAGTTATTACAATATTATTGATTTTATTCTCTATGCTGTACTTTACTCTCCCGTGACTAATTTTATAAATAAATCCCTTTCTTGGTTTCTTCTTTTTTAAAAACAAATATTTTTATTGATTTCAGAGAGGAAGGGAGAGAGAGAGTATAATAAAAAAAAACAACAACATGAGAGAGAATCATTGACCGCCTGTCTCCTGCACGCCCCCCCGCCCCACTGGGGATCGGGCCCACAACCCGGGCATGTGCCCCCGACCAGAATCAAACCCAGGACCCTTCCGTCCCCAGGCTGATGCTCTATCCACTGAGCCAAACCGGCTAGGGCTTGGTTTATTCTTTAAATACTCTCGACACTCTCTTACTTCCCTGCCTTTGCTATGAGGTTCCCTCTGCTTGAAAACCATTTCCTCTCATCTTTGTCAAATCTATGTCTCCTCTCCCTCCTGGGCCAATTCAAAGCAGCCTCTCCTACAAAGAAGCACCAATGGTTGCACCAGCTCCTCCTCTGGACACACTTAATACCTTTACTATATCTTGTCAGCACCTCTGTGTTATAATGACTGTACCCACGTCTTATATCATAGTTGCTTGTATTACATGTCTCATCTCTGTTTCTAAACGGTAAATTGCTAGAGGTCAGTGGGACCTTGCCACATTTATTTTCCATTACACATAACGCTCATCCAAAAGCCTTATATGTAGGAATTATTTAATGCATATTTATTGATTTAAATATTATTGATAAAGGCAAGGAAGTATTGGTTGCTGCTGATTATAGCAGAGAATATGTAGGTAACATAATGAGAAATGGGCCATAAATCAGTAACAGCAATGGTTTTTTTTTTTTTAAATAAAGCATCATCCTTGCATACAGAAATTGGGGGTGTGGGTAAGGGTGGGTAAAGAACATGTTATAAGGTCATCTTGCTATTTCAGTTCTCATGAGCATAAGGAAAAATGCAAAAACGGAGATGATTCGGAATCATTTTACAAAGCAGATTAAAGTTTGGAAAATAAGATGAATGAGAAAATGAAAAGAATGGTAACCATTTAATTATGAAAAAGAGAAGGTTCTTAACCACGATGTGTAGTGTTCAAGGGAATGAGGAGCTCTGAAACATAAAGAGGGGAATGGAAAGTACACCCCCGTGGGAATAAGGACCCTCAGAAGGAACAACAGGGAACTGACGTTTATTTCATGTTGGCTATGTAACAGGAAGAAGATTGCCTGTTTTATTCTCACAAAGATCCTCTGAGGTCCCCATTTTACAAGTACAAAAGCAAGGCTCAGGCTCAGAAGAATAACTTGACCATAATCATCACTCATATGGTGACAAGCCAGGACTCAAACAATTCCCATGCTCTTTCCAGTACTTCTCATTGCCCATTTATGGTTGCTGGCAACTTGGACAAATCCTCTATCTTCTCTGGGTCTCAGTTTTTCCATTAAAAAGAATAAAATTATTGAATCAAGGTATCTAACATTCCTTTTAGGTCTAAAATTTCTTAGCTTTAAAACATGGTAACAGAGGAATCATATCTCAACACTAGAGGCCTGGTGCACAAAATTTGTACATGGGGGCGGGGGGGGGAAGGATGTCCCTCAGCCCGGCCTGCATCCTCTCCAATCTAGGACTCTTAGGGGGATGTCCGACTGCCGGTTTAGGCCTGATCCCAAACTGGCAGTCAGACATCCCTCTCACAATCCAGCTGCAAGCTCCTAACCTCTTGCTTGCCTGCCTGCCTGATTGCCCCTAACTGCTTCTGCCTGCCAGCCTGATCGCCCCCTAACCACCAGCATGATTGATGCCTAACTGCTCCCCTGCTGGCCTGATTGCCCCCAACTGCCCTCCCCTACTGGCCTGATGGCACCCAACTGCCCCTCCTGCTGACCTGGTTGTCCCCAACTGCCCTCCCCTGCAGGCCTGGTTGCCCCCAAGTGCCCTCCCCTGCAAGGCCTGGTTGCCCCCAATTACCCTCCCCTGCTGGCCTGTTCTCCCCCAACTGCCCTCCCCTGCTGGCCTGATCACCCACAACTGCCCTCCCCTGCAGGCCATCTTGTGGCAGCCATCTTGTGACAACATCGCAGCGGCCATATTTTGGATATCTAGGATAATAAAAGCCTTATATGACAACCCTACAGCCAACATCATACTCAATGCGCAAAAACTAAAACCATTTCCCCTAAGAACAGGAACAAGACAGGGATGCCCACTCTCACCACTCCTGTTCAACATAGTACTGGAAGTGTCAGCCATAGTGATCAGACAAGAAGAAATAAAAGGCATCCAAATTGGAAAAGAAGAAGTAAAACTGTCATTTTTCCCAGATGACATGATATTGTACATAGAAAACCCTAAAGACTCCATCAAAAAACTACTAGATTTAATAAATGAATTAGGCAATGTAGCAGGATGCAAAATTAACACTCAGAAATTGATGGCTTTTTTATACACCAATAATGAACTCACAGAAAGAGAAATAACAAAAACAATCCCATTTACCATTGCACAAAAAAACTAAGATACCTAGGAATAAACTTAACTAAGGAGGTAAAAGACCTGTACTCAGAAAACTACAGGACATTGAAAAAGAGATAGAGGAAGACATAAACAAATGGAAGAATATATCGTGTTCATGGATTGGTAGAATCAACACCATTAAAATATCCATACTACCCAAAGCAATATAGATTTAATGCAATCCCCATTAAAATACCAACAGCATATTTCACAGACCTAGAACAAACTCTCCAAAAATTCATATGGAATAAAAAAAGACCCCGAATTGCCACAGCAATCTTGAGAAAGAAGAACAAAGTAGGAGGGATCACAATACCAGATATCAAGCTATATTACCAAGTCACAGTTCTCAAAACTGCCTGGTACTGGCACAAGAACAGACATGTAGACCAATGGAACAAAACAGAGAACCCAGAAATTGACCCAAGCCATTATGCTCAATAAATATTTAACAAAGGAGGCATGAACATACAATGGAGTCAAGACAGTCTCTTCAGTAAATGGTGTTGGGAAAATTGGACAGATACATGCAAAAAGAAAAAAAAAATGAAACTAGACCACCAACTTACACCATGGACAAAAATAGACTCAAAATGGATAAAGGACTTAAACATAATATGGGAAACCATAAAAATCTTAGAAGAATCCATAGGCAGCAAAATATCAGACATATGTCATAGCAATATCTTTACTGATATAGCTCCTAGGGCAATGGAACCTAAGGAGAAAATAAACAAATTGGACTATATCAAAATAAACAGCTCTGCACAGCAAAAGAAACCATCAACAAAGCAACAAGAAAGCCCACTACATGAGAAAACATATTTGCCAATGTTATATCTGATAAGGGCCTAATCTCCAAAATTTATAGGGAACTCATATATCTTAACAAAAGGAAGTTAAACAATCCAATCAAAAAATGGGCAAAGGACCTAAATAGATACTTTTGGAAAGTGGACATACAGAAAGCCAAAAGACATATGAAAACATGCTCAAAGTGACCAATCATCCAAGAGATGCAAATCAAAATGATAATGAGGTACCATCTCAGACCTGTCAGAATGGCTGTCATCAACAAATCAACAAATGACAAGTGCTGGCGAGGATGTGGAGAAAAAGGAACCTTTGTGCATTGCTAGTGGAAATGCAGACTGGTATGGAGTTTCTTCAAAAAATTAAAAATGGAACTCCCATTTGACCCAGTAATCCAACTTCTAGGAATATATCCCAAGAAAACAGTAACACCACTCAGAAAGGATATATGTACCCCTATGTTCATAGCAGCACAATTTATAATAGCTAAGATTTGGAAACAGCCTAAGTGCCCATCTGCAGATGAGTGGATTAAAAAACTACACAATGGAATTAAAAAACTACATCTACACAATGGAATACTACGCTGGTATAAAAAAGAAAGAACCCTTACCATTTGCAACAGCATGGATAGACATGGAGATCATTATGCTAAGCAAAATAAGGCACGATCTCACTCATTTGTGGAATTTAATGAACAACATAAACTGATGAACAAAAATAGAGCCAGAGACATAGAAGCATCGAACAAACCATCAAACTTCAGAGGGAAGGTGGGGGTGGGGGGTAGATGGAGGGTAAGAGATCAACCAAAGGACTTGTATGCATGAATATAAGCATAACCAATAGACAAAGACACTAGGGGTGAGGGCGTGCGCTGGGGGTGGGGGTAGCTGGGGAGAGGTCAATGGGGAAAAAGGAGATATATGTAATACTATATGTAATACTTCAAACAATAAAGAATTAAACATAAATATATAAATAAAACATATGGTGGTGATGAGTATATCCAAATGAGGCAAGGTGTTAGTGAGCCACAAGGACTTCAGAATAAAGATCTTCCTGCAAACTAACACTGAAATTTTGTTAACCAGAAAAAAATAGATTGATATTTCTTATCTTGAGATTTGTAGATATAAATCACTCTAAAATCCTCAATCCTATAAGTTCTTCTCTCCTTTATAATCAAATGCTTCTGTGTCTACCTCCTCTCCCTTTGTCTGCGAGTTCTTCCAGGGCAGGAACTGTGCCTCATTCATCTTTTCCCACCAGCCCCTGGCTTAGTGCCACACAGTGTAAGTACTCAGCAGACTGCTGTAAGGATAAAACCTGGGAATTCCTTATTAAACTCTAAATGGCAATTGGACTGAAGGAGAATTAATGGAATTGATTACATTCAACGTTCCTTATTGCCCTTCGTTTTTCTTTTGTTTTTAATCTTTGGTCTTTATTTCACTGCTCTTACTTTTTGTGATTTTATTTTTATTAAGGTATAATTGACAAATAAAATTGTAAGGTATTTAAAGTGTGCAACATGATGATCTGATACATGTAAAAGGATTCCTCCCATTGAGTTAACACACCCATCACCTCTCATATCCACATTTTTAAACATTTATTTTATTTTTCCCATTACCATTTATGTCTTCTATGCCCCTTTCCACCTCCACCTCCTCCCCTTCCACAATCACACACTGTTGCCCATGTCCTCATATGAGTTCTCTCTCTCGCTTTTTTTTTTTTTAGATTACAACTTTAAGTTTTTATTTTATTTTTTATTTTTTATTTTTTTACTTTATATTTCTTTATTGATTAAGGTGTCACATATTTGTCCTCATCCCCCCATTCCCATCCCACCCCTCTCCCCACGCATGCCCCAATCCCCTGTTGAACTTAACCGTTGGATAGGCTTATATGCATGAATACAGGTCCTTTGGTTGAACTCTCCCCCTCCCCCCACCCTCCCCCCATCCTCCCCTATCCTCCCTCTGAGGCCCGATAGTCCGATCGATGCCTCCTTGCTTCTGGTTCTGTTCTTGTTCCTCAGTCTATGTTGTTCATCATTTCCCCTAGATGAGCGAGATCATATGTCACTAGATATATACTAATAAGAACTGAATGTGAGACGAGCAATAATAGTTATGCTGACAGGCAAATGAATCAATCTGTAGCGAGCTTCCCCCTGGACCAACAGTTCTTTTGAGACCCAATTTCAATGTCCAGTAGTTCCTTATGTGTACATGTCAGCACTGACCCCTCAGCTCTGGATGGTGGACAAATGGTGGTAATGGAGGTCCGACTCCCTCTGGTTTGGTCTCGGCCGAACCCAGGGGCACGGCGTCACCCGGGCTTAGGTGCACAAGGCCTCACCCGGATCCAGGGACACATGGTCTCTCCCGGACCCAGGGATGCTTGGCCTCTCCCAGACCCAGGGCCACTCGGGCTCACCCGGGCCTAGGTGCACGAGGCCTCACCCGGATCCAGGGACACATGGCTCACCCGGACCCAGGGACGCTTGGCCTCTCCCAGACCCAGGGCCACTTGGGCTCACCCGGGCCTAGGTGCACGAGGCCTCACCCGGATCCAGGGACACATGGTCTCACCCGGACCCAGGGACGCTTGGCCTCTCCCAGACCCAGGGCCACTTGGGCTCACCCGGGCCTAGGTGCACAAGGCCTCACCCGGATCCAGGGACACATGGTCTCACCCGGACCCAAGGACGCTTGGCCTCTCCCAGACCCAGGGCCACTTGGGCTCACCCGGGCCTAGGTGCACGAGGCCTCACCCGGATCCTGGGACACATGGTCTCACCCGGACCCAGGGACGCTTGGCCTCTCCCAGACCCAGGGCCACTTGGGCTCACCCGGGCCTAGGTGCACGAGTCCTCATCCGGCTCCAGGGACGCATGGTCGCACCCGGACCCAGGGACGCTTGGCCTCTCCCAGACCCAGGGCCACTTGGGCTCACCCAGGCCTAGGTGCACGCGGCCTCACCCGGATCCAGGGACACATGGTCTCACCCGGACCCAGGGACACTTGGCCTCTCAGACCCCGGGGCACGTGACCTCACCCAGGCCTAGGTGCATGAGGTCTCACCCGGATCCAGGGACACATGGTCTCGCCTGGACCCAGGGGTGTGTGGGCTCTCCCAGACCCAGGGGCGCTTGGCCTCGCCCGGGCACGGGATCCAGCGTCATCCGGGTCCAGGGGCACATGGCCTCACCCGGACCCGGAGTCCGGCCTCACCTGGACCCAGGGGCATGTGGCCTCACCTAGACCCAGGGACGTGAGGCCTCACTTATACCCAGAGGCGTGTGACCACACCCTAGCCCAGAGGCGCGCAACCCCGCCCGCACCCGGGTCTCAGCGGGGCCCCGTCTTCCCGATCCCAATTCCTGCTGGTCAATCCCCCCTCAGCAATTCCCCTGGCCATCCTTCCAGAGCTCCAGTATGGCTGCTGCAGAACTCGTTGGGCGGCGGCTCGGCGAAGCTCCGGTGCGCCCGGTGCATGGCGGTGGGCCGGTCTGGCGTCGCTGCGTCGGCCCTTGGGTCTGCATCGGTGGCCGGTCGCCGAGCATGCGCACCTGGCCGCTTCCGGGGCGTTGAGATTCTTGACGGACTCGGAGGTCAGCAAGCGCGGAGTCTCCCACCCCATGTCTCATAGGGGCTCGTCTGTCCGTGCTTGGCTGCCAGTGGAGCCGTCCCCTCAGCCGGAGACCGCCGGGGGAACTGCGCCGAGCACGTTCCAGGCCGCTGTTGTATCGCCTGAGCCATAGTTCTTTTGTGTCGCCTGAGCCGTAGTTCTTAAAGTGTGGTCTTTGGGTCACCGGCATCAGCATCATCCCACATACACCTCTTTTATTCTAGTTGTAGAGCATCTACTCAGCCAGCCCTATGGTGGTCTTGGATGGTGTCTTCTCTGCTCTCTTGTCGTAGTCTCAAAGTTGTTGTGGTAGGCAACAATCAGGCTTCCGCCCTATGCCTCCATCTTGGTCCTCCTTTGTATAGTTAAGTCTTGATTGTTGTTGGTGTCACTGGGGGGGCTCTCTTTGTCTATAAAGGAAGAGTTGCTGTGCAGGAGACACGTTTATGGGCCGGGTCTTGGTGCAGCAAAGCTTTGGCGCTCACTGAATATTCCTGTTGAATGTGTCCCTTATGCACGTGGTTGAAATCTGGTGTCATCTCCCACAGACCACTAGATGCCCTCGTTTCTGGGTCTCCAATGGGGTGTAGATCAGCTACTGCCTTAGGCACTCAGCAAGGATTACAGCAAAAACTGTAGTTTCTTCCTCCTGAGTGGCCCTGGAGCAGTCCGACTAGAACAGCAGTTCATCTGGTCCGCTGCCAGAGAGCAGGTCACCCACATACATAGGCCGTTGCTTGGGGCGCAGGTGTGCCTGCAAGACTTGCTGGGCAGGTCTTCAAAACGTGCGGGGCGGGTCCCAGGGCGGGGCGGGGTCTCAGGGCGCCAACAGGCCATGGTGCGGCGAGCCGCGATGGCTGTGAGTCTGGTCCTTCTGCCTTCCACGTATCTAAGTCCCCTCGTTCCGCACTCCAGCGCAGCAAACACTGATTGCTGGGCGCACCTCCGCAAGAGTCCCGCCTCTCCCCGCAGGCATCTGGGTCTCCCGCGGTTCGCCAGAAGATGGATTTCAGGGTGATGGAGAGCTAATCTCCCCTAGGTTTGGAACAAAAGCCCCTTTCCCCCGCCACCAGCCAGACCCACGCGCCTCCACACCTCATCCCCTCCAATTTCGCTGGGTGCGAGGCAACAGAACAGCCTTTAACCTCCGCCGCCATCTTTTTCAAACTTCCCAATTTGTACTTCTTAATCCCTTCATTTCAGTCAACTCTACTGAAGTCTAGCGCCGCCGGGAGGTGCACGGAAAGGGCGCCCGGGCCTCCGTCCGGTGCGCGGTGCGCGCGTCCCGCGGAACCAGGCGCGCGAGGGCCGTGCGGCGGGGACGGGCGCTGGGCGGCCGCCGAGCTCCAGGCGCCGCCATCGCCGCGTTCCGGGCGTCGCCGCCGCGGCGTCCCCCCAATTTGTACTTCTTAATCCCTTGAATTCAGTCAACTCTACTGAAGTCTAGCGCCGCCGGGAGGTGCACGGAAGAGGTCGCCCGGGCCTCCGTCCGGTGTGCGGGGCGCGCGGCCCGCGGCACCAGGCGCGCGGGGGCTGTGCGGCGGGGACGGGTGCTGGGAGGCTGCCGGGCTCCGGGCGCCGCCGCTGCGGCGGCGTCCCCAGCGTCCCGGGCCGGGCGGCCTGCAGGGGCGGCGGGGTTGCGAAAGTGAGTGAGTTTCCCAGGGTTTCGCCCGGAATGGGGTTCAGTGCAATCGGAGCCAGCGCTCAGCGCACTCCGGAGCCTTTATCTCCTTCCTGCCAGTGAACGCCGGCCAGGTCATAAGCCGCCCCTTCCTCTCCGGTTCCATCCTCCCCGCAGGCGCGCGTGCTCATGTCTCTGCCAGTTTCTCCATACCTTAGGCTTTTACGGCTTCCCCGACTGTCCCCGTGGCCTTCTCCTTCCCCCCAGCTGTGGGCATTTCAGTCCACCAACTTTCCTGTGGTTCTGGACGATGTCCGTTCTGACCTCTAGTTGTATTTTTGAAATTGTTGTGCCCGGCTGCAGGTTAGGTGTTTAACCTATGGCGCCATCTTGGTTCCTCCTCTCGCTTTTTTTTTTTTTGTTTTTGTTCAATACCTTTATTTATTTATTATTTATTTATTTATTTATTTATTCATTCATTCATTCATTCATTCATTTTGGTGAGAACATTTAAGCTTCACTCTCTTAGCAAATTTCAATTGTACAATGAGGTGTTAGCAATTATAGTCACATATTACACATTAAATTCTCAGGCTTACTCATAACTTCTAACCTTTTACCAACCTCTCTGATGGTATAAAAAATACTTTAAAAATACATTTGTGGTGCTTGCTTGGGCAGCACATATACTAAATTGGAACGATACAGAGAAGATTAGCATGGCCCCTCTGCAAGGATGACACGCAAATTCGTGAAGTGTTCCATAAAAAAAAAAAGACATTTGGGATTTCAACCACCACCAACCTTACCCACCCCCCATCCCCCCCAAAAAAGGAGGGAAAAAAAACACCTGAAACCAATTTGTATGATGAACTTTGAACAGCTACAGGAAACTAGATTATTTTACTCCACCAAAAACTTTATCTGTAAAAGAATTCTATGTTTTCCTTGATTGCTTCAAATCTTCTACTCTTTTCAACAATACTGAACATTGGCAGCAAGATGCCATGAGGGGGTTAGGCCAAACAGCTGAATGGAGAACAACTGACCCAGAAAGGTCTGCTGTTGCTATTGCAATGCCATCAGCATCGCTTTTCAACAAACTGAGCTACTGCAATTAACTGATACAGAAATGTGAAGAGCAACAATATCTGACAGTCTACAGTATCTGAGAAATGTACATGCCTGTCATAAGGAAGCTCAACAAAGTTCAGATGCCTCTGTGCAAAGCCAACACTACGGCTAGAAAACCAACTACATCACAGGCCCTTTTGGCGATGGATCAGCAGCTTCAGTTTGTAAACCCAGTCAAGTACCTGCTTTCAACGTGTTGAGGGTGGACATAGGCGCATGAAGAACAGAATGTAACATTTTGTGGTGTAAAATTTTCGACACTGTGATTAGAGAATGCACTAGTGGTAAACCTCGGAAGAATCCCAGAGCAAGCAAAGTGTCGGCTACTCCCACGTAAATGTAAAAAACATAAAATGTGCTGGTGCTGGTGATGATCACTGCATAGCCGTTATTTGTACTTGCAGTGCTATTCCCTTTGTCTGGAGGAGGTGTTCTGTAAAGAAAAGGGAACTTGTTACTCAGCAACAAAACCTTCCCATTGAATTTACAATACTATATGCAAAGGAAACAGAAGTTGAGTCTAAAGAAACACAAATATTTCATTAGCAGAGCTTATGACGTTAATCTCAAGAATTTACTATTGCAAGAAAGTAAATTAAACTTTTTCACCATTGAAATAGATAAAATGAATTCTTATTAAGTACTCAGAGAAAATTCTAATATATGTTTTAAATATTTTCCTTGTGTTTCATGGAAACTGAACACAACTGAATTCTTTAGAAATTGGTGAAAAGCTGCAGGATCTGCACGTGCTCACAATTTTAAACAAAGTAATTCCATTTTTTACTTCTGTGATATTGTAGGGAAATGAAGCACAGTGGATATTACAATACTTAATAAGACCCAAATAATCAATAGTAACAAAATACAATCCACAATAGGACATGAAATACTCACCCTTTAAGTAGCCACAACACAGCCAAAGAAACAGCCACCTGGAATGGAAAAATCAAGACACAGTAGATTTTTTTCCCACCATCTTTACGTGTTCTTCCCAAACCCACCTCTAATTCCACCATGACCAACATCAAAATACACACAATTTCATTTTCATTTTCTTTCCATTATTTGTATTAAGTTAATGGGATTTAAATTTCACTGAATTAAATACTTTGTCATTTTTTCCTTCATTCAACAGGAAGTATTCATTTCCTCACAGGAGAGCTAAGATCATAACTTAATGTTTTATTTTTTTTATTTTTATTTTTTTTTAAATAATTTTTAAATATGTTTTATTGATTTTTTACAGAGAGGAAGGGAGAGGGATAGAGAGCTAAAACATCGATGAGAGAGAATCATTGCCTCCTGCACACCCCCTACCAGGGATGTGCCCGCAGCCAATGTACATGCCCTTGACCGGAATCGAACCTTCAGTCCGCAGACCGACGCTCTATCCATTGAGCCAAACCGGTTTCGGCAGACTAATCTTAGCCTGCTAGAGGGTAATTTATCTGGTTATTTATAATCAGATAAATAACTTCATTTGTCATGCAATGATTATAAGGGGCTAATTTCTATGAGATCAATTAATTATTGGAAGAGATGAGATTATTATTTATGAAAATCAGTTAAAAGTCTCAACAGTACAAAAACTCAGTTTATGAATAAAGATAAGGTGCATTCAAGATAAAACATACACTATCGGTACTATTTGGGCTTTCTCAGGTGGAAACTTTTGGCTGATGGACAAATGTTTTATGCCATAACTAAACAAAACAAAATTTTAACAACTACATGTGTTTTTTTTACTTCCTTTGATATGTAAATGATCTGTTTTATATCAATTTGACTTTATAGTCTCTTAAACTTGTGGAAAAACAATCTTCTGTTGATACCCCCCACAACTGTAATACTAGAAATGACTGAAATGATACAATTTGCTCAATAATAACTATACCAAAAATTCAAATAGAAAAAAAAACCCACAAGAAATTGTGAGTAAAATAATTTGAAAATGAACACAGCATAAAAAATAAGTAAGGAAGAAACAAATAGTCTTGGTATGAGAAATCTATGTCTTATTTCATACTCAAATGTATCTTAAGTATGTAATAGTACTATATAAAAATTTATGAAGAACATTTAGCATTAATTAAGAAATTACATTATAGGGGGAAGGTCAATGGGGGGAAAAAGGAGACATATGTACTACTATTTGTAATACTTTAAAAAATAAAATTAAATTAAAAGAAAGAAATTACATTATAAAGTCCTATACTTGAAACAGATGTATCTGTGTTAGTTAAATTCACATATCAGATAGGAGTATAATGATGAAAAATCTAATGGCATCAATCTCGCTTTCCTACTTTTCTTCGTTGTACACATCGCCTTTATATACTATATTTATAAAGAGAAAAACCACACTTATTTCTTTGAAACTCAAGATGACAAGAAACTCAACAATAATCTATGTCAAAAATGTTTGTTCTAGTACAAATGTTTTTCTCTTTCCTAAGACTAATCAAGACACTCAAGGATGTAGATAAGGATATATTTCTGAGTCTCTCTTTGGTTATTATAGTCCCACTTTGTTCCAATTAAAGGAGTGCCAACAATGCTGGTATTGCCAACATTCTCTGGATGTGAGTAAATCCCAGAATAAATATTTTATAGCATTTACTATGGAGCAATAACCAAAGCAATTTTCCACAGAACTTATCTAATGAGTGTAATATAAAGTTATTTCCTGGCTCCTGTGGACAGAGACATGGAACCTGCAACCCAAACTCTTTTTATTGACTGAAACAAATACCTTTCCAAACACTTGACATAATGACTTTAGCAAATATACTTGGACCATATAGAAACAATTGAGTAAGCAAGTTCTATCATTTCATTTCCAGAATGTTTTCAGATTATAAAAGTTCATACAGTTTAGGATAGAATGGCAATTCGGTATGGTTAAAGAAAAAGGTCTTTATTTGCAGGGTTTTAAACATCATTCCATGTAACAGAAAACAGTAAAGTGTAGACCAGCACTGTCCAATAGAAATTTAAATAATAGAAATGTTATATATGTGCCTTGTTCAATACTGTTGCCAGTGATCACATATGGCACTTAATCACTTGAAATGTGGTTAGTATATGTGAATGAGGAACCAAATTTTAAATTTTTTAAAATTAATTTTATTTAAGTTATATGATCATGCATGGCTGGTGGCTACTGTACTGAACAATGCGTGCATAGATTATAATAACTATTAGTTATGTAAGTGTGCAGACAGGTTATTTGTTATATATCCATGTTAAGCATCGGGATCTGATGATGGCATTCTCTAAGGATATATCCATGAATGGCCAAGATGATGATTAATGAACTTTGCAAGTGGAACCAAGATGAAAAGTAAAAACCAATATTTAAGAAGCTAGAATTAAAATTATGAAGGTAATTTGTCTACTTGATTAAAATAAAATGGATATGAGTGTAGAATATCATAGTATATACATATGGAAAGAGAAGTCATGTACCTACCTTTGAAAGACTTATTTGCTAAATGAATTACTAAATAACTTAGGACAAGTGATAGATGAAAGTTGATCAAGTATGTAGTCAATCCTTATACTATGGTTTCAAAAAGAAGATGTAATGTAGAACTAGGGCAAGAATATATCCAGGACCTATGAGGAACCCTGGTGAGATACAATTCTGATATTGACAACTAAAGAAAATAGGTTTGAAAGAGAAGAAAACTGCCAAGGGCAATGTGATAAGACCTGGTTTATAAAAGGCTCAAAAATGTGAATACAAGCAAATAAGGTATAATAGTCCAACATTCTATCATGAAGAACTTTAACTGACTGCAGAAAAGACAAAACTAGATATTTCACTGTGAAAATCTGCAGAGGTCTTTAGGTTTGCAATGCTCTAGATGTTAAGCCTAGGTGATAACAGTAATCCCTTCCAGTCATAACAGATGTCTCTGCCTGTCCTCATGCCCACATCCAATCCATTTTGCATACAGCAGACAGAGTGAGCTTTTATTTTATTTTTTATTTTTAAATGTTTTATTTATTTTGAGAGAGGAAGAGAGAGGGAGAGAAACATCAATGTGAGAGAGAAACATTGATCAGTTGCCTACCGTATGCACCCCAAGCAGGGACCAAACCTGCAACCTGGGCATGTGCCCTGACTGGAAATAGAACCTGTAACCTTGCAGTGCACAGTTTGATGCTCAATCAACTGAGCCACACTGGCGAAGGCAAGAATGAGCTTTTTAAACCATAAAGGACCACATCACATCCTGCCTGAAGCCTTTAAAAGCTTCCTATTGCATCCTAGCTAATAAAAGAGTAATATGCAAATTGACCATCACTCCAACACACAAGATGGCTGCCCCCATGTGGTCAAAGATGGCTGCCCCCATGTGGACACAAGATGGCCACCACAAGATGGCCAGCAGGGGAGGGTAGTTGGGAGGGACCAGGCCTGCAAGGGAGGGCAGTTGTGGGCGATCAAGCCTGCAGGGGAGGGCAGTTAGGGGTGACCAGGCTGGCAGAGGAGGGAAGTTGGGGGCGACCGGGTCTGCAGGGGAGGGCAGTTGGGGGTGACCAGGCCTGCAGGGGAGGGCAGTTAGGGGTGACAAGGCCTGCTGGGGAGGGCAGTTAGGGGCAATCAGGCTGGTAGGGAAGCAGTTAGGCATCAATCAGGCTGGCAGGGGAGTGGTTAGGGGGTGATCAGGCTGGCAGGCAGAAGCGGTTAGGGGCAATCAGAAAGGCAGGTAGGCGAGCAGTTGGGAGCCAGCAGTCCTGGATTGTGAGAGGGATGTCCGACTGCCCATTTAGGCCCGATCCCGGGAGGGGTCCCAGATTGGAGAGGGTGCAGGCTGGGCTGAGGGACACACCCCTCCCTCCCTGTGCATGAATTTTGTGCACCTGGGCCTCTAGTTTAAAATAAAATATAAGCTCTTTAAGAGAGTCAGGGGTCCTGGGAGTCCTGGCCTACTTTTCTACATCACCACATGCTGCTTGCTTCTCTTTCCCAACCCCCAATTACACTAGCCTCCTCTCAGTTTCCATGATTTACCAAACTCTTCACAGACCTTTGCATTTACCCCAGTGTTTGTATGTCTGAATCTTGTTATCATTTGGGTGTCAGTGAATGTCATTCCCTCAGAAAGGCCTCCCTGTCTACCCTCCTTTTCCCACCTTTATCTTAACCCTTTGCACTCGCTTGCTTTTTTCTCGATTCCTGCTACCGATGCTAACCGTGTCGAGTCACACTCGACATCCGAGTGCAAAAGGTTAAAGCAATGTATTTCCTCTTAGTGCTTATCATGTTCTGTAATTATTTCCATCAAACTGTACTTAGTATCTCTCTCCTCCCTCAGAAAGTACTTTATAAGAGCAGAGAGAAGTCAATTGCCCTCTTTCACATGGGATCCTCAATTCCTAGCACAATATCTAGTAAACAGTCAGTATTCGGTAAATCTGTAAATAAAGTAATGGATAAGAGAATAATTTAAAATATACTTACAGACGTCAACAGAGAGAAAGTATACAATGATCATATAGAAAACACATTGGAAAAAGAAGGTGACATGTTATGTAAAGATAGAGAACCAAAATCCAATTTATCCCACAGCTTTGTACATGTACAGAATTCAGAACAACCTCCCAAGTCACAAAATGAGATCTGTGTTAAATGAATAGCTATGAAAACACTATTCACATTTTGAGTTTAACCAAAGGAACACAGCATTGTAAATGTTCTTTTAACATTATAAACCTAAGTACATTCATGTGCTCCATCTGTCTGCTTTGTTTAGTTCTTCACTATATGCATAGTACAAAACACTGTGTCTGGCATATTGAGGGAACTATAAACGTATGTGTTGAGTGAGTTAAAGGCTAAATGAATGACAGGAAGCGATAGTAAAGTGACACCTTGTCATGACTTAACACATGATTTTAATGCTTCATTGGTCAAATCATGTCCTAAAACTGAGACCCAATTTAAGTAAAGCTGCCTTAAAAGGATGACTGTCTATCAATAGCAGCAGTGGTATTATGGGAGCATATTACATGCCAAAGCCAAGCCACCCAAGGATTCCTGATTAACAGACAGAAGGGAAATCATAAAAAAATAAGATATTGCAGTTCTCTGACACATCTCTTAAAAATCACAAAATGAAAGCACTACACAGGATTTTTTGGATACTCCAACCAACAACAATAACCTCTGGTGTAAAAGGAACCAGGAAACTGTCTCCTAATCTATTATTTGCATTTTTCTCTCTATCTAGTCAATGATGCCAAGCAGGAACACTAGAAAGACCAACATAAAAATTTTATAGCTTACATCCTTGGTGCTAAGATCTCAGAACTTATAGAAGATATTATTCTATAGTCTGAAAAATAATACAACAGTATAATGATAGACTTGCCCTTATCAAAATGACATACTAGTGGTAAGTGGCAATAAAGTGAACAGACCAAACTATTTTTTTCAGTGTATCACTTTGAACATTTAAAAAAGTCTATGTATTCAGTACTGTAAAAAGAGAAGCTTATTAAACCTACTGTATATAATAAAATCTAAATTGAAGTACAGCCCCTATGAAAACTAAAAACTAAAACTAAATCACTTTCACCAAGAAATATATTTTAACCTTTCTTTAAGTTCTCTGATCATGATGAGCATGAGGCTGTAAACAAGGTTTAAAAGAACTAAACTATCTTCCAAATCACTGATGAGATATTTCAAAGATAACGAGAAAGAGGAACACTGCTATCAAGAAAGAAGCTTAATAAAAGAAATTTAAACTATGTAAATTTTGATTCAAATAAGGTACCAGAATTGTGAACATCAGTGAAAATTGTTTAGCTGCATAATTGTGCGCATAATTAAAACAATTACTATTTGTCTACTATCACCATGTTTTTTCATTCACAATTATGAGAGCCAGCCCTGCTGGTGTGGCTCAGGGG
The DNA here is from genome assembly GCF_027574615.1 of Eptesicus fuscus. Classification (NCBI taxonomy): domain Eukaryota; kingdom Metazoa; phylum Chordata; class Mammalia; order Chiroptera; family Vespertilionidae; genus Eptesicus; species Eptesicus fuscus. Next base: position 71,868,629 of record NC_072486.1, read on the forward strand.
TTGAGCATTGACCTATGAAACAGGAGGTCATGGTTCAATTCCTGGCCAGGACATATGCCTGGGTGAAGGGCTGGATTCCCAGTATGGGGCGTGCAGGAGGCAGCCAATCAGTGATTTTCTCTCATCATTGATGTTTCTCCCTCTCTCTCCCTCTCCCTTCTTCTCTGAAATCAGTAAAAATATATTTTTCAAAAATTATGAGATCCAGTTAATTGGCAATGCCTCTAAGATATTGGCCACAAAGGCTTATTTACTGTATTGTTGCTTGCTTACAAAATGGCATTATCAATTGTTTTGTCAATTAAAAAGACATGTTTTACAATAATTTTGACAGCTCAACTAATAATGGGTAGTTATACAGCATTTGCATCTTCTGTTATTATTTAGTTTTTAACCCAAAGACAAAGGACCACTATCTTCTTGATTAACTGAGCTAATAATATTGTACACATGTGCAGCAGCTCAATGCTCAATAACTAATTAATAAATTTTATACCATTTTGGAAGGTGTGTAAGTTCAACTCTATTGAGTTTCATGGGACAAAGGTCCTGTAAATTAACATAAATCACCACCACTTTCAGATAGGACCATTTTTTCTTAACACTATATATTGAAAACTATCAAGAAATGTGATCTGTCGATGCAAAGGTTCAAAACATTAGCAATTACAAAGGGCTGATTTGAGATTAAATGTAGCACAGGACTGAGATTTATGCACATTAATGTTGGTCATTTGGCAAGACTGGCAGAGATTAATGAGGTAAATTTAAAATACTTTCCAATGAAATTTTTATTACTCATGTGAGAGTGTCAAATTACCCAACTCATATTTTTTGTTAAAGTGTAAAAGGAATTACTGAAACTTTCATTATGTCTGTGTTATGGACTTGTTCACCTTAAATTATCTTGAGCTTTATAATGATAACATAACCTTAAAGATATTGATGAAAACAAGCATTGCTCAATATGTGCCAAGCCCTACATAAAGTGCTTTATAATCATGGTATCTCTTAACCCATAAAAATGGCCTATGAAGTTGGTACTATTACCACCTCCATTTTCTGGATAAGGAAACTGAGCTCAAGGAGGTCAACAAACTGGTTGGGTTTCATAGTTTTAATAAGACAGAGTTAGAATTCACAGCCAAGTCAGTGTGATTCCAGAGTTGGCACTATGCTATACAGTAGCTCATAGCAGGCCTTCATTTGGTTTGTTAATTTAAAATAGGAGTATGGCGAAAGAGCTATCATCAGAACCCAAAGTTCAAATGGAAACCAATGGTGAAGTAGCATGGACAACCTTTTGGACATACCTTTAGATATTTAACACTATCTTATGGTACACGGTCACAAAGGAGTCATATTTTATGTAGACTTTTTAAATGAGGTGAGAAACAGCTTAACAATAGGACCAACATGTAGTCATCAGTTTGGTTTCAATTATGTACACATTTATGTAGCCTCAGGAGATTCAGCTCTTCTGCTCATTCCTTCCCGGAGAGCAGCACGGGCCTTCCTCTTAGATTTAGATTGTATATTAGGACACACCCAGACTTTTGTCCTCTGGAATAAATGTCTAAAGTAAGTAGTCATTCCCAGGCTGAATCCAATCCATAGGTGTGTTTTGTTGTGGCCATGTAGTGTTTATTTGTTTTTATTTCATTGACTACACACATTTAAAAAGGGTAACATTAAAATAATATTAAAAATAAAAATAAAAATGGTGACTTTTTTTAATAATATATTTTTATTGATTTCAGAGAGGAATGTAAAGGGAAAGAGAGATAGAAACATCAATGATGAGAGAAAATCATTGATTGGCTGCCTCCTGCATGCCCCACACTGGGGATCAAGCCTGCAACCTAGGCATGTGCCCCCAACTGGAATTGAACCTGAGATCCTTCCATCTGCAGGCCAATGCTCTATCCACCGAGGCAAACTGGCTAGGGCAAAAATGGTAACATTTTATAGAAAAACTAGAGGCCCAGTGCATGAAATTCATGCACAGGTAGTGTCCCTAGGCCTGGCTGGCGATAAGGGCCGATGGGGGCCTCAGGCTGCTGGCCAGGGCCTCCCTTCCCCACCTGCTGGCTGCTGGCTGCGAGCTGGGACCTTCCTTCATTCCGTGCCACCCCCTGGTGGTCAGCGCACATCATAGCAAGTAATTGGTCTCCCAGTCAAACTCCCTCGGGGACAATGTGCACATTAGGCTTTTATATAGAGAGATCTGGGTTTCCATTTTATCTTGATAAATAAGAAGACAGCAAAACAGATCCCAAATTCCCTCATAGCAAGTTCTTGGCTGGTGCTGAGTTCTAGTTGCCCCCTTTAGACAATTGGAGTTCAAATGTTCTTCATTCAGCCTCAAAACCACTGCATCCACTTGCCAGGCCTCTTTTGCCATTTAGGTAGCTGCTCCTGATCTAGAGGAAAGCCTCACCCATCAATCAACTTAGAAACCTCTTATGCTGATGTGAAACTGATTTTGTGGCCTTTGTCGATTGCACTTCCCCTTTTTTAAAACCTACTGATATGAAGAACAGCAGGGACATGGCAAAAACACCATGATGGTGGCGTTGAACACAGAAATACTCCGTAAGTGGGTAATCCAAATCTCTGAAAGGATTGTTTACAAAGATTACTAGCCACTAATATATTTTTATTTCATTTTTGAAGAAAGTCATTTAAAGGTGATGATTCATCACTTGCATATTTAATAATGCAATATCTAGAGTCAAATGAATTTAAAATTTAGTACAGAATGATTCTTTTAGTGTTTCATTTCAACCCATATAAAGGCATTCTACTTTGAAGTTCTGACCCTCTCTAATAAAAACTCTTTATATAGAAGATATATGTGTCTGTCTATTTTATATGGTATATATGAGATAATAAAATATCTATATGAAACTATACCTACCATTATATAGTATAAAGTTATATATGTACTTGTATTTATGTATATACATTTATACATGTGTACATATATATGCATGTATCCTTCCAAACTATTCTTATTTTAACTTTAAATCACAGTAACATTTTACAGCAGAAAAATTCTTACCTCAGCCAAAAAGATAACGAAGCACCAAATTAGCACAAAAACTAAGCTCTTGTGGACAGTAACATATCTAAGGTATGTGTTCCATGTAGTCACTGCTGGTATGCTCTCCACATCATCAAAAAAGCACTCCTGAAGAAAAGAATCATGGTTATTGCAATGAGGCTATACAGTTTCCAATCACCTATCACATGGGTCCTATGTGGTTTTATTTTGAATCTGTAAAAATAAGAAAATATTACTATTTGAAACTAAGTGAATTTCAACAAATATAAAACATTATGAATGACACGTGTGGTGTCACTCCACAGCCAGTATAATGTCCATTGGAACAACACAGCTTTTTGAAAAATGAGAAGCACTGTAATTCTTCAAAATTCTGAAAGCATACCACTGATTACTACTATTTTTTGACAATTTTACCATTTTAATGCTTCCAGTGTCACACCTTTAACCAAATGAACAGTACCTTCAAGCTGAAGCTTCCCAGAGCTCTCCTTAATTTATTTAACTGGGTCCATGGACAAATACACTTTGAAATTTGACTATCTGTAGAAATCTCCCAATAGATCTAAGGGCAACTGATGTTTCTATATTTCGCAGTAGACTAGTATTATCTCTCCTTCCAGCTATGGTTTAAATTACATAATTCTACTCCTCAGGGTATTCCCCTAGAAGTTTTGATTTGTCCTATGTAGATGCATTTCAAAAGTTTGAAAAAGAGTGATTGTAGATAGTCCAAAGGAAAAGGATACTTTTGGTTCTCATGAAGTCAACAAAATTCACAGGAAAAGCACTAATACTTCAAAGAAGGGATTCCAATTAAATTGGAACATAGCCCCCTGGTTAGGTATGAAGATTTTTGGAATCAAATAAACCTGGCTTTGAATCTGGACTACACATTGACTTCCTAAATGCTGCTTGAATTTGGGCAGTTAAACATCCCTAAAGTTCACTTTCCTTCTTTGTAAATGAAGATGGTGATAGGTACGTTCTGGGCAGTAATGGGGACTAAGTATATGCTGCCTAGCAGTAGAGCAATCAATAAGTAATAACTAGGTATTAATCAAAGAAATCATTCTTTACAACTAAATTTATGGGCTCAGGTTTGAGAAATTCATTCAAACTGATATTAAAACCATACAGATAAATTATCCTTTAGGAAACCTTTTATAAAAATTATAGAAATAGCCCTACCGGTTTGGCTCAGTGGATAGAGCGTTGGCCTGTGGACTCAAGGGTCCCAGATTCGATTCTGGTCAAGGGCATGTACCTTGGTTGTGGGCACATCCCCAGTAGGAGGGGTGCAGAAAGCAGCTGATTGATGTTTCTCTCTCATTGATATTTCTAACTCTCTCTCCCTCTCCCTTCCTCTCTGTAAAAAAAAATCAATAAAACATATTTTTTTAAATTATAGAAATACTGAAAGTATGTATCTTAGAAATAATCTATTGTGTTTTTTCATTTCACAAAGAAGAAAACCTTGGCCCAGAAATGTGAAATGATTTGTGATTGCCAATGGTCATACTACCCTTAATTGATCTATGCTAGTAAATATATCAACTCATCACAATGCTGCCTGTTTCATTCAAGGCACTTAAGAAATTTTTCTAGTAAATATTAGACAAAACCCCTCCACCTATCCTATATAATAAAACCCTAATATGCAAATCAACTGAATGGCAGAACAACCGGTCACTATGACGCGCACTGACCACCAGGGGGCAGATGCTCAATGCAGGAGCTACCCCCTGGTGGTCAATGCGCTCCCACAAGGGGAGCGCCCACCGCTCAGCCAGAAGCCGGGCTCATGGCTGGCAAGTGCAGCGGCAGTGGCGGGAGCCCCTCCTGACTCCACGCCACTCCTGACTCCACGGCAGTGCTAGGATGCCTGGGGGGATGTCCAACTGCCAGCTTAGGCCCACTCCTCATGCTCCCCACAGGAAGCGGGCCTAAGCCAGCAGACAGACATCCCCCTGAGGGGTCCCAGACTGCAAGAGGGCACAGGCCAGGCTAAAGAACATCCCCCTCTCAGTGTACAAATGTCATGCACTGGGCCTCTAATTTTTAAAATAAAAGTATTTTATCCTTTAAAACTTAATGTAAAAAACTTACTGTCTAAAGGTTGGTGCTAGTATACGTTAAGTTTCACACAACTTTTTTTAAAAGAAACCTGTCTAGAAATCCAATTTAAAAGATAAAAAAGGCCCTAGCCAGTTTGGCTCGGTGGATAGAGCGTCGGCCTGCAGACTGAAGGGTTCCAGGTTCAATTCCAGTCAAGGGCACATGTCTGGGTTGCGGGCTCAATCCCTAGTAGGGAATGTGCAGGAGGCAGCTAATCAATAATTCTCTCTCATCATTGATGTTTCTATCTCTCTCTTCCTTTCCTTACCTCTCTGAAATCAATAAAAATATATTAACAGATAAAAAAGGTCACACTAACTAATTCAGGTAAGATTGATATATAAATGACAATGTAAGTAGTCCTGTTAAGAGATTATAAGTATATATGCCTTACATACAAAAATATTCCTTGCTCTCTAAACTACTGCTATTACCTGTTTATATATTTGTTTATACTCCATCTCTTCCCACAGAGGTTTTAAGGTAGTAATAAAGCAGTTTTATAATAATTTTAATAATATATGATTTTTATAATTTATAATAATGATTACCATTGGCCTAGTAAACCCAACACTAGCCCTTGCTTTGATAATACATTTTATTGGAAAAGATATGTTCATTGCAAGAGGAAATAGTTGATTCTTTACACTTTTAAGTTGATTCTTTTGCTTACATAATTATGCACTTTGCACTTCCAGAGTCTTGAGATAAACCTTATGCTAAAGCCTTAATTTGAGTAAGTTTTGTGACATAGTAATATGCATTCAGTTGTACGCTGTGGCAAAAAAAAACCACACACAACACTAATAATTTATACACACCTTTAAATCTTCTTCATTAATTTCTTCACTTATTTCCAAGCCACTATCTTGAGATAAACGCCTTGAATATATATCCATTTCACTTAAGTTCCCCTGAGGGGCCAGGGACATTTTTCGTGTGGATGCTGCTGGGGTTCGGTGAATGATTTGACCTTGGTTCACTGAGGAGCGTGTCATCAGGTTCAGAACAGACTGCCTCCTGCGCCGCTGAAAGGTGGGACCAGTGTTGATCACATTGCTGCGAGGCAGGATGGCCTCCCCCTGCTCAGAGTCTGGAACTAAGGACAGCCTTCTCTCTGAAGGCTCTTCTGAATCTTCTTCGATGCCATTAATTTGTAATGGAGTCTTCTGCACAATGGAAAACTTTTTTAAGGAGTTGATTGGATTGAGAATAGAGTTCTTCCTATTTTCACCAAACTCTCCAGTCTGTTTAAAAGACTGTTTTTTTGTTTCATTCCTGGGGATGGCAGCATCTCCTTCCAGTGAGAAACGCCGTAAAGTCTCAGTTAGGATTGAATTTCTTCTCTCTGCACTAAACTGGTCAAAATAATCATATCCCATGAGCTTTGAATTGAAGTCAGGCCGTAGATTTTGTAATTCAGAAAATGTCCCATAAAAATAGCTGCTGCCTTCATGAAGAATTAATATTTTGTCAGCTTTCTTTAAATGTTCCATTTTAGAAGTGACCAAAATCCTAGTTTTGTTAGCCATCAACTTACAGACACAGCTTTAAGAATATAAAAAGATATAAGTAAGATGTCAATTTTATAAACTCTTTATTATAATACTATATGCATTTCATTTAAACATTTTATTAATGTATTCTTATATAAAACCTTTATAATACAATGTTATTATACTTAAAATAATTCTAAAAGTAAATACCCAATACTAATTAATTTGGTTCCTTTTGAGTTACTATAGCATGAAATACTGTATTACTGAATTATTATAGTACTAGAGGCTTGGTGCATGAAATTCGTGCACAAGGTGTCCCCTCAGCCCAGCCTGCACCCTCTCCAATCCGGGACCCCTCAGACCCCAAGATCGTGCCTAAACCAGCAGTCAGACATCCCTCTCACAATCCTGGACCACTGGCTCCTAATCACTCACCTGCCTGCCTGCCAGATCACCCCCAACTGCCCCCTCCCTGCCGGCCTGGTCACTCCTAACTGCCCCCGCCCGCCTGCCTGGTCACCCCTTACTGCCCCCCCATGCCGGCCTGGTTGCACCCAACTGCGTCCCCCCCCCGCCAACCTAGTGGCCCCTCACTGCCCCCCCCTCCAGCCTAATCACCCCCAACTGCCCCCCTGCCTGCCTGGTCACCTCACGCAGTCTGCTGTTCAGTCATTTGGTCGTCCCTCATAACCCCCCTGCCGGCCTGGTCGCCCCACGCAGCCTGCTTGTTCTATCGTTTGGTCATCCTTCACTAAACCCTGCCAGCCTGGTCATAGGCAGCCATCTTGTGAGGGTCTGATGGTCAATTTACATATTACCTCTTTATTATATAAGCTGCTATATTGTAAAGTTGAGTGTTAAAAGACCTAAAATGAAATTAAATATCTATATTAAATAAATGTTTGAGTTTGAGCAAATTGGTTAACCTCTGGGACATGATTCATTCATCTAGAAACTGACAGAATTGTTAGATGACCTTTAAGATTCCTGAGGGGAATCTTTCTATGTATCTTCTGACATTTCAGAGCTTTCCTGTTCTTTACATTTTTTATTAATTTCATTTTACATTTTAAGTTGACCACCAAGTTAGTTCTCAAAACTTTATATTAAAACTAATTTTATTTGTTAAATCAACAACAACAATAAACCTAAGAATTAAATAATAAATTGATCCTCCTCTAATAAAATTTCCCTCTAATCTAGAACTAAATCCAGAACAGAATCATCTAAGGGAGACAAACTCCTTTTAGGCATTAACCCTTTGCACTCGCTTGCTTTTTTCTCAATTCCTTTATTCTAATGCTAACCATGTCGAGTCACACTTGACATCCGAGTGCAAAAGGTTAAACATTTCATATTGTATAGAAAGAGACATAATTCTAGCGGGTACTCTAATATACTAACATGGCTAGCAAAGTTTATATGGATAAGAAGTTACTTATCATAGTCATAGTATTGTAAAAATAGTATGTTAGGTATTAAATTTAACTAAATTCTAGGAAAGGTGCTTCCAGGAATAATGTTGCCATTTAATACACACTTACATCTATATCCTTTTTTCTTAAAATCTTTATTTCTAGAAGAGTATCATGACAATTCTCATAAATAAACTACTTTATAGTCTATGAAATCAGCTTGAAGCTTAGAAATCAAGTCAGATAAGTAACTGCTTTTTTTTGGAACTTTGCACACTCTGAGCCCTGCTAGGAGCTACAATGAAATGTAAATCCCAAGCCCTGTGTGACTGAGGACAAGGTTCTGAAGGAGGCATTGAGGTGGATGTATAGTCTGAGCATTCACTTACATTAAACATTAAAAAATTCAGCTTGTTTTCTTCCTTAACAAGTTTACTATCTAAGGAGGAGATAGAATAAAATAATAACACAAAAAAGCAAGAAAAAACATTCCGTATAATAACCAATAAAAATAATGTCACGACAATAATACTGTAAAAACTACATAGACAGTGACTATTCAAGCAACAGCAAGGAAGAAACTGGCTTAGCATGAGGTGGTTAGTGGTTTTCATGGAAATGATATTGAATATTGGCTGCAAAGAGAAAATGAGATTTGAGTAAGTGCTATGTTGCATTCTTTCATAGAGTCACAATGGTGGACACATTTCTCAAGGAATAATATGCAGTCCATGGTAGAATAGTCATTCTTCATCTTTTAGCATGAGCATTATGTTATTCAAAGAACATACCTTTCAAATATTTCTTTTTCTGTTAAAACATCTAGGTACCCGAAAGGAGAGTCTAACAGGTACAAATCAGCATCTTTGTATACTGCTCTAAAAAGAAAATGAAAACTAATTTAGATTTCCTCTGTATGTCCCATGTCATTTAGTGTAGATGATTTTAAATGAAGAAAAATAAATTATATATCATTTTTATGGCTTTTCACAACACTCCAAGAATTGCTAACATGGTTTTGCTAAATGTGACATTAACCAGCAAAAGTTACAAACTGAATCACACCATACCATACAATTTAAAACATTACCTTAAATAGAAAAAAAGAGAACACTTTCTAACAATAGAATATAACTAGAGCAAAACACAGTGCTATATGCTGGGAACACAATGGTAAAAATTACACAGTTCCTGCCATCAAAGATTGTGCATTGTGGTGGAGGAAAAAGAATAAAATGGACTGTTTCAATCCTCTAAAATATCAGAGACAGCAACTAAATTGCAGCACTTATGTGAAATGATTTCTTTTTAATGTTTTTCGGTGTTGACTGCTATAGCAAATTGGTAGCAGTACTATTGTAGCTATATAATTGATATGCTTTTTATTCCTTATAGTCTCAGTCTCTGTACCATATTCACAAAAATTACAAACAGGAAAAAAAATGAATAATTCACAGTAAAAATGAATAACCATTTTTTTTTTACTTTTTAAGTTAAAAAATAAAATATTATGAGCAAGTAAATTCTTCATTAAGTTGACAATAGCACAGTAATAAAATGGAGATATAGTCCCATGTTAATGTGAATGAGATAATTTCTTCATAACACTTAAAATTTTCAGGTGTGGTTGTTAGTTACCTTAGCCCCCCGCCCCCAACACCACCAACCACACAGAAATCAGTGTTTATGTATAGTTCTGGGTACTATACATAAAGAAATATGTATTCAATCAGATTTCTAAGAGAAAATACAGAAATGGCCAAAAGTCAAAGTAAAATCTAAAACAACCTTTGCAGTGTTATTTTTTAAGACAAAATGCAAGAGAGCTAGCTAAAAGACCTCCATCAAACTATACCCTCCAGGTCTTCCTTCCCCCACGTCATACTTCTCTCTCTCCTTTATACCTATGACATATATTGTTAATATATTTATGATGTATTCATCATCTAAAACTGGACAACACATGACACATTCCAATAAAAATAAAAATAATTATTTTCTGTAGTACTTTAAACTGTGTACACCTTACAATAAAACCAAATCTTAAACTAGTAAATACAAACTCAATTGTATATTGAATGTCTAGAAGCTTCATAGCATAATTTACCTAAGCATAAAATGGAATGTTTAAGATAAGTCTTACTTGGGTTCACAGGTTAATTAATCAACTTCCATTTATTTAGAGACATCATTTTTTAAAAATTATCTTTATTGTTGAAAGTATTACAGATGTCCCCTTTAACCCCTATTGACCCCCTCAACCCCACTCCCACACCCTCCCCAGGCCTTCCCAGCACTTATGTAGAATCAAGAGGACCTAGTTCAAATTATAACTCCACCATTTCCCAATATGGCTTTTAGCAAGTTAATATATAACAGCTTCAATTATCTCATGGTTTCTTTCATAAAATAGAAGAACAAATCTATCTTTCCAAGGTGATACAGGGATTAAGTAAAAGCACACACATACACACACACACACACACCCCACCTAGAATATTACTAGGCATTTGCAGGTGCTCAGTGAGTCAGTTTTCTGTCTCAGCTTTTAAAAGCAGGAAAAACAAGTAAGGGAAAGGAGCCAAAATATCAGTAAATCAATGTGATTTCTTATTAACAACTGTGGCAGCACAGTAAGAAGAATTTTGTTCTAATATAACTGGAGGAACATTTGACATCCCATATCACCAATAACTTTTTAAATTGAACATGACAGTTTAACCACAGCATTTTCAACTTGACAGAAATTAGCTGTACGGACTTACTTCTCTCTTTGACAGCTCAAAATGCTTAGACTAATAATGTCTCTACTAATGGAACGACCCACCACAGTGTCCGATGTGCTTGTCTTTTTTGTCTTTAAAGACTACAGACTTTAAACCAAGGGATATCATTTGCCTTGCTATTCTTGTTATGAGAATAATTACGTTGAAAATTTTGAAAATACATGTTTATCTAAACTAAGAAGCTTGAACAGAAGCCTAGAGCAGGTGTGTTCATTGTGGGGTGGAGGTGGGCAGGGAACTGTGTGATGGACTTCACAAAAAAGTTTACATCATATCTTTCCTTGTTCTATGCATTATCCCAGCGTTTTCCTTTGTAGTAAAACATACCATAAGGTAATCAAATATACACACACCAAAATAATTGCATGCATTTTTATCAGATATGAATACTATATCATGATCTATAGTTCTTAAAGAAGGTGATTCTTAACCAGCCAGTCATAAGACTCCAAGCACTTTTCAATTCCAAAACAGAATATAAAAATAGAGAAATATCTATAATTTCTACATGCATGATATTTACAGCAAATGCTTACTGGACCAATAACCGGATATTCACCTTGCCAAGGAAATTCTTGCTCGCTGCCCTCCACTCAGTGTGATTCCGCCTTCTCCAAGAACTATATTGTCTTTCTCTGCAAACTTGGAGATGTCCTATTATCAAAAGTAGAAAGTAAGAAGGAAATTGTTAGTATGCTGGGTCTGAATTTGAAAGGTCCTTTTACCTTCAAAGGTAATCATATATCACTCTATTGCTTTTAGCTACAATTGAATTTTGAACACTGCATCTTGATTATTTTAAATCCACTTCAATTGGTCAAAACATTGCTGATTTTGAGAAATAAATTTTTGTTTAATTTTTTAAATGCCATTAATGAACATTAAATAATAATAATTGGAAAATATAAAAAAGTAAAGCCTATGTATATTTATGGGTATGTAAATATGTGTGTGTATATCATCCATAGGCCATTATATAAATCTAAGTGCTATTAATGTGCTCAAGTGCACTTCCTTCCGATTTAAATACACTGTTATAATGGAATCTCCAAAACTGAATAAAACTCTCAATAAGAGGTACTAAATGAATGTTACTTACAAACTCTTACCCCTCACGCCCCCATCCTCCCACATCATCCCCCACCCCTACCACTGCTGTATCTAAACGTTTTAGTGGATACCCGTCAGTACAAGGCAACTCCTTTCCAAACTTCTCTCACCGACTCATCCACCCAACACCTCATTCTTGTGACCTCTCCATCCATTCTGCCTCTCCTGTCACCCTCCTTCCACATGGATTGTGTCACCTTTCTCCCAGGTAATAAACTTTCTGTGGCAACAACCATGCTAGGCATTGTAAAAGAAGTTTAGAATTTATCAGAAATAGTCTTTGACTCCCAGTCATTCTAAATCTAAGCCATAATCCTGAAGAATACTAACTAACATCCAAAAGTTTTCATTAACCATTTTAATATAGGTCATAAAATAGTACACAATTGACCTACAAATTAGTTGTACAGGTGACAGAAGTATCTATACAATAGACAGCAAATACTAGAAGACTTTCTGAAAGAGATGGGGCTCAGCCTGAGATTTGAAGGATGAGAAGAGTCAAATAGGTACTACTCTCTCTTTAATTCAAAAAGGTTCTCTCCCATTTCCCTTCCCATCTTCAAATATCTGCTCTTTTCTTTTGCTACTACCTTCTTCTCTCTCCCTTTACAAAAATACACTTCTATACTATTCTCCTTTTCCTTGACAATCCAGGAGCAATCCACCATCTCTCCTTGAGTTGCCAACATTGTTTATATTTAAATTGTCAAATGCTTACTACAAAACTCTAAGCTCACAAAGGAGGCAAACTAACAGTGATCATTTATTTTAAAAACTATTTCACAGCTTCAATAGGCTGAAGCCATTCTAACCACTGCCCCCCAAGGAACTCTATCCTATATAATAAAAAGGTAATATGCAACTTGACCATCACTCCAACACAAGATGGCCATCCTCATGTTGTCAAAGATGGCCACCACAAGATAATCAGCAGGGGAGGGCAGTTGTGGGCAATCAGGCCAGCAGGGGAGGGCAGTTGGGGGGAACCAGGCCAGTAGGGGAGAGCAGTTAGGGGAGACCAGGCCGGCAGGGGAGGGCAGTTAGGGGTGACCAGCCCAGCAGGGGAGGGCAGTTAGGGGTGACCAGGCCGGCAGGTGAGGGCAGTTGGGGTTGATTGGGCTGGCCGGGGAGGTTAGTTAGGGGCAACCAGGCCTGCAGGGGAGGGCAGTTGGGAGAGAAAAGGTCTGCAGGGGAGGGCAGTTGGGGGTGACCAGGTCAGCAGGGGAGGACAGTTAGGGGCGACCAGGCCAGTAGGGGAGAGCAGTTAGGGGTGACCAGGCCAGCAGGGGAGGGCAGTTAGGGGCAAACAGGCTGGCAGGGGAGCAGTTAGGTGTCGATCACGCTGGCAGGGGAGTGGTTAGAGGGTGATCAGGCTGGCAGGCAGAAACGCTTAGGGGCAATCAGGCAGGCTGGGATCGGGCCTAAACGGGCAGTCGGACATCCCTCAAGGGGTCCCAGATTGATGAGGGTGAAGGCTGGGCTGAGGGACCCCTCACCCCCCCGTGCACGAATTTCATGCACCGGGCCTCTAGTTGTCAATAATCCTGAGCTGGGGTGACAAAAGGCCTGATGTTAAAAATTATGTCATGTTGGAGGTGATACAGTAGGATAACCCCCACTCCTTTCTCTGGCAACCATCAATCTGTTGTCCGTATCTATAAGATCAGATTTTTTTTAAGATTCCATACATAAGTGAGATCATACAGAATGTATCTGTCTTACTTCATTTATCACAATGCCCTCAAGGTCCATCCATGGTTTTGCAAATGGCAGGATTTCCTTTTTTTTTTTGTTTTTTATGACTGAATAATATTTGTATATATGTGTATATATACCAAATTTTCTTTATCCATTCATCTGTTGATGGATACTTAGGTTGTTTACATGTTTTGGGTATTATAAATAATGCTGCAACAAACCTGGGGGTGCAGGTATCTCTTTGAGATAGTGATTTCACTTCCTTCAAATAAATACCGAGAAGTGAAATTGCTAGGTCATATGGTAGTTCTATTTTTAATTTTTTGAGGAACCTCCATACTATTTTCCACAGTGGCTACACCAATTTACATTCCCACTAATATCCTTAGTATTTTACGATTTTATACTATTGTGAATTAAATAACTTTCTATATCCATTTTGAGACAGTTGCTGCTAGTCTAGAGAAAAGCTTATTATTTTTGTATGCTTAACTATGATCCATACATCTCATATTCCCTTATTACTTCTAGCAGACTTTTTGGTTTTCTGTTTGTCTCTTTGCTTTTGGCTAGAATCCCTTGGGTTGTTTTTTTTAAGTGAACAATCTTTTCGTGAATATTTAATATTATTCCTACTTATAGACAAATGGCATTAACTTCTTGCCATTTAAAATGTCTACTTTAGAATGTTAACTAAAAAATACTGTATTTATGAAGTTTACTTCTATTTGTCTTTGATTTTTTATTAGAAATGACTGCTGAATTTTATGTAAGAGTCTTTTAATATTTACTGACCTTTATTTGGTGTTCTTCTTTGTCAATATAACAAATTATATTTTGTTTATATATATTTTTTATATTGAAGCACCCTTACATTCTTATAAATTTTGCTTGCTCATATTTTATTAGTTTTATATCATTCTGTATGCTATGTATTAATATTTTATTTATAACATTTTATTTGAATCTCTACATCATAAATATGATTAACTATAGTTTTCTTTTTCATAGTTTTTTTTCACTTCTGGGTACTAAGACTATGTTGCCTTTAGAAAATGAACTGAAGAGCTTGCCATTTGTTTATATGGTTTGGTATAGTTTAAGTAACATGGGAAATGCATGTTGTTTAAAGGTTAGATACAGTTCAGCTACCTTTTTTAGTAGACATTGAATCATCTTCACAATGGTAGTGTCTACTCAACCTTCTTCATGCTTCTTTCTTCAATTTTATTTGTATTTAATCAAATAGTAGAATTTGCTAGTAAATCATCCAGTTCCTCTAGGTTTGTTTGTGGGTGTTTCTTTTTTAGGTTTTTAAGTTTGGATAGCAGTTGTGATCATTATTATACCTATAGAAGAATATGGCATTTTACACACCATTAAAATATTATTAAGGAAAGTATTGCTAAAAGATGAAGTCTTGTCTAATGCTTAAAACATCTTCAATTTCCTATCAGTTTAGATCTTTTTCAAGGAGTTTTGAAGACCTCTCCTCCTATGCTAAGATAATATTAAATGTGAAATGTAGAAAAAATATTTGTGTAAAAGGAAATAGGGAAGGAGACAGGGAAAGCTTGGAGGGTTGTCAGACCTCAATGCAAGTTCAAGCCCGGAGTGAAGGCTTGGGTGGGAGAAGATGAAATCATTGTGCAGTCTAAGTCCAAGCAAGTTTTGGAAACCTATCTGGGAGTCCTTGAAGCCAAATCTAATCTAATAATAGACAAATATGCAAATTGACCGCACCTTCGCTACACCTAAGCCACGCCCACCAGCCAAGCCGTGCCCACCAACCAATCAGGACGAGTATGCAAATTGCCCCAACAAAGATGGCGGCTAATTTGCATATCAAGACAGCGTCCAAAGAAGCCAAGAGCTGCAGAAAGGAGTAAAGCTTCGAAGAAGCAAGCAAGCCGGGGGGGAGGAGAAGGGCGGGGCGGAGGCGGGGCCGGGGGCGGAGGGAAACGCAGGCGGGCTGGAGGAGAAGGTGAAGCGGGCGACAAGGGCGGGGCGGAGGCGGGGCCGGGGGCGGAGGGAAACGCAGGCGGGCTGGAGGAGAAGGTGAGGCGGGCGACAAGGGCGGGGCAGAGGCGGGGTAGAGTGCAGCAGGAAATCCTATTGCAGGATTTTTCCTGCAATGGGAAAGCTAGTTAATTAATAAATAGGTTCCATGTTTTTTAAACACAAATCTGTATCCCTTCCACACTCAGTCACTCATGAAAACGCAGTGAGTGAAAGATTTCGACCCATAGCTACTGGGGCCCTTGTTCAATGATGCTCCCTACAACAATGGCCTGTAAGGCACATCTCCCTGCCACCACAATACCTTACCCCCCAAAACTGGCAAGGGATATGAAGTCAGAATGGCTACTAAACATGAAAATATGTATACGCTCAGCAGCAATCAGGAACTGCAAATTAGAAAAATAGAGAGATATGGCTTTTTATAAATTAGAATGGCAAAAATTAAAGTCTGTCAAAAACAAGAGCTTATAAAAATGTGAGTCAGTGGGGGCTGTCATAAATGGCTGGTGGTAGTGTAGTGTTAATTGGTATGACTACTTTAAGGTGCGATTTGGCAGTATCTAGTAAAATTGGAAATCCTAATAACCATAATTCAACAGATAGATATCTATACCAGAGAAACTCTTGAGTATTTACAAAAAAAAATAAAGATTTTTATTACTGTAAAATCTTTGAACAATCTAAATGTTCATCAGTAGCAGAACGAGAAAATAAAATGTAACATTTGAGCACATACAGCAGTTTAAAAAAATGAAATAAATTTCTATATATGACAAGCATAGCTAGACCTCAAAGAGATAATAGGAGCAAAGAAAGTAAGTTGAAGAATGATATGTACAAAGAATATTATTTTTGTAAATTTTAAAGCCATGCAAGCAAAACTATTAAATATTGTTTATGGATAAGTGTATGTATATATAGGTATAATTTATTTGAAATGAATTGGAAAAGTATATATCATATTCATAATAGTGATTGTTTGAAACTTGGGGTTTTGTGGAAGAATGATGGTGAGAAGGATTTGTCTAGGCTTCTGACAACACCATTAAGAAATCAGGCATCTGCAACAGCATGGATGGAACTGGAGAGCATTCTGCTAAGCGAAATAAGCCAATCAGAGAAAGATAAATATCACATGATCTCACTCACTTGTGGAATATAATGAGCAACATAAATTGATGAACAAAAACAGATCCAGGACAGAGAAGCATCAATCAGACAATCAAAGCTCAGAGGGAAGGTAGGGGAGCGTGGGGGGGTAAGAGGAGAGATCAACCAAAGGACTTGTATGCATGCATATAAGCCTAACCAATGGACACAGACAACAGGGGGGTGAGGGCATGAGTGGGGGCTTGGGGAGGGGGGCAATGGAGGATAAGGACACATATGTAATACCTTAATCAATAAAGAAAAAATATATATAAAATATCAAAAAAAATAAAAATAAAAATGTTACATTAATTATCTGTAATTATAATTTTTTTAAAAGCAGGTATGTTTTCATATGAATGTCTTCTATCTAAAATAGACACTAGTGAGACAGATTACTTTTTAAAAGCATAAAAATAAAAGATTCCTGCATTCAAAAAGATCTGATATTCTGAGCCAATGTTTTTGGCCTCCTTTCTGGACTAAAAACACTTAGGAAAAGAAATGTGCAAATGTAGATAATTTAACAAGTTATCTCAGGTATTGTAATTAATAGGAAGCTACTGAGATTGAAATGAACAAAATAATGGAGGTAGAATGAAGGGAATTGTGAATAAGTCCGTTATTTTAAGTCAGATGTGTAACACCAGTATCCTACTGCTAATGTGAGCACTTGTTCTCATCACCTAGTTTATTGTACATTTGTAGATTTCTTTATTAGTGTTTGTTTTTTTCTATTTGATTTAACATAAAACACTTTGCTGTGTATACAATGTTAAACATTTGTCTTTGCTGATTACTATGAGCACTCAAATCTGGTAATATATTTACATTAGAGTGTTGGTTTTCTGCCTTCACAGCAGATTTTTGCTTCTATGAAAATTATGATCTAAAACAAAATGATACCACTTGCTGTCATGCATTAAAAAGCAGCCTACAAGCATAAGCTGCTAGAAGCCTTGCACACAGAGAGGCAAATGCCATTTCTCTTCCCTCACACTGAAACGTCTCTTGCGTTCCCTTGGAGCTATTCATAAAAACTGTTGGAAGAAATCATTACATGGAACTAAGATGCTGGGTGTGAACTGATTTCTTATATAAAAATCAATTACTGCGATTTTTTTAAAACTAAGTTTTATTGTGGCGATCATTTTGCAGTATATAATGAATAGCAAATGATTGTGTTGTGCCCCTGACATGATCATGTTGTCAATTATACCTCAATAAAAAAACTGTCTTAAAATAAATCAAATATCCTACATAATAAAAGCCTAATATGCAAATTGTTCCCTCGACCAGGAGTTCCACCACTTGCTATGACGTGCACTGACCACCACAGGGCGGCGCAAACATGGTGGGTATCAGCGACCTGGTGCTGGCAGCAGGCGGCAGTGGAGGCACTGCTGGCCCCAATGGACCCTGACAAGAGCAGGACCGCAGCGGAATAGTGGAGCAGGTGAACAGGTGGCGCCAGGCCAAAGTGGGTGCTAGTGGGGTCCTATTGCCTCGCTGATCACACCACAGACGCCAACAAGCGGCGGCAGCAGGGGGCAAGGCCACCACCCAGCTTCCAGTTGCTGAGGGAGCCAGGTGGGGCAGGATCACCCTGCAGATGGTGACCAGCAGTGGCAGCAGGGGGCAGGGCCACTGCCCGGCTCCCAGGCACTGAAGGAGCGAGGCAGGGGCCCAATGACTCAGGAAGAGGGTGGCCCAGGTGCTGCCCAGGGCTGAGGTCAGCTGGGACCTGCCCTTCCATGCCAGACACTCGCGCTTAGATCACCAGCCAGGCCTAGAGACTGCACCCGTGCATGAATTTCATGCACTGGGCCTCTAATCCTATCTAATAAAAGAGCAATATGCAAATTGACCATACCTCTGCTATACCCACAAGCCACACCCACCAGCCAATCAGGAACGAATATGCAAATTAACCCAACCAAGATGGCTGTGGCCACAGAGAGAGCAGGATGGAGGCTTGGGTTTCCCCTGCGATGGAGGAAGCCAAGCTTTCTGCACACCCTGGCCTGCCTTGGCCTCCATTTAAGGCTACAAAGTTTCAATTATAGAAGATAAATAAATCCCAACAGAAATGGCTGCCACCACGGAGCAAGCAGAAGACTTGGCTCCACTCCAGGCTACAAAGTTTCAATTGTAGAAGATAAATAAACCCCAGATACCAGGGCCTCTGCTTGGGTCACCAGGGGGCATGGCCGGCCTGCAAACCACCACAGCCCCTCACCCAGGTGGCCCCATGCCCCAAGGGAACCCCGACCCTGATCCGGGACAAACTTCATGGCAAACCAGCTAGCCCCCACCCATGTACCAGACCTCTATCCTATCTAATAAAAGAGTAATATGCAGATTGACCATCACTCCAACACACAAGATGGCTGCCCCATGTGGTCAAAGATCCTGCCCCCATGTGGACACAAGATGGCTGCCACAAGATGGCCAGCAGGAGAGGGCAGTTGGGAGGGACAAGGCCTGCAATTGAGGGCAGTTGTGGGCGATCAGGCCAGCAGTGGAGGGCAGTTGGGAGGGACCAGGCCTACAAGGGAGGGCAGTTGGGGGCAATCAAGCCTGCAGGAGAGGGCAGTTAGGGGTGACCAGGCTGGCAGAGGAGGGAAGTTGGGGGTGACCAGGCCTGCAGGGGAGGGCAGTTAGGGGTGACCAGACCGGCAGAGGAGGGAAGTTGGGAGCAAACAGGCTGGCAGAGGAGCAGTTAGGCATCAATCAGGCTGGCAGGGGATTGGTAGGGCAGGCGTCCTCAAACTACAGCCTGCGGGCCACATGCAGGTGTTTTTGCCATTTTGTTTTTTTACTTCAAAATAAGGTATGTGCAGTGTGCATAGGAATTTGTTCATAGTTTTTTTTTTAAACTATAGTCCGGCCCTCCAACGGTCTGAGGGACAGTGAACTGGCCCCCTGTTTAAAAAGTTTGAGGACCCCTGGGTTAGGGGGTGATCAGGCTGGCAGGCAGAAGCTGTTAGGGGCATTCAGGAAGGCAGGCAGGCGAGCAGTTGGGAGCCCGCAGTCCTGGATTGTGAGAGAGGTCCCAGATTAGAGAGGGTGCAGGCTCGGCTAAGGGACAACCCCACCCCCCCCTGCACGAATTTCATGCACCAGGCCTCTAGTAAACTTATAAAACTCATGATCAATTAATTTTCTTGAAGGAGATCCTGAAAAACCTTTGTCTAAAACCACCTTACACTGCCATTTCAATTTCTAATGGTTTTCTCTGCACAGTTTACCTACAGATAAAATCAAGTATCTGATCATTGGTTCTCAAAGTGTAGTCCTTGGAGCAATTATTTCAAAATCACCTGGGGAGCTGCACCTAATCTTATTCAGAAAAATTAGGACAAAGCCCAGGAATCTGCATTTTAATGTGATTATTATGTCTACTCATGTAGAGACTTGTTCTTTGACTAATTACCTTTATAATTTGCTGGTTTGAGAGGCAAATAACAACTTCAAAGGATTCTGTGCTTACATTAGGTCTTTTTTAGATTGTAAAGTACTTTAAAATAGTTAGGTAAAGAGTACCAGGGAGGGTCAAAGTAATGTTATAATAAGTATGCAATAAAGATAAACTTATTTTATTAGTAAGGAGTGTATAATATATATACCCTTATGATATATGCACTATTTACACAAATGCTTACCATTTTACTCTTTTAAATGCGTCTAACTTCATCACTCTAATATTATTCAAGTAAGCCAGACAAACCAGGAGTTGTTAAAGAAGAATTGCTAATATAAAGGCCATTAACTCGGACCTGAATATACAATAGAGGAGTGATACAGGGAGCTAGTATATTGAGGGGGAAGAGAGAGAGAAAGAGAGAGAGAGAGAGAGATGAAAGAAAGGGTAGAGTATTACATTTAATGATCCTGTGTGATTTTGCAATATTTGGTGAGTGCATTTGAACTTCTTGTGACTTTGTAGATAGGCAAATGCCATAAACCTTGTTTTATGGCTGCCTTATCACTCTTTAGAAGAACCTTGACAATATAGCTGTTTGTGGTAATAGAGGAGGGAGAAAAGCTGGGTTGGGGCAACATGAACTTTAGAGGTAATGCCATTCAATAAAGCATATCTTTCACAGTAAATCATTAGAGAGTTAATGCCATTGGTATTAATGTTTAATAATTACTGAACACTTGTATTGTGCTTTATGTACAAGGAAATGGGCAAGAAGGAGGGAGAAGAAAAGTGTTGGGGGGAACAGAGGTAAGGAAAGGAGAGAATGTGAGAAAGCCAGGAGAGTACCGGAGAGAGAGAGAAAGAATGAATTAACCATTTTTACACATAGCTGTTGTAAATGTGGATGTGTTATCTTAAAAGACCTGTGTACCTCTGTATGATATATATTCACAGAGGTTAATTCCTACAGCAGAAAAGATACATGAATGAATTAATAAATTAAAAATTGGAGTTCTCTTTTATTAGGAAAGATAATTTGTTGACCTAAGTCACACATGATTACAAAGAGCTATATATGGAAATATATATTAAATACTGGCTAAAGATTAATCCTTGCTAGAAGCATAAGGAGTGAGACCTTATTGTCAACTTGGAAAACAAAAGCTCTTCCTTCACTAAGCTTTGGTACTGACCAAATTTACAGCAGAAAACTAAATTCCAATATATTTTACTGGTCCCAACAAAAGTACAAAAAACACTATTATAATGAATATTATAGTTTTTGACACCAATATTAAAGTATTATTTAATATTCATGCATATACACACATATATAGTTTTATGTATGAACTTGTGAAAATATATGTAATTCTGTTAATACCCTTTGACTTTTAGTGTTTATTTCTATTTGTGTATAGGTCTGTAATTGTATATGAAAACTAATAATGAGCATTTTTAAAGGAAGAACTGTAAAATTCAGTAATTTAAGATATCTTTGGGTAAATGTTCCCAAGGAAGTAAAGGCAAAAAAGAAACTTGAAACAAATAAAGACTTCTTTATCTTATTCTGGTTCTACATTAAACTTATGCAACTATAGATTTCTGGACTCCAGATTTCAAATTCTCTGAAATAAATCTAGTTTTTGAAAGCTCACGAGATGATTTTGATTCAGTTGATCTAAGACTTGGCATTTAAGAAGCTACTAATTCCTTAACTATCTCTTCTAGGTCTACCCACCCAAGATGCTGGGAGAAATCCAATCCATGAAAAAGCACTCTGTTCTCAGGACTTCATTGGCACATACAGTATTAACTTGCAGTTGATCCTGCTCTGGAGTTCCTAACATACCTCCCAGGTCCTTAGTAACTAGCCTTCTGCTTCGTAATTCAGTTCCGTAGGAGATGGGCTTCAATTCCCACTCACCCATTATCTCTGAAGTAATCCTACCCTGGTCCTTATTTTCTCACCACCAATGGCTCAACTTGCCCTGAGCAGGTTTCCTTGCCTGTGCTGATTGCCCACCCTCTTAGACTTCATATTTTAAATTTGAGGTTATGAGGCCTGAAGGAGAGAAGAAAGGGGAAAGATAATTTGGGAGAAGATCTGGGAAGAAATTTCCCGACTTATTCAAATTTTAAGTGTGTAAGTATAGATGGCTTCCCTAAGATACACTTATTTAGAATTGTGGTAGCTTAATATATCATTTACATATGTAAATATCCTGAAAATACTTTTTAAAACTAAACTATGGAATTCTCAATGCTATTAGTTCACAAATCTTTGTTATCGTTATCTTTTCTTCTACAAATAGCTGATTTATAACTTTGATGGCTTAATAATACTATTACAATAATAGTGCGATTAACTTAAACTGAGCAATGTTCAGTGGATAAGTCATTAGAGTCTACAATAGAGTTTCTTTTCTAATAGGCAACATCTCTATTAGTATATCACTAAGGAGTCAGAAGATTTGGATTCTGTTGCCGATGCTGTCAATTTTGAGGATCTTAAACAAGTTTCTTAAATTTTCATATCTTATTCTTTAAGATGTGAAGAATTTCATAAACTTCTAAACACAACATCTTCGTTATCCCCCTCCAGTTTGCGTATTGTGCTAGATGAAGCTCTAAGACACAGTTTTGATTATGGCACTTTCCCAATAAAGAAAAGCTACCGTGGACCCATTTGCTCTCCTCCCAGGGTACTTTTCTGCTCCCACTTAGCATCATGCTCCCTGACTCCTCTGTAGCCCGCGTGCTGTAGGAGAACTGGATTGTACCAGTTCTATGAAACGTGAAAGTGAAGTACAGCACTTCTGTCTTTCCGCATCCTTTGGCTATGTTTTTATTGCTGGCATGTGGGGAGGCAGAAACCATGATCTGACTGTCCTCTGGCAGCGCAGCTCTCACCCTGTACCCCTTCCTTTCCGTACTCCAGCCTTGCTGCATTACTCGAGCTCCCACAAACGTGCCATGTTGTCTCTTGGCTCCAGGCTCATTTTATTCTCCATCTCAGCCACATGCAACTGACTGTAGATCCCTGAATCTACAATGTTCCCTCTGGGCTTCAGGCCTTATATATTCTATTCTCTTTCTGGAATGTTCTCTCTCCCTAGTCTTCACTCAAATGATTCTTACTCATTTGTCATCTCTCACCTTAGATGTCACTTCCTCCAGGAATACCATGTCTGACCTTTTAAGTCCAGATTAAGTGTCACTGCTCTGTACTCTCATATAAGGATCTTGTATTGACCAATATCATAGGGTGTATCAAACTGCACTGGTTCTCACTTGTTCATCTCCAATAGAATAAAAACTTTGAGGACAGGGATTTTTATCTTGCTTATTAATAATTCCAAGAGTTTGGCAAAGTCCCTAGTTCAATGCTTGCACTCACAAATATTTATTAAATAAATATATTTAAATGCCTTTTACCCCAAGATATCTGTAAGTCAAAAGTTCATTGCAGATAGGCACCCTTGTTATACTTGCACACAGCATACAGAGTGCTTAACACAGTACTGTGTCCATAGTAGAAACTTCACAATATTTGTTGAAATCAATTTTTTTTTAATTTATAAAATTTGAATCAAGGGTAACTAAACCTTCTAAATAAAAATTAGGTAGTTTTGGTTTTGCAACATATTAATGATAACACAATGGTCATTTCAAAGGCTATTTTGTTTAGAGAGCACTTACACTAATAATTTTTAGAAAAGAAAGGAAAAAGTTTCCTTTCCTGTAAAGGTTATTATGAACATTACCAAGTTCTAAGGTTCTATTAAAATATAAGTGTAAAACCTCCTCCTGATCTGGTTTAGTTAGCCATCACAAAACACGATGGGAAACTCCGAGTGCAGGGCCCAGAATCTCAGTTCTTCCAGAGGGATGAAACACCAGGCATGTATGTAATGATACAGCATGCCTTACACATTTGGAAGAGAATGATTTTTTTTGTTGTTTCTTTTTTTATATATAAAGGTATGGTTTAAATACCTTAATTTCATTATCTATTCATCAACTAGCTGGATCCAGTTATAATTAAATTTTTATACTACTGTTCTGTTGATTTGCCCAAACTTACTAAGAGAGACAGTCTTAGGGCTATTTTTGGTTTTAGAAATGTAAGAAAACCTTTTGTTTTCCAAAGGTGTAAGGCATGCGGTATCACTAATTATTTGTTAATAATTAGTTCCAGGATTGTAATTTTAATTCCTAAAACCTAGCTCATACTTTTAGGATTTAGCACACATTCCTTTTGACTGCAAACTCTAGGCAAAGTTGTGACTAGATAACTAGAAAGTGAAAATTCCAAGTGCTTAGCACAGCCTTGCTGATGTGCTTGCTCAATCAACGTTAACTACTAATTATTTTTTAAGTTACAAGGTTCAAATTAAATGAAATAACAGTTTTGTTCAGGAAACGCCATGCTATTTCTATTGGGTTTCAGTTCATAGTCTCATAAAAAAAATGCACTTGCTTCATATTACAGTAAACGAACAGCAATCCTTTCAAACTTAATTACCTATCAGTAGCAAATTGCAGGTAGTTCAGGTACAGTCACTTAGTGTGGTTTATTCTGGTTTAGGGGACATAGTTCAATGAGTTTCAAATATTTGTATTAGATGTCCGTTGTCTTGGCTACTATTGAATGCAAATGTTAATTCCTATGGCACCTTTTTATTTACAGATCTCCCAACTGAACATTCCTGAATTCTCCTGCAATAGTAGATTGGTCATCTAAAGGTTAAAACCCGTTCAATGCAGGTTATTTTGGCCAGATCTGGAAATCCAGAGGTCAAAATTTAAATTAAATTCATTCAGCTTGTAGTATCTGTCTGATGGAATTTATTTTCCAGAACAGTCATCAACTTTTTTCTTTTCTTGCTTCCCTCCCAAGTTTTTCATACTTCTTGCCAATATCCCTCCTAAGTTTTTTTTTTCTTTTAGTAACTTCTTGCCAACTTCCCTCCCAATTTTTTCTCCTACTGTCTTAAATATGAAACATGCCAAGCAGAGGTGAAATAGACAACACAGATTTTAGTTCTTCAACTTACACACTAAATGTTTTTATTACAATGCCTATGCAATGACTGCCATGACAAATAATGTGCCCATTTTGCAGTTACAAAAGGATCTCAACAACTTTGTGGAAACCAAATACATATCCTAAGCCCCTGACCTCTCACGCCCCCGTCTCTCACCATGCACTATTATAAACGCTAATTACTTCTCCAAACCCAGGTACTTTCATAAAAGACTGACTGGCTGAATAAAAGCAGTTCAAATTCTTGTCATTCAAACACTGGCCTGCCTAGAATTTTCTTGCTGTCATCTGTGGGGTTGTGTGGTAGGGTGAGGAATCAGTGAAGTGCAAAAGAGGTAGTATTCTGGGAATAAAAAAAGGCAAGAGAGCAGTGAAGTCCATCACTCTTTCAATAAGAAAATATGATTCTAATCTCCTAAAGAGATAAGTGATTTAACAAGGGCCTAATTATGTTGATTTCTCTTTTTAAGCTAGCAAAGTCTCCAATGCTACTTATAAAAGTTACAAATATTTAGGACTCTAAGGATAGTCTGGGTGTGTGGAAAGAAAAAAAGGGGGGGGGGGAGGATAAGTTAATAGGCACAGGGCTATAAAATGGTATTTAAAAAGTAGTGATCAATTTGCCTAGGAATCCATTCTATTGTCATCTAGATCCAAAGTAGGATATATAAGCAAGACATGGAGATGTTCCTAAAAGAGGACTGAAGGGGAAGAAACTGAACACGACTTGCTTGCTCACGTTTGCACATCACAAGTTATTCTGGCAGCACGGAACTCTCTCCATGCCCTTCCCTGTGATAACGACTTGGAGCTGTCCCGCTGAGTGAATAGTTTTCAACAAACTGAAATCAGAAAACTATGTGAAATATGTTGTGCGTGCTTCTTCCTCTCCAAGCACATGTACATCTACCTGCCCACTCCTATGACACCAAGCGTCGTTATATACGCAAGTGCTCTGTAGATATTAGAGCTGAATAAAAACACCAAAACGAGGAAGGAAATCTTCCATTCTCATCTCCAGTTCCAAGTCTAGGTGTAGTACATGAAGAAACAGATCAACTTTGGCAGTCAAAACGAAAACATTGCATCAGGAGTATTTGTATTTGGTGATAGGGGCCACAAACAGAATGTGAAGGATTCTTTTGCTGGCAACAGCCGGAGGTATTTCATGTTTCTATGCTCAGAACTCTGCCATACTTAAAAAAATAAAGCTTTCATTCTGGGAGGTTCTCACTGGCCTTTTCCAAAGATGTGAACACTTGCTTAACAATAATCACAACAGAAATACGAAAGTTGGAAACTCTCAAGTCTCTGAAAATAGAAGAAGCTTGATTCTGACTGGGAATTTAGTCGAGCACTTCTGATTACTTTTATTTGTCACTCACAGGAATAATATGCTGTTATGTAACTGTCTCCTCAAACTTTTAGATTGTGAGGCTCAGAAAAGAACAGTTTCTGAGTCAAATTCTTGCAACTGACATGCCTACTTCCAAATATTTCTGAAATAGTTATTGAATAAGAATTTACCCTTCTGCACATCAATGTGCTAGGTGAAGTATGCCAAAAATAAATGTTTTAGCATGGCTGTTCTCAAGGAATTCACCATGTAGTTTGGTAGATAACAACATATGAAACATTCAGGAAAGAGAACAGAACAGCATATAGTCATGTACTCATTATATTCACTACAGTTGCCAGTTTAAAGTACAGGAATTTTAGGAACAGCTGAGTATTTTTGCCTATTATGAGATGCTTAAAAGGTCTAAATCAGAAGCAAAAGTCAGCAGGACAGATAACAGCAGGAGCTCAGGGGTAGTTAGAAATGAAAAGCTAAGTGGTTTACTTGATATCTTAAAAAATGGAGGTCAACATCGTTATTAATAATTTTTTGTTGGAGCCCATTAGTGGTGGTCTCCACAGACACTTTGCTAGTGATTCCTGTGCTCCTTCTGCCTTAATGAGCTATCTCAGTTCTATGTGGTTCAGCTCCACGTCCTTCTTTCCCAGACCCATAGCATTTCTACCCGCCCCTCTTTCCAATGTCTGTTATGCAAGGAATCCTTAACGTTAAACCCATTTCTCTTCTCTCCTAATCTCTTGAGAAAAAAACTCACTCTTCTCTGAAGGCCCATTTTTCCTGATTCCCTTTCCTATAAATGCAAATATTAAGTATATGAATATGACTTTCCTTATATTATTTTCTCCTCATGTCCATCATAATCATTATCTGGATTACTGAAATAGCTTTCTACAATGTCCCTCCTTCTGTCAGAGTAGCAAATACTATTACTACTACTACTACTACTACTACTACTACTACTACTACTACTACCTTCTATGTGCCAGAATCATACAGAAAACCCTACAAAGTGGATAATATTATCCCCACACTGCAGAAGACAAAACTCAGTATTCAGCAAACGTAAGTAACTTTCTTTAGTAACCCAGCTCTGTCAGATTTCAAAATCTATGTTCTTTCTGCTATCTCACAAAGCTTCAAATCATGTCCACCTTAATTCTGCACCTCATGCCACACCCGAAGTGATATATCACACGTGCAAAGCTGATTGCATCATTCCCTAATTAAAGCTCTCCAAGACCAAATTCCTGAGATCAATGTACAAGGCTCCCAAGACATGGCCCTCCAGCTTCTTTCCTCCCCACCACTGACCCCAGTTACGCTCTGCTTCTGTCAAGAGGCTTGTGGTTCCCTGTACTGAACAAGTGGCTTTATGTTCTGTTTTCCTGCTCACACATTTTCATCTGTCCGGAACTCCTTTTCCCTCTTTATTCATCCTTCAGCTTGTCCACTTTTGCAAGAAAGCTTCCCTGAATGGTCCAGGCAGGTGGAAAGCCCTCAACCAAGCTTTCATACTGCCCTGAGAGTACCTCTCTCCCAACACCTGCTATATTATATTGAAATAGTCTCTTTATGGATGGTTTCCTCCAGCCAGCCTATACGTTCTTTGAGGAAAGGGATAGGAAAGTTTTCACCTTGCTCCCACCAGTGAACAGTGTCTGGCAGAAGGTAACCTCTACGTACTGCTTCGGCATCTGAAAGGAACATGGAAAATGGAATCACCTCCCAATCCCATTGCCACGTTCTGGAGCTTGGAACCAAAGCCTACATTCCAAACCCTCATCATCTTATGCCATCTGTTTTCTCCCACAGAATACTCCAGCTTTCGTTGACTGGGTCATAAAGACCAACTACCATATTTATAGATGACCACTTTTATAACTTCCTCTTATAACTACTTTTGTCAACATCAAAATTCATGCTGATGACTTTTCATGGCTTTTTGGCTTCATGGTTCTCCTTCTTAATTATATCAACCTCTACCTTGTTTCCACTGTATTCATTCAATAACAAGAACTAACTCTCAGACACATTAACTTATGTAATGCTCTCTAGCAGCATGCTCCACCTCAAAAGATAGAACAGACTGATGGTTGCCAGAGGAGAGGGGGGTTAGGGGACTGGGTAAAAAAGATGAAGGGATTAAGAAGTACAAATAGCAGTTACAAAATAGTCACAGAAATGTAAAGTACAGCATAGGGAATACAGTCAATAATGTAATAACTAAGTATAGTCCCAGATGGGTACTGGAAATATCAGGGGAACACTGTCAAGTAATGATTGTCTAATCACTATGTTGTACACATGAAACTAATATAAAATAAGATTGAGTGTAAACTATACTAATTGAAAAATAAAATTTTAAAAGTAAAACAAAAATACTAGTAAAAAAAGTTGGTAGAAATGAGCTACTAGTCACTGAACGGTTAATTTGCACTAGATACTGTATTAGGCACCTTATAAGTATTTCATTTTCTTTTCTCAGTAATCTAGTGACCATTTACTCATCAATCTCCCAATTCTTCCCATCAACTTAACCTTCTCTCCACTGGAATCTCTAATAAAAAAATGACTACGAGACCATAATTTTTACCCTTGCCACCACTGGAATTCCAGAATGAATCATTCCATTGGAGGGCATTAGCCTTGAGCTTCCTGTGGAGGTTATTTTTTACATTAGGCAGACATCGATTCCCACGCTTCTTCCTTTGCACTTAAAGAAATGCCTCTTTCTTTTTCTATTAGATTATATCTTTATTGACACGTCTCTTTTTCTCTACTGGCCCATGAACCTCTGAAGTATATGGATCTTGTTCTATTTACATTTTCATAAAACACAGCAAGACTCAATAAATGTTTTCAAAATAAAGATATTGTCTTCTTGAAGTTTAAAGATTTATCTAGGCACAAAAGACCTTATATTGTATGATTCTATTTATGTAAAATATCCAGAATAGAAAAATTTTAGAGACTGAAGATTGCTTAAGGCTGGGTAGAGGAGGTATGAAGAAATAAAAATTTATTGAAAATGGTTTCTTTTAAAGGATTTGAAAATATGATGATATTGGTGCAGCCACTATGGAAAATAATATGGAATGTACTAAAAAAAATTTACAATGGAACTACTGTTTGACCCAGTGATTCCACTTCTAGGAATATATCCTAAGAAGCTCTAAACACCAATCAGAAAGAATGTATGCACCCCTATGTTCATAGCAGCACTATTTACAACAGCTAAGATCTGGAAACAGCCCAAGTGCCCATCAGTAGATGAGTGGATAAAAAATCCGTGGTACGTTTACACAATGGAATAGTATGCAGCTGTGAAAACAAGTTTCTTACCCTTTGCAACAGCATGGATGGACCTGGAAAATATGCTGAATGAAATAAGTCAGTCAGAGACAGACAAATATCATATGATTCTACTTATAAGTGGAACCTAATGAACATAATAAACTGACAAACAAAATAGGTTTCAAGGCATGGAACAGATTGACATATCTCAGGGGGTGTGGGGGTGAGTGGGAGACAGGAAGAGATTAACCAAAGACTTATATACACATATGTATAACATACTGTCACAGACAACAGTATGGTGAAGGCCTAGGGTGGGGAAGGGGCTGGGAAGAGGAGGGTAAAGGGGGTGGCAGGAATTGGACAACATCTGTAATACTGTCAACAGTAAGAAGAAAAAAAAGAAAATGTGGTGATGGCTGTAAAGCCAAGTGAGTATAGTAAAAAAAATGATTTATACACTTTAAAAATAATTTTAAGGCTGGCCATGGAATCAGAAAAAAATCAATAATATGGTCTTCCTCTTATCCTCTTTCTTTCATTATTTTAACAACTTTATGGAGATATATTTCACATACCATACAACCACTCATTAAAACTATGAATCCTTTAGAAAATGGCCCATGTCTTACTCACATGACATTCCCAAGACCTAGCACAGTATTCAGAATTTAGTATATGTTCATATGAATGAGGGACCGCTAGCCCTGAATTTATTAGTAGTAATTAACTATGCCATATTTGGGTTAAATATATGTTTACTTGGGAGAATCAAATCACCATGATAATATTATTTCTATGGGAAAGGTATATTCAAAGCAAAATATAAGCCTACCAGAAACTTCCAACACCTTTCCACTAATAAATAAGTCCCATCATTTATCTTGCAAGGCATTCCCACTCCTACATCCCAGTCTCCTCCTAGATAAATGTGTGTGTTCCCTGGAAACACTCAGACTTTTTATAACAAATCTACTGAGTGTTCCAACCTCCAGGTTGTGAAATACAACTCCTGGAAGAAGGGCTTTTGAGGAATGAAGAATATCTTCTTCAAAGTAAATCCAATACTTTTTCAGGAGAGCTCTTATTTTCATTATGCTTTCAGAGTATATGAAAAATAAGAGACTGGGACTTTTAAAAACTGTTAAGTGAGTCATTATGTACATAGAGAGCCATTTATACAAACAAGCAGCCCCCTATTATAAAAATTGCAGTTCTAGCTATTCTGCAATTAGCCATGTTCTATTTTCCATGCACTGTATTTTGTTTTATTTTATTCACACTGCAATTCTTTTCATTAATGATGACAATGTAATCAACTAGTGTCGAATGCCATCTATCATTCTGAAAACCTCATGATATATTCTCTGTAATCATTTACATCAATAATTATTGAAGCCTCCATCATACAATTTATGTATCAAACAACACAAGATCCACATACTGATGTCACTTGATATGCTTTCAATGCAGATTTAGCCCATTCCCCAATATTGTTATGAAATGAGCCAACAGCATCATCTTCCTTTAGCTAGAGGTTATGTTGAAGGCTAAACAATAAGATAAAAATCACAA
Source organism: Eptesicus fuscus (assembly GCF_027574615.1). NCBI lineage: Eukaryota > Metazoa > Chordata > Mammalia > Chiroptera > Vespertilionidae > Eptesicus > Eptesicus fuscus. The sequence goes on from NC_072486.1 coordinate 71,900,199, forward strand.
TTTTATCTCTAATTCTCTACAAGCAGGACAATGCTCATTCCATTAGACTATGATGTAATTAAAATCATTAAAATCCTCTTACATAAATTTGAAATATCTTTTTAAAAAGCATGCAATTGAGGACATTTTCTCATTAATGAGTGAACAAAATTCTCATCATTTCATAAAGAGTTTTTGTTCTAACTAAACAAGTCCATCATTTTAAAAATAAAGTCTATCTTCTCTATGTTTTTGTAAGTTTCTTAAAACAAGGTTCAGCCCAGCCTGTGTGCCTCAGTGGTTGAGCGTTGACCCATGAACCAAGAGGTCATGGTTCAATTCCCAGTCAGGGTACATGCCTGGGTTTGTGGGCTCAAACCCCAGGAAAGGGAGTGCAGGAGGCAGCCAATCGATGATGTTTCTCTCATTGATGTTTCTATCTCTCTACCCCTCACTCCTCCTCTCCCTCTAAAAATCAATAAAAACATATTAAAAAAATAAGGTTCACATATTTTCTTAATTGACTTACTCAAAGTTGTTTACCTATAGCAGTGGTCAGCAAACCGCGATATGCGGCTCTTTGGCCCCTTGAGTTTTTAGCAAAGGCCAGCTTAGAAGTACCCTAATTAAGTTAATAACAATGTACCCACCTATATAGTTTAAGTTTAAAAAATTTGGCTCTCAAAAGAAATTTCAATCGTTGTACTGTTGACATTTGGTTCTGTTGACTAATGAGTTTGCCGACCATGACCTAATAGTGATAACTTAACATATATAGACTGACTGGTCAAATAGGGAGCTAAATTTATCATTTAAGTAGTTTGAAGGTCTCATACGCATAATCAGAAATTTTTCACATAATTACTTACCTCTTCTAGTTGGCATGCTTTGATGACACTCCTATATCTATACTCATCATAAGAAACACCAAAGATAATGTTTTCTTTAATGGTGCCCGGCATGATCCATGAAAACTGAGAGCAGAATGAAATTCTTCCACTGTGCTTAATTTTACCCTCAGAAGGCTCCAGTTCTCCCATAATCATCATCAGAAGTGAAGTCTAGAAATGAAACCATTATTAAGTTAAATCATTTGATCAAATCACTCTCAAGATGCTCTTGCCACCAACTGTCACCCTAAGTAGAGATATTATTCTAATTTTAAAAGATTCTATAATTATTCATTCAATTCAAAATTTATTAAGCACTTCCTATTTGGGGTACACTGCTAGTGAACTAAAAAAAAAATAGAAGACCAAAGATGTAACAAAAAGTTGTTATTATAATTAAAATCACTAGAAAAAAACACACCTCTCCAACCTCTAAAACTTGGGATGCCCTTAGCCTCACACCTTTGGCCCCTTTCACTCCCGCACCCACCAACCCATGCCTTTCCTGTAAAATTCAACAGATTGTTCCATACTTCTATGTCTTGGATCTATATTGTTCATCGGTTTATTTTGTTCATTAGATTCCACATATATGTAAGAGCATGGGACACGTTTTTTTCTAATAGATTGTTTGTATGTTACCTTTTGATTTTAAGATCACTTTATTTAGAGAGAGATTATTACTTTGTGTGATATAAATTGCATATATTTACTTTAGTGTGACATTTTTTACTTCTGTTTTCCATGCACAAGTGGTTCGTTTTGTTGGTGTGTTGTTTTTTTAAGTGATTAATAGCTTTTATTTTATGGCTTCTGGACCTTGAGTTATAAAGGCTTTCTTCCTCCATGGTATTTTTTTTTTTCTTTTCCTTTAGGCATCCTCCAATGTTTACTTTAAGCATTTTATAGTCTTATTTTTGTACTTGTTCTCTGATCTATTTCAAACACATCAGGTCTATGATGTGAGATATAGATTCAATTTTTTTGTTTGCTCTCCAGGTGGCTGTCCAGTTGTCCAACACCATTTTTTGAATAGCCCATCTTTCTTCACTGTCAAATACTCATTACCTTATGCATTTAGATCTACTTTTGTAGCTTTAATTCTGCTACACTGGTTCATCTGTTTATTTATGTACCAGTAATTCAACTTGGACCATTATAATTTAATATAATATAATATAATTTAATATAATATCAATATCATTAAATTATATTATTTCCAGGTTAAACATACAAATATATATGCAAACATACATACTTATATATTTATGTACATATATGTAAGTAAAGATATAATTTATATATTTATACATAGTAATATTTTGGTATTTTGAGAGATATGAAGTAAAATGAAAGCATCATTAAATATATATAAATGTATAAAAATACAAAAAAAATAATAAATCTTTGAAGATACTGTATTTTATTTAAAAAGTAAGCAAAAGCTGGAGCTAACTGCTTATTCTACACCTCTAATGCTCAGTGTTTATGACCAAGCTAAAGCTTAGTGCCAGAGCACGGCCAGGAAAAAGGATGGAGACTATGAGGTGTCATGGGTTATCAGCAAGGCCACAGAGCTATATTTCAGTTGTGGTAGAGACAGTAGAACGGAAAAATCCCCACACCCTGTGGGAGATGTGGCAAGCCAGCCTTCAGTCAAGGGTACCCAGTGGTGCAGATTCTTATACTAATTTCACTTAATTAAAATAATTCAAGGATGTTTCCTAAATGAAAGATGCCTAATGTACATTAGAACAAAAAACCATACCATTTTCTCAAAGACGTTTAATTAAATAAATGTGTAGCTCTGATTTACATCTCTGATTTGATTCCTTTATGTCCTTTAAATTTATTTCCTAAAGAGATCAAGTGTTTCATCATTATCTGAATGATAGCTCATATTCTTAAAGATCACTATAAAGCCTTCTCTTCTCCTGACAATGAGGTTTGAACCTTTACCTATTTTTGCTTTCTAACCTACGACAAAAGAAAGTAGCGGGGTGGGGAGGGCGGGAGGCTGACCAGCACTGAACAACTTAACATTCTTATGTATTTTCTTCAAAAAACTATCCCACTTAAAAATTTTCCCTCATAATAAATCATATGTAAATCTTAGTCCATTCTCCAAAATTCTTTTTTATTAAATTTACTAGAGGCCTGGTGCATGAAATTCGTGCACCAAGGGGGGGTTGTACCTCAGCCCAGCCTGTACCCTCTCCAAATTGGGATCCCTCTCACAATCCAGGACTGCTGGCTCCCAACTGCTTGCCTGCCTGCCTTCCTGATTGCCCCTAACTGCTTGCCTGCCTGCCTTCCTGATTGCCCCTAACTGCCAGCCTGGGGCTCCCTCCGTGGCCGGCAGCCATTTCTGTTGGGGTTATAATTGAAACTTTGTAGCCTTAAGCGGGTGGGCCCGGCCAGGGTGTGCGGAAAGCTTTGCTTCCCCTGTTGCTGGGAGCAACCCTGGCCTGCTCTCTCAAGCTCCATTCTGCCACCATTTATGTTTGAATTTGTTTACCTTCTATAATTGAAACTTTGTAGCTTGAGTGGAGGCTTAGGCCTGGCAAGGGCAGGCGGAAAGCTTGGCTTCCTCTGTTACCTAGGAAACCTTGCTCTCTGTGGCTGTAGCCATCTTGATTGAGTTAATTTGCATACTCGCTGATTGGATGGTGGGCGTGGCTTGTGGGTGTGTTGGAGGTATGGTCAATTTGCATATTTGTCTATTATTAGGTAGGATTGGGATGACATTAATAAGGTCCTATAGGTTTCAAGTATACATTTCTATGATACATGATTTGTATACCAAATTGTGTGCCCACCACCCAGTCAAAACTTCTTCTGTGACCATATATTTGCCTCCCTTTACCTTTTATTATAGCCCCACCCCCTTCCCTCTGGTAACCACCATACTGTTGTCTGAGTTTCAGTTTTACATCCCTCATATGGGTGAAATCATATGGTTCATAGCTTTTCCAACTGACTTATTTTACTTAGCATAATATTCTCAAGGTCCACCCATGTTCCCAAATGGCAGTATTTCATCTTTCCTTCTTTATCTAATCCTCTATTGAAGGACACTTTGGTTGTCTCCATGTCTTGGCCACTGTGAATAATGTTGCAATGAACATAGGAGTGCATATATCTTTGTAATAAATGTTTTAGAGTTTTTCCGGTAGATCCCCAAGAAAGAGATTACTGGGTCATATGGTGACTCTATTCTGAATTTTCTGAGGAACTGCCACTCTGCTTTCCATAGTGGTTGTACCAGTTTACACTCTCACCTGCAGTGAATGAGGATTCCTTTTTCTCCATAGCCTCTCCAACACTTGTTATTACCTATCTTGTTGAGAATAGCTATTCTAACAAGTGATAGCTGGTATCTCATTGTAGCTTTTATTTGCATTTCCCTAATAGCTAGTGAAGTTGAATATTTCTGTTGATCATTTGTATGTCTTCTCAGAGAGGTTTCTGTTCAGGTCCTCTGCCCATTTATTAATTGGATTATTTGGTGTTGAGTTAGTTGTATGAATTCTTTATATAGTTTGGATACTAATCCCTAGTTGGAGCTGTTGTTTGCAAATATCATCTCCCATTCAGTTGATTGCCTTTTGTTTTGTTGATCATTTCTTTTGCTGTGCAAAAGCTTTTTAGTTTGATATAGTCCCAGTCATTTGTTTTTGCTTTTACTTCCCTTGCCTTGGGAGTCAAATTCATAATATGCTCTCTCCAACCAAGGTCCATAAGTTTAGTACCTATTTTTTTTTCTATATAATTTATTGTTTCAGATCTTATATTTAGGTCTTTGATGAATTTTTAATTAATTTTTTTACATGGTGATAAACTGTCATCTAGTTTCATTCATTTGCATGTGACTTTCCAATTTTCCCAGCACCATTTATTGAAGAGGCTTTCTTTTCTCCATTGTGTGTTTTTGGACCCTTTATCAAAAATTACTTGCCCATATACATGTGGTTCTATTTCTGGGTTGTCAATTGTGTTTCATTGGTCTGTGTGTCTGTTTTTCTGCCAATACCATGCTGTTTTGATTATTGTAGCTCTGTAGTATAATTTGAAGTCAGGTAGTGTGAGACTTCTGGCTTCATTCTTTTTTCTCAGGATTGCTTTGGCTATTCGGAGTCTTTTGTGATCCCATACAAATCTGGAAATTGTTTTCTTCTATTTCTTTAAAATATGCCATTGAGATTTTGATGAGTGCTGCAATAAATCTGTATATTGTTTTGGGTAACAAGGCCATATTAACTATGTTGATTCTTCTAACCTATGAACACAGAATATATTTCCATTTCATTATGCTTTGTAATTTTCAGTATCTAGGTCCTTCATACCCTTTGTTAAGTTTATTATTAAGTATTTTATTCTTTTGGTTGCATTTGCAAAAGGAATTGTTTTTGTTTGTTTTCTTTTTTTCATTTCTCTTTCTGAAGTTTCATTGTTAGTATATAGGAAGGCAGTGGATTTTTGCACATTGATTTTGTATCCTGCGACTTTATTGTATTTGTTTCAGAATTCTAATGTCAAAAAATGCCTGTATGGTTACATGGGTAAAATCTAAGCCATGATTTTCCTGGACAAGTTCTGAAAAAAATGTGTGTGCCACAGACTGGTAAAAATTGATGGTTCATTTGTTCAATAAAGTTACTGAATGCCCACCTTGTACAAGACACTGCACTGAGAGCTTTACAAAACTGAAAGATGTAGAGAAAGTCACTGGTAATAATAGGAAGAAATAAAGGCTAGAGGATGTTATCAGTGGAATAATTTATATTATAAGAAACACTATATCTAAGCATTATCCTAATACCAATGTAAACAATTCTTCAAAATACCTTTTTACACTACAGACAAACTAGAAAAAAAAGAAGAAATGCAGGCCAAATTAAGATCTTAATGATAAAGAATAACATAAACTACCTTGCCTGCTCCAGTAGATCCAGCAACTGCCAACAGCTGTCCTCTTTCTATCTTGAAATTGATATCTTTCAGGACAGGAGTACCAAGAAGTGAGATGTTACTGAAGAAGACGCTGTTATCACCATTGCAAATGTTTCTGGTATTATAGTTTTGTTTTGCATTCTCAAATAATTCCCCAAATCCCTGTTAAGAAAAAAACAGAGATTTTAAAAAGTCAGCTTTCCAGATATTTTCAATAGCTATTTATTTTATGTATGATGAGTTTGAAAAGCACATGGCCCATGATCCATACATTATAGCACATAATTATATAGCCCATCATTTCTAGAGCACATGATCCAAAACAGTTGAAATGATAATTATGGCATTTAATAATAACCATTTTAATTTCTTAAATTATTGCTAGACATCAAATTAAATTAAATATGCCTATTTATCTATATAAGTATTTATATATACACCTTCTCCTGTAGGTTGGGTACATAAACATTATCATTTAATCCTCAGCATAATAATAATATATGTGCCAAGATTTGACAATCCCTTTCTTTCAAAGCTGTAGACTGTGATTCAGAGAGGTTAAATGGCAAAAGTCACATAACTAATAGGCTACAGTGGAATTACAGCCCAAATCTGACTTCTGCTCTATCATGTTAGTAGGACCTTCCTCTGAAAAGCTCAAATTATTTCTTTAAGTAGTTATTATTAAACATAAACATGCCCTGGTAAGTGTTGCCTCATGGTTAGAGTATCGGCTTGCACACAGAAGGGTGGCAAGTTTGATTCCTGGTCAAGGGCACATCCCAGCTCCAGAGGGGGCGAGTGCAAGAGGCAACCAATCCACATGTCTCTCTCACATCGATTTTTCAATCTCTCTCTTTCTCTGTCCTCTCCCCGCTGCGGAAGGCAGTTCCTCTCCCTCTAAAATCAGTGGATAAAATATTCTCAGGTGATGATTAGCAAAAAGCAAACGTCAACGAAAACCATAAAGGTGACAGTATTGCCAGATTATTTGAATGAATTCCATTTACACAAGAAGGCAATTGTGTCTTACCTAGCTTAGAATAGATTTCAGAAAGGAGTTGGAGGATAAGGGATTTTAATTAACTATTTATTTGATTGCTTATTTAATTTTTAATAATTTAATAAATTAATACACATTAACTATCTTCATTTTTTAAATCTTTATTGTTGAAAGTATTACATATGTCCCCCATTTCCCCCCCATTGACCTCTTCTAGCCTGCCCCCACCCATTTTAAAGTAAAGTTATACTTTTTGAGATAAAGTCAACTGATTGGCTTGACAATGAGAACTGACTACATAAATTTATTTGTCTTCCATAAATTGAATACATTGAAAGTGCAGCTCCCAAGTTTTGACAAAAATCCATTTAACACGCATACAATAAACAGGAATGACATCTTTTGCCACCACTTAAACTTATGTTGAAAAATTTATAAGCCAACTTAAAAATGTGTCAGAGGTTCATAGTTTTTCAAAATCCTCTTACATTTGAAGATTGCTGCTTTGAGTCCTTATGTTATAGATGGCTAATGGCCCCTCAGTCATCAGACAACTAAAAGCAAAGCTTTTAAGAAATAAGCAATTAAGGTGTTAAAAAATGAGCCCTAGCCCTAGCCAGTTTGGCTCAGTGGATAGAGCGTCCGCCTGGAGACTGAAGGTCCGGGGTTTGTTTTGGTCAAGGGCACACACCCAGGCTGTGGGCTTAATCCCCAATAGGGGGCGTGCAGGAGGCAGCTGGTTAATGATTCTGTCTCATCAGTGATGTTTCTCTCTTTCTCTCTCCCTCTCCCTTCCTCTCTGAATTCAATAAAAATATATTTTTAAAAAAAGGTAGAGCCCTGGCTGGTTTGATTGAGTTGGTTGGGCATCTTCCTGTGTACCATAAAGTTGACAGTTTGATTCTTGGTCAGGGCACACACTTGGGTTGCAGGCTTGTTCCCTGGTAGGAGGCGTGCAGGAAGCAGCCAATTGATATTTTGCTTTCACATTGATGTTTCTTTCTCTCCCTCTCCCTTCCTCTCTCTCTAAAAATCAATTTTTAAGTGTTAAAAAATGATACAAAGCTATTTGTTATTCCCTTATTCATTTATTTATCAAATAAATTAAACTTATTGAGTATCACCTCTGTATTAAAGATAACTTCAAAGAATCCCACATGGGAGACTAACATGAATAAATATTAATATTGCAATGTGCTTAGTGCTACAACTGAAAATCATACCAAGTCCGATGGGAGTACATTAGAAGGAGCAACCGACTCAGCCTGGAGCTTGACCAAGTAAATGATCTACACACTAGGCTATAAAGGATGTAAGTGGGACTTCATAAGACCAAGGAATAGTATATGGATTCTAGGAAGATGGATCTGTATGCACAATTATTTAGGCTTAAAAAAAGAAACTATGTGTCAGGAATGATGAGTGGCTAGGTCAGATACATATGACAAGATGACAAAGGCTGTGCTTGCTAAGGTGGGCAGTACAGGCTGTTAAGGAGATTGTGTGGCATGCTTAGAAGGACTTTTATCCAGTAAGATAGACTCAGACCAATGGCAGGTTATTGTTCATAATAACTTTGATTTCTAATTACAGAAGTAAGATACTAATTTCAGGAAATTTGGAAAATATAGAAAAGCGGAAAGAAGAAAGAAGAAATTACCTATAGCACTACTACTGAGAAAAAAACTTTATCATTTCAACTGATATCCCTCCACTTTTACATATAATATAAATGTACATAATATATAAAACCATATATAATTTTTACATTACTAAAAATTGTATATAAAGTTTGTGACCTGCTTTTCTGACTTAAAACAAATGATAAAAATTTTCATATACCATTAGCATTCTTCTAAATATATTTTGGTTGCAGGATAGTATCCAAGAGTATGTATAAATTATATATATGTACTTTGCTACAAATGTGGAGTACATTTTTTTTAGTATAAATTTTGACAAGTGAACTTTCCAAAGAGAACTTGACAAGTGAACTTTCCCAAGTCCTTTGGAAAGTAGTTCAAAATTTTCCTCCATCAATATATGATAGTGCTAGTTTTTCAAAAACCCTTATCAACACTGTTGCTTTTGTTACTGTTTTGTCCTCTTTTATAGTTTTCTAAGTGAAAATGGAATCTCACTATCAGAGCTTAGCCTTATTTATTTGCTCCCTAGTAAGGCTGAACATTCACCATATTTATGAACCCTATATAGCTGTGAATGGAATGATTTTGATAGTCTTTGTATTAATCTCACTTTTTGTTTCATCTTCTCAACTAGCTGAGTCATGGTTGACAAGTCATTATAACATTCTGAGCTTCTGTCTCCTGAGTTATTGAGGGTATTGATGAGGTAATATATATAAAGTTGTTTTGTCTACAGTAAAGCAATAGTCACTCTTTAAAAAAATCAGAGGCAGTGTGATGAGTGGAAAAGGGCTCTGCAGTCAGAGAAACCTAAGCTGATCTTCTAGCTCCACCCTATCTAGTTGTATAACCTTGTTCTAGTAACTTAAACTTTCTAAGTCTCAGCTTCCAACACATAAATAGAAAGTCTACCTACTCATAGGTTTGGAGTGAGGAAAGAGTCATATATAACTCATCAGGGACTTACCTCCTGGATAACTGGGTCAATGATGATGTCATCAGAGGAGAAAAAGGATACACTGGAAACTTGGGGAGTGAGAAATGTGAAGGGCTCGAGGAACATGTAGAAAATTTGGAAATACATACATGAAGCTCAGGAAAGTGGGGCCAGAGATTTGCATTTAAGAGTCATTAACTTCTTGTCCTCAAGGGTGAGCCACAGAGAGCAGGAAATGCTAGGAGACATAGGTGGAGACTCAGTGGCCCATCACTACTGAAATAGCAGGCAGGGATGACTAGAATTCACAGTTGAGGATACAGTATTGTGGAAAGTGAGGATACAGACAGATAGGAGTCAATGGTTCAGTGAAAGGGTTGTAGATGGTGACATTTGGGTCTAAAATCCGGCTTCAGCTCTTGACAGTTGTGTGAGCTAAGCCAGGTCCCTTCACCTTTCTAAGCCTCCATTTCCTTATCATTGAAATGAAAATGTTAATATTACTAAGTCATAGGACTATTATGAGAATTAAAGGAGACAACACATACTTTTAGGAGAGTGAAACTGAGGACTTTTGTCTAAGAGTAGGAAAGCAGTTGTTTGAAAACAGTTGTGAAAATGTCAAATGTATTTTTCCTTCATATCTAGAAGGGCATTTGAAATTTCTAAAAGCAAAAAATATCAATCTGATCCACACACTTTTCCACAAACAACTTCGCTAGTCAGATAAAGAATTATTCTCTTGACCAGAATCCTAATAAAAGATAGTTTTAGGTAAAGTGGAAAAAAAAAGAATTATTCTCTTACCTATATCTTAAAACATGAAGTAAAGTGAAGCTCTGGTGACCATGTTGCTTATAAAACAAATTTAAGATATTGTATAGTACGTAGAAATAGAACATTGGTTTCATAACTCCTATCTTTACACAGATATTAGTGAGAAGAAATAGGAACTCAACAGGGTTTCTCAATAATCAGATATTGTTTTATGAGAGGCTGAAAATCATTGATAATATATTTTCTGACTTTGAGAAATATGAGGATTGTTTAATAATAAATTAAAATAAGCACAAATCATAGAAAACCATACATGGGTAGAGATCTCATACATCTTTATGTTGACTGGAGTCTGTAAAGCACTTGGACTGGAACTTGAGATCAGATAAGGTAGCATTTATTGAGGAATTATTATGTGCATGGTATTCTGCTGGAGACTTTACATAAGTCTGTCAGGTGAATATTAATATTCCCATTTTACAGATGGAGAATCAAAGGCTCCACAAAGTTCAATAACTCGACCTAGATTACACAGATAACAAACAGCAGAACCAGGATTCAAATTCAGCCCTACCCAGATCCAAAATCAATGAACTTTGTATTACTTCCTGATATGTTATGTTACATGACTCAGAAAAATGTAAAGAGGCTTCAATAACATCTTTAACATTCCTGAGCCTCTACTTCTTAATCCATAAAATAAGTGGAGTGGTTCGCCTTCCAGTTCTAACCTCATTTTCATTGTCCATTAATATGAAAATGACATTCACACAAAAAAATGCTTAACTATTTAAGTAATTTTTTTTAAATTCTTACCTCTTCCCAGAAAGCTGTTACATTCTCCATCACTACTTCTGTAGTTGTTAAGTTATATTCCAATGTCTTGTACTCTTGCTTTTGTAAGAAATCCTGTTAATAAAAACAGAGCAAAAATATTGTTGTTATATTCTAATCCTATCTAATAAAAGAGTAATGTGCAAATTGACCGTCACTCCAACACACAAGATGGCTGCCCCCATGTGGACACAAGATGGCCAGCAGGGGAGGGCAGTTGGGAGGGACCAGGCCTGCAAGAGAGGGCAGTTGGGGGCGATCAAGGCTGCAGGGGAGGGCAGTTAGTGGTGACCAGGATGGCAGAGGAGGGAAATTGGGGGCTACCAGGCCTGCAGGGAAGGGCAGTTGGGGGGGACCCAGGCCTACAGGGGAGAACAATTGGGGGGGACCAGGCCTGCAGGGGAGGGCAGTTGGGGGGGACTAGGCCTGCAGGAGAGGGCAGTTAGGGGTGACCAGGCCTGCAGGGGAGGGCAGTTAGGGGTGGCCAGGCCTGCAGGGGAGGGCAGTAAGGGGCAATTGGGCTGGCAGGGGAGTGGTTAGGGGGTGATCAGGCTGGCAGGCAGAAGCAGTTAGGGGCAATCAGGAAGGCAGGCAGGCGAGCAGTTGGGAGCCAGCAGTCCTGGATTGTGAGAGGGATGTCCAACTGCCCATTTAGGCCCCATCCTACTGGGATGGGGCCTAAATGGGCAGTTGGACATCCCTCGAGGGGTCCCAGATTGGAGAGGGTGCAGGCTGGGCTGAGGGACACACCACTGCCCCCCGTGCACGATTCATGCACCAGGCCTCTAGTGTTTTATAGAACTTACAAAGCATCCTGCATTAGCCAATTTGCCTCAATTAGGACAAAGAGAAAACCAGTATCTTTATCTTTATAGCTTTTTAGAAGCATCATTAGCATCACTTCTCTGGGTTAATTGAGGGTGTGAAGATCTGATATAACTAATTTTAAGGCATCAAACCTTGATTCTAAAAGGGCCCTATAGAAACTCCCATTCACAGTGTTCTGAGGGCAAGTGGGAGCACAAGGAAGAATTAAGCCCAGGCATCCTGAAGTCTTCACCACTGGAGGTAATGAAACCAGCCTGGTCCTTGCCTCACTATGCCCCTTTCTTCTTAACTTTTCTCTCTCTTGCTACCTCAATTTTGGTTTCTCTCTTTTTCTCTAATTTTTTTTCAAGATGTGTTCCTGTTCAGTGGCCCCTCTCTGTCTCTGTGACACTTTCATTTTCTCATTTCTGGTCTATAGGTCTGTTCTCTCTCTCTCTCTCTCTCTCTCTCTCTCTCTCTCTCTCTCTCACTCACACACACACACACACACACACACACACACCTGTGATGGGTTAAGAGAAGAAATAAGATTAGTCCAAGACCTGCTATGGTTTTGAGCTACACTCATCAATTTGCCTAAATTGCAGATCTCAAACTCACATGTTTGAAATATGATAAAATTAGGGAAGAGGACCCCTTTACTATATATTCCAATCCTTCAAAAGAGGCTGAAGATACAATTTATTGCATATGTGACATCTCCTCATTTTTAAATGTTGGCAAATAATTCTAATGTTTTTGTTCTTTTTAATGTGAAGGTCAAATGAAACTCGTCTAGGGGCCAAAATTAGGTCCATGGGCCACAATTTGCAAACTCTGGCCTAGATTAAATAATGGCAGAACCAGTGAAAAGTGGCTCACCTTTCCCCATCACCTTTATGTATGTCACAATGACTTATTTTCTGGTTAAATATTTAAATAGTATTTTAAAAGTATAAGAAAAACATTTTCACCTGCATATTAATTATAAAAATCACATACAAGTTCATAGTAGTGATTAAATTAGCTTTGTATAAACTTGAGTCTCATCACTTGAGGACTTTAGAACTTTTCTTCAGAGCTACCAGCTACATCAGCATTGCTGAGGTTTTAAGGTAACTCATGTGATATAAAATACCATTTGCATCCACCATATTGCCCCAGGAAATACTTGGAAAAGTTTGAAGTGAACATTCCTAGAATTAGCTGGAAAGTTTTTTTAACTTCCTGGTAAATCTGCCACCATCTTTGTGCACATTTGCCAAGTTCATGAGAATAACCAATTGATTGATTACTTGAATAAAATTCCCCAAAATACAGAAACAATATTCTCTGCAATTGCTTTGACTTGAGAGGATCTCACAGGCTTTTATTTTATTTCAATAAACTTTCATTACTAGGGCTTGTTAGACCACATATAGATGTCAAGAGAGAAAATTCTGAGCATCAAACAGGCCCAAGAGAGTCTGCCCACTATTAAAGTTCTAAACTATTCTAAAATCATTGTATACAATGCCCACTAATGGTACATTACCTGTATTTTGTTTATTGCTCCAAGAGAGTCATACCATGTCTGTACAGCCCAGGGGAATTGCCGAGTGACTGCCATGCGCAGAACGATGCAGAATGAGATGGTCGTGAATATTTTTCGAAGGATGACTCCTTTGTTCAATGCATAGGGAAGCACAGATAAAAACACCACAAAGAACCCTGAGAAGAAGAAGGCTGAGCTATTGAAGTATCTCACGTAGGCTGCCTTCCGGGTCAGTTTCAGTTCTGTTCTATAAAACAAAACAGTAAGATTTGGATGCTCATTTCCTTTGCATCTTGGAATCTGAACACAGGTTCGCAAGGCTTTGTGCCCTGGGGCAAGTTAGTTAACTTCTCTGGGCCTCACTTACCTTATCTGAAAGAGGAATAGAAATGAATGCATCAGTGTTTTGTCCATAATACCTGTAAATATTATTTCTAAACTGTAACTACTAAGCTCAATTATTATTACATTATTTTCACACCTTTATCACTTCATTATAATTAGTAAGATTAGTGAGACTTCGATAATTTTTTGTTTCTTGGTTGGTGTTTTAAGTGATTAGGTGTAGAAATGAGGACAATGTTATAAGATTTATGAAAAAAAAAAAAAGAGACAATTCTGTGGTTCCCTAATAGCTTCTTAGCACTTCAGAAATTCTAGCTTGGCTTTGGGGAACACTAAAAATAACATATAAGCCACAGAGGAGTGTTTCTCAAATGTTAGCGTAAGTAAAAATTACCTGAGAAACTTTTTGAAATACAGAGTCTCAGGCCCAGCTTTCAGAGACATTGAGTGAGTGAGTCTGGAGAAGGCCTCAAAAAAAAAAGAACCCAAGTGATTCTGTTGCGGGTGGTTCTTGAAAATTATGAATGAAAATCCTGCATCCTCTTTGTCTCTCTCATTTCAGTATAATTATTTGCAATCACATTATACTTCTGATCTGAATCTAGGCTAAACCGCAAATGTGAACTTTTTTTTTTTTAAAGACACAGAAGAGGTTTAAATGCTCCAACCAGAAAACAGGAAGTGCAGAGGTGAGAACAGAGGACAATACGGCCTTCAACTTTGTCCCATTCTTCCAGGACCATAAAAGCTCGGGTCACGTGATTCTCCTGTTCAGCTCTTATAAGGGAAAGAGCAGTGGGGACACAGACAGTAGAGGGTCCTGGTGGGAGGGAGAAATAGGTGTGCCTGGCATTTGGGTGCTACTTTCACACATTTGCATAACTCAGAAAGGTTCTCATTCTTAAGAGATAGAATTCAGAGGGAATCTTCTTTTTTTTTTTCAAGTTTAACAAATGTAATCTTGTGCCCTAACTGGTTTGGCTCAGTGGATAGAGCGTTGGCCTGCGGACTGAAGGGTCCCAGGTTCGATTCCAGTCAAGGGCATGTACCTTAGTTGTGGGCACATCCCCAGCAGGAGGCAGCTGATCGATGTTACTCTCTCATGGATGTTTCTAACTCTCTATCCCTCTCCCTTCCTCTCGGTAAAAAATCAATAAAACATATTTTAAAAAATGTAATCTTGAGCACTCTGATGAAGAAAATAGAGTTCAATGTGCCCAACCTAGATTCTGATTTATAGTCTAATGCTTACTTTTATTGATTATTTGGCATTGAAGACAGATTATGAGTTTGGAATCTCACTGGGGTTTGACTCCTGGCTGTGACAGGAAAAGCGATGCCATCT
Organism: Eptesicus fuscus; assembly: GCF_027574615.1. Taxonomy (NCBI): domain Eukaryota; kingdom Metazoa; phylum Chordata; class Mammalia; order Chiroptera; family Vespertilionidae; genus Eptesicus; species Eptesicus fuscus. The sequence continues at coordinate 71,915,249 of NC_072486.1, forward strand.
TAAGTAAATTGTTCTTCCCTCTGATCCTTCAGAATCCACATCCGTAGAAGGGAAGCATACAGCTTCCTGGTGGAGTTGCTGTCAAGATAAAGGACTTTTCAGCCCAGGGCCTGGCACTTGGAACTTACTATGTTGTCTTTAATCTTCACCCAAGAAAGACTAATACTGGCTCTGCTGATATTAATAAAATGCTAGAAAACACAGTTTACAAAAATGTTTATAAATCTGTCAAAATTGTTGTTGAAATGTATTAGAAACAGTTGAGGAAAATGGAACAAGTGTACTATAGGAAAAGAATAATGGATTCAAGAACATTTATAAGAATCACCAAGAAAGCAGTGCTCTCCATAATAAAATCACTCACACTTTATGAGTCATAAAAATATTTTATCAGTTTCTTATAAAAAAATTGAAAGTGACTTTATCACCAGAGAGCAATAAAGGAGTAGATAATCTGTATTTTAAAAAGTTTCTCAGGTAAGTTGTACTTATGCTAACATTTGCACAGCCTTTTGCCCAGTTCAACAGTGGCCCAAGCTGAGGTAACTTCCCCTTTGAAGTGCATCCTACCAATCTCTTCCAGAACATTATATTTGCTCTTCTGAATAGAAGCAATTCTTGCTTTCCCATTTTACGTCAGCACTTTCCAGCCTTTTCAGGTAACAATTTCTTGCCAGATTAAGGAACTGGATTATACAAGTTACAACCAAGCATTTCCTATTAGAATTGGTCAAACAGAAACACAGAGTAGGAAGGATAGATATCATCATTTGAGGAACAGAGCGGGGGAAAGTCAGCAAGCAGAAAGACCTGACCAAGAGTTTATCTTGACACCTGAGAAAACTTTTCACTCTTGCTTTGCCTGTTTGTAGGCACAGGAACGATGAAGGAGGTAAGTGTGATGGAAAACACTTGCTATTGAGAAAAAAAAAGACTTGAACAAAACAATTTCCCAAGATCTTTAACGATGATGTTTCTGGAAAGAAAATATAATTCCTTTCCTGGATTTGTCTTGAAAGGCATAATAAAAACAGGTGAGCAATACTGTTTAGGAAATAAATACCCTTTTACTCTTTCTATTTACATGGCAAAGGACTTAACATTTCAGCGTTTCTTTTGTTGTTCCAATCACACACCTGCAGCTCAGTTGCCATCACTGTCTACTGGAATCAGCAGCCTGCATTCCTGATAACCCACAGTCACACCATCCAAAAGGGCACTGCTCTTCTTCTTAGTGTATTTTTCCCTGTGAAACTCTCACGTTATCCGTTCTGAAATTATCTGTCTTCTAACAGTATATCTATCCCCACTGAGTCTCCCAGAGCATTTATTTGAATGCAGTTTGCAGAACATGGAACTTGACTAAAGATAAATGGTCTCATGCCTACCTTAGTTTGTATTTTGCCAAAAATTATCTCAGTAATCTTATCTCAGCCTGTGCTATACTTTTTTATTTTTGCTGGATATCATCTTTACTAATCAGTGAAAGAAAGGTTATCTGAGGCGAAACAAGACTAGAGATAGGTGTCGAGTACTGATTCTAACTCAGGAGGATGTGGTTTTCGTTACTTGAACTGACTTCCCAAGGGGAAGGTTTACAGAAACATGATGTATAGGTATTACCCTGCGCTATTATTTTTAAGTTAAGGAAGAACAAACATCTTAACCAAAGGAAGCGGGATGTTGTTTTCTTTTTTCATTTTCCATGAGCCATAACGCAGAGATTAAGGAAAATATAACAACAGCCAATCATTTATTTGGTTCAGAATTGTGCACTTCTTACTCTAGCAGTTCCGCTTCAGGTTTCAATCAGCCTCCAGCACTAGGAGTATTACTTTAGTCAAATAAGTGTAGCAAGCAGCTATAAGCACATATAAGAGATTCTTTTGTGAGGTATAAATACCTTTCTAGTGAAAACACACCTGACAAATGATGTAAATCTACAGCCCATGAAAATGACTTCATGCCACTAACACATAATATTTGAGATAACTTAATACAATTGTTTGTCAGAAACTTCAAATATGAGCTAGAAGTCCACTGAAAGTCATTTTTTAAATATTAAACATTCACTGACTAATGATATTGAAACTATCGAAATGACTTACTGCCTTAGGTTTTCAATCATTTTTTCCATTGCTTCCTCCCAGCAGTATGCTTTAACAGATTGGATATTTTCAATAATTTCTGAGGTGATCACCAGTCTTTCATTGATTTTCCCAGCTCTCTGATCTCTGTAAGTCAATCAATCAATTTAATAATTAGTAAAAACAAGGCACATTATACACAAAGAACTGCTCAAGCTTTTAAAAAGTCACATTTCTTTTATTATTAAACAGCATTTTATTATCAAATAGATGAAAAAAATAATAGCTACCACTTAATAAATGACCCCTATGTACCAGACATTGTAGTAGATGCATTTCATACACTATTGCTGATCCTTACTGACAGTCTAGGAGTGGTGGTTATCTCTATTTTAAAGATGAAAAAACCAGAAACTCAGTGGAGTAAAGTGGCTTACTTAGGTCACGTAACTAGTAAGGGTGCACTCTGGGATTCCAGCCAAGAGCTAACTGACTCCAAAATTTGTACATTTTCTATCATGTTCTAGCTGACAAACTCCTCTATCTAAGCACTGACTGATATCACTGAGTCATTCTGTAATATAAAGTAACTAAGGCTTTGATGTGATAATCCATGAACCAGGTAGTAAAAGCTTATAAACTACCCAAAATCTATGTGTTCCTTCCCACTCAATTAATGTTTTATCCATTATACTTAAATCTCATGATCTACAAAAGTGAACTGAATGGTGACATATTTATAAAGAAATTCTACAAATTGACAAGTAAAAAATGTCCCATTGATATAGGAAGTATTATTTGCACCATTAAAATAATTCCTTGATGGTGTGCTCACCACCGAAAGGCAAGTGTCATTCAATCACCATTTACCGCCCCCCGCCTTTACACTCTTTTACTTACCCTCACCCTCCTTTCCTTCTGGTCATCACTATACTGTTGTCTATGAGGTTGTTTTTTTCCCTTAATCCCTTCACCTTTTCACCCAGCTCCCAAACCCCTCCCATCTGACAGCTGTCAGTCTGTTCTCTGAATCTAGTTTCCATTTTGTTTGTTTGTTTATTTTGTTCATTAGATTTCATATGTAAGTGAAATCATATGGTAAATAAATAAATAAATAAAATCAAATAATTCCTTTTTAGTGACACCCAGTAAGTAATGCACAGAGCAGTCCTGGGTTTATTGAAAACTGAATTTAAAACCCTTGCAAGCTATGTAAATAGAGTGCTACCTGTACTTCATCATCATTCTCCCTAGCCCAGCTTGGAAAACGGAGAGGACTATGAGGAAAGCAAGTCCGCAGAAGGCGGAGGCCTGTAACAGATCCCAAAGCAGCCCCATCAGGAGCGTCACTTGTAGGGGTGCGATCCACACGAAATGCGCCAGTGCAAGTCCCTGGAAAATAAAATCACGGTGAAAACTGGTGATATTTTATCCCTCACCCCACCCCCCCAAAAAAACAGACGAGCATAAATGAATGATCTTCTACAATCAAACACTTCACGATTCTGAGCACACTAAAATCTAGGTATTCATTACATAAAACACGTAGCAAATATGCTTAAACCTTCTACACACAGACTAGGATTTCCCAAGGAACACATTTCAAGCTACTGCATTTTTATGTATGGGTTTTGTTTTTTTAATCCAGGGGACTTGACGTTGGATCTCTTAAGTGTCATGTCAAGAATTTCTTTTAAATAACTTGCTTCTATTTGGAGAAAGCAAGAGCCATGAGAGAACAAGACTGTCCAGAAGCCCCGTCTCCAAGGCGCAACTCCGACCACATATTCAGAATAAACGCATGCTCAATGCAACAGGAATTTACTTAGCGCCTGTTTAGGGCTCAATGCAACGTTAAATATTGAAAATGCAAAGATCAATAAGACACATTATCTGTTCTCAAGGAACTAGCATTTATTTGCGACACAAGATGGCACTGACCAAAAATTGCTCAGAATATCATATTCAACCAAAGTAAATAAGTGATTTAAAGTATTAAAAGTAAACAATATCTGATAAGGATTGAATTTTGAAAAACTTCACCACCTACCCAGCAAGCTGAGATGCCTCTGAACTGGGTGGTTCCACAAGACCCCAGAATGGCACCTTACTACACAACTTACCTTTCTCAGTTTTCAAAAATAGGGAAGGTAGAGAGATGTGTTCTACTTAACCACTTATTACCATTATCTGACCCAGGAAAACCTTCAGGGTTGTACGATTTTTAACGATAATGAATAAAAGATTATATCAGTAGGTACATACTTCATCAAATTTGTTCAGGTTATTGGAAAGGAGACTAACAAGTTGTCCAATACTGATTTTATCTAGAACACGGCTTGACAGCTTTAAAGTCTAAAAGGAAAAATGGGAAGTTAGATGATGTTGAAAAACCGAAGACAAATATATCCATAAGTAACATTATAACATAGCTGAGGTATGTTAATTATCACATAATTATCAAATAAACACATATGGTTTACTATGTGTGTATTTTTAAGTAAAGATAATGAAAATTACTTTATATTCATTTGGCTTTATACCTTCTTAGATATATTAACATTGCTCTTCATAACAAATATTATACTGGCATGCCCCTCATTATTTTATTTTCCAGCATCTAGACAGTAATATTTTTTGCTCCTCCAAAATGGAAATGACATTGTACCTAAATACTTATTTATACAGTGTGAAGGGTTTGTTTTATTGTTATGAAACATGGAACCAAAGGCAGCGGAAATTTTAATTAAAACCTTGGCCTTGCCCTGGCCGGTATTGCTCAATGGGTTGGACATTGTCCCCTGCACTGAAGGGTTCCCTGTTTAATTCCCAGTTAGGGCACATGCCTGGGTTGTGGGTTTGATTCCCGATGATCATTCAGGAGGCAGCCAATCAATGTTTCCCTCTCACATCAGCATTTCTCTCTCCCTTCCTCTCCCTCTAAACATCCATTTTAAAAATCTTTTAAAAAAATACAAAAACCTTGGCCTTAAATTTTGCTTGCAGTCCTATTGTAACTCTATTGAATAAAATTAATAAAGTCTATTAAAGTACATTATGAATAACTGAATCATTAATAATTTTGTGAAAGATTATACCACTAATATAAAATCCTTATATTTTACAAAGAAATATACATTCATATATACAAAATAGAATTGTGTAGTAGATAAATGAATTATGTTGTAAAAAATTAGTCATACTTTACCTGCAAAATTTAATAAGAATTGATTTGCCATTTATATGAAAGTATCCATCTAATATTTGTTTTAACTAAATTCCTCACATATGTATTGAGCACTCACATATGTATTGAGCACTCATTACTCATTTGTAGATGCAAATCATTATATTTAAGGCTTCAAAGATTATTATTAAGATTTTAAAAAACATAATTCTCGCCTCAAGGCAACCTAGTCTGTGCATATCTAAATATGATAAAGATAAATGAGTTAAAGGGAGTAGAATATAATAGAGTGGTTAAGAGAAAGTTCACATATCCAGTTACAAAGTGTGGAAAAATTTTATTAAAGGGGTAGAATTTAAGATGGGTGTTGAATAATGAATAGCATATAGATAAGCACAGATGAAGAAGGAATCAAGGCAATTAATTCCAAAACACTATTAGAGCAACTTGAGGGTAGGGGAGGAATCCACTGAGCTGGATCACACATAACTTAGTAACTGACTCAGTCTCAGGTGACAGTTCTCTTTCCATGGGGCTCCATGCTAAGCACAATACACACTCAGTGAATATTTTTCACTTTAGTTTTCTCTATCTTGTTGAAAATCACAGGCAAAGCTAAATTTAGTTTGTACTTAGATTCATTTATTTAAAATATAATTTGAACATGTCACAGTTGCAGATTTGGGAACAAAGCAAATGCTGCCTATTACAAAATTTGGAATACTGCAGAAAGAATTAGCGGTGGCCTGCACCGTGGATGAAAATGGTCACCCAAAGGGACCAGTTTACTTTAGGGACCAAACCACAGCCATTGGGAGATGCAATTGCATTCTTTGGCGATTATATCAAAGAAGGCTAATGAATGTGGCTAGGTAAGTAAAGCAAACTGGGTAAGAACAGATATTCAATCATGAGAAAGAAGGAGACAACAGCTTATAACTTTTCATGAGTACGTTCTGGATCTGAAAGCACATATATGTATTACTGTATTTGTGCTAAATGTTTGTTACAGGTGGGGCCTTATTTACAAACTAACCTGCTCCTTCTTTGATCTCTCCTCCCTTTAGACCACACCATTTCATGCCTCTCTCTTCCCATATAACACGGTTTATCTTGCTACATGATTTCAGTGCTATTTTATTTTCCCTAATACTTGGAAAACTGTTCACTTCAAGGATTATGATTTATCCATTTTAGAAAATTTAAACAAGTTTTGCACAATGTTCTCTACTTTTTAGGTCTTAGTTTCTTAAAAGTCAGTTACTAAGTTATGTGTGATCCAGCTCAGTGGATTCCTCCCCTACCCTCAAGTTGCTCTAATAGTGTTTTGGAATTAATTGCCTTGATTCCTTCTTCATCTGTGCTTATCCATAGAAAAGGGATAATAGCTCCTACCATAGAAAGTTTGGGAGTGGCTCAAATGAGATGGAAATCACTTAGAAGCTTGTCATGCATGTCATTAGCTATTACATATATTATGACAGTAAGAACTTTTATAAATATTTTTTAAACTGAATTCAACTTTCTTTAACACACTTGCTATGTAGATTCTACCTTCTAAATAATATCTAATAATTTCTTCACAAGTAAAATTTCTGAATCAAAATAAAATTTAATAAAATCGCTGTTGATTTATCACCCATGCTTTCCTAGTACTTGTGAACTGATAGGCTGCAACTGAGGTGATTTAAATAAAATGTGGACTCCATTTTTTTTCTTGTGCCTCCATAAAAGGCTTCCTTGAACAATAAAGTATAGCTATCAAGGTTTTACAACACAAGTGACTTTACACATATATTCTAGAAGTTGTTATGGGTTATTTGCTAGAGGTAATTTCAGATCCATGACCCTTATAAACCAGTTAAATAAAGGTTTTACATTGGGAGAATAAAAGAGAGAATAAGGGTAAAGCAGTATCCAAATGATTCAACCTAATGACTTGGTAGATATAATCGGTCACATATGGTCTTGAAAACACATGTTATTGAAATTATCTTAAATTGTGTTTGCAAGGTAGCTAAATCTTAATCTGAACTTACCTAAATCATGCTTCAGCAACTTGGGTTCTTGTCTGGACAGTACACACAACCAGAGAAGGTTCTAACGGTTGCCATCCAAGTGCTATTCTAAAATATTTTGATTTGCAGAACTCACAGAATGACAAAAATCTAACTCAAAATAAGGCAGTGAGTAGGTGAATACACCACTGTGTCATAACAGTTAAGATGAAAACTTTCAGTGCTTAGATTATCATTAACAATTACATACTATATCCTTATTGTGTTGTTTTAAATATATTTTTATTTATTTCAGAGAGGAAGGAAGGGAGAGAGAGAGATAGAAACATCAATGATGAAAGAGAATCATTGATCGCTTGCCTCTTGCACCCCTCCCCACCCTGCTGGGGATCGAGCTTGCAACCCAGGCATGTGCCCTGACCTGGAATTGAACCGTGACCTTCTGATTCATAGGTCAATACTTAACCACTGGGCAACACCAGCCGGGCAATATATCCTTATTGTTGAACACAAGCATGCATGGCATTTTTTATAAAACAGTATTTTGTTAATAACTTATGCAGATGGTAAGAATCATTTTAATGGGGAGCCATAGATTCCAAAAAATGATGATCTGTCTAGTGAAAAAAACAAAAATAAAACTACACTACAGGCAGTTTATAGAAAGTGTTCAATAATTATTAAAGTGAATTAAATTATCAAAGGGAATTAGAAACAATAATTATTGCTGCCACTTATTTCACAGATTTATGAAATTGATTTCAGCATGTATCCCTAATTTGTAACCATATGGCATTTAAACCATGGTGCTACTCCATGTGGCCTGGAGACTGTGCAAGGAAATATTACCTTCTTATAAATCAAACTAAACATAGCTATCCTCATTTGCATTCCAATGTGATGAAGGCCAAAAATGGCTGGGTGCAGGAGCAGCGTCCTCAGGATAAAAAGAAGGCATAATCCTATGCCGAGGTAAATCGCGATGGAGCGTTCCACCTTATTATCTGGATCATAGGAAGCTATGATTCTTCCCAGTAAGAGAGGCTGGACTGCTTTGGTGACCTCCTGGAGAAGAGAACAAACAGAGAAGTGAAATTTTATTCCCCTTTCATAAAATATCCTCACAACTTCAACACAGGAAGTTTTATCTTTAGAGGAGAACTTAAAATGGCTACACAAAGAGCCATTTCATATGTGGTAGAGAGAAGGAAAGACAGAAATATTGATGTGAGAGAAACACATTGGTTAGTTGCCTCCTGCACAACCCAGGTACATTCATTGACTGGAATCGAACCCAGGACCGTTTGGTCCACAGGCCAACACTCTATCCACTGAGCCAAACCAGCTAGGACATATGTGAAATTATTGCTATTGTTTTTAATATCTTTATACCATTACATTTTTCCCTAACCTGTCACCTCTATCACAATAGACCCATTTGCTGAATTGTTATTCAGTTGCAATTTATAACAAAATAAATGAAAGGTGTGTTACTCTGATTTAGACATCTATTCTACATATCGTCATCAATGAACTAGTTAGTCGTCATCTGGCCAAAAGAAGGCACACTCATCCCTTGAACAACAATGGCTATTCCACAAAAACACTGGTAATATTACTCTGGGAGGGTGCATGGTCATAGAAAAAAATGCAGTTTATTTTCAGTAGAGAAAATTCCAGTAATAGGACCATCTGCCAGCATCAAACCAACACAAAGCTCACAACGTGGAACTGTTAATATTCAAGGGCAAAATCAGCACTCCAACCCCCGCCCTTTAGTTTTTCCGACTCTGTTTTTGAGCATCATGTTCTCTAATATTTACAATGGAACCATTAACAGATATCACCTGATTTTTTTATTTGGAAGGGAAAACAATGGTATCTGATACCTAGCTGAGTCTTTGAAGTACAGTCCTTTACAAAAATCATCCCTGTAATGACTGGGAGAAACATCATCCTACATTCTTGGCAGGTGAAAGCTGTGTGTACACTATTGGTCAGAGTATTTCAGAGACACAAGAAATGTCCCAATAAGGCACCATATAAAATAGTGCAAGCAGGCTGAGGCTTGAATGTAATGAGACGGAATATAAATTTATCTGAAACTTTGATCAAATATTTCATTACTTTTTATCAGACACAAATCAAAATGGAATTTGCCTAATGGTTCACTAGAATAAAAGAAGACAGATACAAATGTTTAAAATGGCATGACCATGAAATGAACACTGAATTCAGTCACGAAACCCACATGCTTATCCCAGCATGTTACTTACACTCTTTGTCAACTTAGCTTAGTCACTTCCCTTCTCCAGATGGTTTCCTGGCGGATAAACTGAGTGGTGGAGCAAGCTGGTCTTGCAGGTCCCTTCAGTGCGAACATCTCTGATTTTATGGCCTGAGTCAGGGGCATTTCATGGCACAGGCTGAGGATTCCTTGGGCAAATGGCCTGGCCCACATCCTGCCACCATATAGGTGTTTTCTACTCAGAGGGATACAAGTCTGAACAATGTTGGGTTCAGAAGACCAAGTGCCTAGAGAACAGCACAAGTAATTGCATTCCTGGTGGGAATTCTCTCGAGTCTCAGTTTAGCTGAGTCTCCTGGAGAAAAATTAAGAAGCCTGAAAATAACTCCTGGGAGATATATCTCGTCTCTCATGGGATCCTCCAGACCAGAGCTTAAATTCACTGTGAATCTAAGTCCTTTAGCAATTCTGTTCTGCCTGCATACCCAGGTCAGGGTCAGATGTTTCTAGAGATAGGAAGTCTGCTGGATATTCAGACCATGAAAGAAAGTTCAGATGAAAATAGAAAACTTGGTTCAGGCTTGCAATTACATTAAATGAAATAAGCCCAAGATAACTTTACCTTGAAAATTACAATTCCAAACCCAAATCATACTTGTTTCTAATACAAATAGAATGATTAATTGAAAAATTTATACATTTATATTATTTTTCTATTGTGTGTAGTCAGTAAAATCATCATTTTCATCTCAGCTCATTTTAAATATACTTGATATGTGTTAATCTCAGAAATACTAGGACATTATTTGAGAAATATTGAGAAGTTAAGATTTTTTAATATTGATAAATTAATTAATAGCACACCAAAAGTCTACAGAAGAACCTATGGTTATCTCAATAACAACTATAAAGGAATCTGATAAACTTCAGTATCTGTTTCTGATAATCTATATATATAAAAGGCTAAGTGACTGACCATCTGTCCAACCAGCAGGTATATATGATGCACACTGGCAATTTAAAAATAAATGTTGACTCATGTACGTGCGATACATACCGTATAAAGCTCTCGCTGGCTCCAATCGCACGCATGTTTTAATTTTATGATACTATATTATATATACTACTAGAGGCCCGGTGCATGAAAATTCATGCACTGGGGGGGGGGGGGGGGGCGAGGGGTCCCTCAGCCCAGCCTGCCCCCTCTCACAGTCCAGGAGCCCTCAAGGGTGGGAGGTGACCCAGCAATCAGGGGAAGGTGACGCCCCATCACACCTCTGCTGTTGCCACTGCCAGCAGCACAAGCCTCGGCCGGCCCTGGTTACCTGAGCCTTGGGTGGCCCTGGGCGGCTGGGCAGCCGCCATCCAAGGCTTGCCTGTGCCTCAGGCTGGCCCTGGGTGGCTGGGCAGCCGCCATCCAAGCTAGAGGGCTGAGGGGACTCTGGAGGCAGGCGTGCGGAGCAGCCAGGCCCATCTGGAGGCAGGCCCAGCTTTGCCACGTGCCTGCTGCCCCAGTGGGGCTGAGGGGACTGGGCACTGCCATCTTTGAGGGTGGGGCAGTCAATTAGCATACTCCCTCCTTATTGGCTGTGGGCACCGCCATCCTTGCAACAGTGTGAGGGCTAATTAGCATATTCCCTCTTTATGAGATAGGATTTTGACATGTAATTTTTTGCAGTAATGTAATTACTGCACAAATCTTTCTTCTAATTAAATCCCTTTCAATGTGCACGAATCTGTGCACTGGGCCACTAGTGTTCTAAATACTCAAATATTAAGATACTAGAGGCCTGGTACACAAAATTCGTGCACTGGGGGTGGTCCCTCAGCCAGGCCTGTGTGCTCTCGCAGTTCGGGACCCCTTGGGAGATATCTGACTGATGGCTTAGGCCTAAGCCTTCAGTCAGACATCGTTAGTGCTGCTGTGGAGGTGGGAGAGGCTCCCGCCACCGCTGCTGCACTCGCCAGCCATGAGCCCGGCTTCTGGCTGAGTGGTGCTCCCTCTGTGGGAACACACTGACCACCATGTGGCAGCTCCTGTGTTGAGCATCTGCCCTCTGGTGGTCAGTGCACGTTCGGTTGATTTGCATATTAGCCTTTTGTTATATAGGACTAGAGGCCTGATGCATTCAGAGATCATAATAATCTGGCCACTCAGTGTATATTTTATAATACATTACTAAGATATATTTTTAAATCTCAAATAAAAACTTAAAAGCTTTCTAAAAAGAAAAACTGACTGTTGCAAAGATTACAAACTCCTCCAAGTTATTTTATAAGATTATGCAATCTTCATCAGAATTACAAGTAGAGTTTTTGGAAGTGAACTTTTACACCATAAGAGCATAGGCACTCTATCTTAGTTCTTACCAATCTCAACACCATGCACAATACCTAGCACAGAATATCCATTCAGCATGTATTTGTAGAATAAATGGATAAAATGATTCTAAGTTTCACTTTTTTAAAATGAGAGACTAATGAAAAACATTTGAGGAATAAGAATAATGTGTGAGAGGGTTTACATTATAAATATCAAATCATATCATACAACTGTAACATATGGCATGAGAAAGAAATAGATTAATTCATTTGGAAAGTCCCAAAACTGGTTCAAGTACACTTAATAATTAATATGTAATAAAATATGGCATTTTAATTCAGTGGATAAAGGCTAGATCACTAAATAAATAATGGAGAAACTGAATACTCATTCTAAAAATTAGATTTATTTTAAATAATTATTTGTAAATTCCAGTTAATGTACAATATTATATTACTTTCAGGTGTACAACTCAGTGATTAGATATTTACATAACTTACAAAGTTTTAAATCTAGCCCATCTGACAGCATACATAGTTATTACATTATTGACTCTATTTCCTATGCTGTACTTTACATCACCATGACAATTCTGTAACTACCAATTTGTGCTTCTTAATCCCTTCACCCTTTCTCTCATGCCCCCAAACCCCCTCCCATCTGGCAACCATCACAATGTTCTCTGTATCTATGAGTCTGTTTCTGTTCTGCTTGTTCATTTGTTTTTTAGATTCCACATATGAAATCATATGGCATTTGTCTTTCTCTGACTTTTTTCACTCAGCATTAAACCCTATAGGTCCATTCATGTTGTTGCAAAGACAATATTTTTATTTTATAGCTGAGTCATGTTTCATTGTATATATGCACCACTTCTTCTTTATCAATTTATCTATTCATGGATACTTAGGTTGCTTCCATATTTGGCTATTGTAAATAATGCTGCAATGAACCTATGGATGTATGTGTCTTTTCAATTTAGTGTTTTGGGTTTCTTCAGATAAATACTCAGAAGCAAGATTGGTGTGTCCTTCTTTGTCTCTTGTTATATATTTTGTTTTAAAGTCTATTTGTTGTTGCTTCCATTTTTATGAAATATCTTTTTCCATCTGTTTACCTTCAGTCTCTGTGTATCTTTTCATCTAAAGGAAGTCTTGTAGTGAGCATAAGGTTCTTGTTTTGTTATCCCTTTAGGCACCGTATGTCTTTTGGTTGGAGCATTTAATGCACTTTAATTTAATGCATTTGTTTAATAAATATGTATTTATTGTTATTTCATTATTCATATGTTTTAACTTTTTTTCTTCTTTCACATTTCTTGTAGACTGGTTTGGTGGTGATAAACTCCTTTAGCATTTTCTTGTCTGGGAAATTCTTTATGTCTCCTTAGATTCTAAATAATAGTGGTGCTGGGTAATGTTGGTGGTAGGTACTTGGTTTTAATCATTTTTAATATGGCCTGAAAAGCTTCTCTTGAGAAATCAGCTGACAGTCTTATGTGATCACCTCGCAGGTAATTGCTTTTTTCCTTACTACTTTTAAGATTCTCTCTTTGTCGTTAATCTTTGGCATTTTAATTATGATGTGTGTTGGTGTGGGCCTCTTTGGTTTCATCTTGTTTAAGATTCTCTGTGCTTCCTAGACTTGTATGTCTATTTCCTTCACTAGGTTAGGGAAGTTTTCCATCATAACTTTCTAAAATAAGTTGTTTTTTTGTTTTGTTTTGTTTTGTTTTAAATATATTTGTATTGGTTTCAAAGAGGAAGGGAGAAATAGATAGAAACATCAATGATGAAAAAGAATCATTGATCAGCCACTGCCTGCATGCCCCCTACTGGGGACAAAGCCCGCAACCCAGGCATATGCCCTTGATAGGAACTGAACCTTGGACCTTTCAGTCTGCAGGCTGACGCTCTATCCACTGAGCCAAATCAGCCAGGGCTCTAAAATAAGTTTTTAATTCCTTGTCCTTTCTCTTCTGCTTCCAGCACCCCCATGGTGCAAATGTTGATATGACTGAAATTTTCCCAGAGACTCCTTAAACTATCCTCATTTTTAATACTTGTTTGTTTATTTATTTATTTTTGCTGTTCTGATTGGGTGTTTTTCCCTTCCTTATCTTACAAATCACTGATTTGGTCCTCTGCTTCATTTACTCTACTGTTGATTTCTTGTAAAGTATTCTTAATTTCTGTTAATGTATTCTTAATTTCTGACTGGGTCATTTTTATGTTTTCTACTCCTATTTTTATGTTTCCTATCTCTTTGTCAATGTTCTCAGAAAGTTCATAGAGTATCTTTACAACCAATGTTTTCAACTCTGCATCTAGTAGATTGCTTGTCTCTATTTTATTTAGGTGTTGCTGTGCTGTTTTTTCTGGAATTTTGTTCTGTTTTCATTTTGACATGTATCTGTGTCCTCATTTTTGGCTACCTTGCTGTATGTGCTTCTATGTATTAGGTAGAGCTGCTATGTTTTCCAGTCTTAGTAGAGTGACCTCATATAGTAGGTGTCCTACAGGGCCCAGTGGCACAGCCTCCTCAGTCACCTGAGTTGGGTGCTTCAAGTATGAATCCTGTGCAAGCTGTGTGCACACTCCTGTTGTAGTTGACCTTGACTGCTGTTGGCACCTCAATGAGAGGGATATACCCCCAGGCTGATCAGCTGCAAGAACTCGCTGAGCCTGCAACAGAGGAGCTGCTGTGCAGAGACTGATTCAATGGAGCAGAACTTGCTTTTTAGCAGGAATCTGGTGCCAAATGAGTCTCTCTTGAGTGTGTCATTCATGAAGGGGCTTGGGTGGTGCACTTCAGCCTGAACCTGTCCACCAGGTGTGCTAGCTCTAGGACTACCCAGATATTGCAGGCCAAAGTCAGCTGCCACCTGTGTCCTGCCCAGGGCAACCCAGCTTAGCTACAGAGCAATCTGCAGATGGCTCCTATTTTTGCTGTCTTTGGAGGTGGCCAGGAGAGGCCAAGCTGTGAATTAAGGCTGGCTGCCACTAATGTCGGGCTTGGGGTAACTTAGCAAGAGGCACAGGGCACCTGGAGGCCGAATGCTGCTTGTTTGGGGTTCATGAACCTTTGAGAGATTTCAGGAAAGTCTACAGCATGAGCCAAGATAGGCTATTTGTATGAAAAAGCCACTTGAAATAGCAGGAGTGAGCCCTAAAGTTGGGTGGGGCGAGATATCAGGGAATCACCTGTGCAGGGAAAAGGGTGTTAGGCTAATGGAGACTCAGATATGGTGCCAGCCTGCAGGCTCTGTGGGAGGAATACTCACCTAAGAAACAAGGGCCTCTGCCCTGGCCGGTTTGGCTCAGTGGATAGAGCATCGGCCTGCGGACTCAAGGGTCCCAGGTTCGATTCCGGTCAAGGGCATGTACCTTGGTTGCAGGCACATCCCCAGTAGGGTAAGGTGACCAGACGTCCCGATTTTTAACAATTTTTCCCACGTCCCGCGGCGTTTTAAAAAAGTCCCGATTTTTGGAAAGAATGCACGACAAGCTAGGGAACGGCGGGAGAACGGGGAGGGAATATACGGTTTTCGGCGGCCATGTGGCTATTTAACCAGGATATGAGTTTTATATTATTTTTGTTAATTTTATAATGTTAAACTTTAATAATAACAAATAATTGTTGAGAACTGATTATCGAGAACTGCTTATCAAAGTTCGCATTGTTGATCAGTTGTTAGAATTCGACCACCATTGTTTGGACTTAATGAACAATGGCATTTTTTGGGATTGGCAACGACGAAAACATTTTGTAACTGTCTCTCAGACGATACACATCGTACTGCATGCTAGTAAGCTAGTTAAACAAGTGATGTCATTACAAATCAGCTATTCAGATAATTTAGTTAAGTAATTTATTTATTTCATAAATATATACATTTTCTTGAATTTAGCAGACAGTACTCATATTATTTATATTTTATAGTGGCGGCAAAAAGTCTAGCGCCGGCTTTGAAAGTGACACTTATGACTTACGTTACGGCAAATTCAGAGGAAAAATAATACAAGTTAGCATTGTTATTATTTAGAAAGAAATATAGGATTAAAATTAAAATAATTTTTAAAATATAGTTACTTTATAACAATCAAACTAATTTAATTTATAAACTAACAATAAAATATGTTCATGTAATTATGTACCTACTTACTGTGTTTTTAAGCAATATGTATATAATAATTTATAATATAATTTTAAATTATTTTTTTTAGATTTTTAACATAATGAGTAAGAAAAGAGGATGCAAATTCAACGATGATCTAAGAAGTGAATTTCCTTTTATTAAAAAAAACAAAAGCGATTACAATATAGACCAAATTTTTAGTCAAGACCCCCCGCCCCCACCCCCGTCAATGGTGTCCCGCTTTATCAATGTTAAAATCTGGTCACCTTACAGTAGGGGGTGTGCAGGAGGCAGCTGATTGATGTTTCTCTCTCATCTATGTTTCTAACTCTCTCTCTCCCTTCCTCTCTGTAAAATATCAATAAAATATATTTTTTAAAAAAGAAAAAAGAAACAATGGCCTCTGACAGTACTTCTGTAGGAGAAAGCTGCCCTTCCAGCCTTCAACCCGAAGCCGGACAATTCAGTTCCTCCTCCTACATCCCTGCTGCCTTTTGGGCTGCTGCCCAACGGCTGAAGCTCAGAGTGAGCCCGAGTACGTCAGTGCATGGGTCATTTAAGAGGCATGCCTGAGACTACAGAAGTGCTCCATCTCACTTAGCCACAATTCCTGCTGGTTTATGCAATCGGAAGTTATGGAGACTTCTCTTCCTGGCACTGAAACCCTGGGGCTGGGACCAACAGCCAAGATATCCCTCCTCGTTTTTAATCACCAACTGTGAATGTGGGACCAGCCCATTTTGCTGCTCTGCCACACCTATCAGTCTCAACATGGCTTCTGTATATTCTTAGTTATAGGACTTCTGTTCAGCTAGATTTCAGGTGGTCATGAATGATGGTGGTTCTGTAGTTTAGTTGCAATTTTGATGTGGTTGTCAGAGGATGCAAATACCGTATTTACCATCTTGACCAAATTAAATTAGATTTAATGCATAAGAGTAATTTTGCCCAAGTTGCACTGACATGTATCACAATTGGATGATGGAAATATGCCCCGAGCTGCCTAGGAATCGAGAATATTTTTGAATGAATGCCTATGAATTTCTTATCATAATAAATAAGTTGTGATAACCATATTCTCTCAGTAACCTGCTTACACAATTCTGTCACGTTGGCTTCCCTCTATTTACCCTTAATTGAGTCTCACAGAGCCAGTTTCAACAAGCCAGTTTGTCTTCTATGCTGGGAGCCTTAGATGTTAAAGACAATGTTGAATCTGGCTGCTGAGCCAAATGGAGAAAAACAAGTACATAGTTAATGATGAGAGGCCGTAGCTAATATGATTTAAAATTACATCAACATTGCAGAGAGACTAGCTCCTCATGATGACATTTCCTTTTTTCTTAAGCTTTCATGGTCAACAGCAAATGGTATAGTCCTGTTTCAATCAGTACTGAAACCAATCAAACATTACACCACAGTTATCCTGATTTAGAGGGACTCAGAATACACAGGCCATTTTGAAAGAATGTCTACCTTTTACCAAGAATAATGTTATAGCAATTTCAACAATCCCTGCTCATTTCATAAAACTTAAAAATTACTAAGATGTCACATACAAAGGAAATAAGGAATGCCCAGGAAAAAAAAAATACTGTATATAGTGAGGCATTGGGATAATTTGTTTAAAAGAATAGAGGTCTAATTATAATGTCTACATTTTCTCCCCTTTTTCCTCCCTGTAAGCAACAACAACAAAATAGTGTTCCGCTATCAGATGCCTTGAAAAGCTACACTCATTTTAACCACCTCAGTAGTTACGTAAACTCTCTAAGACTTACAGTTTTCAACACTTTACTTAAAACTGCATGGCTTCAGCGAGGCGGCGTTTTCTCTTTGACAAGGGTGAGCCACTGCCAACGTTAATTTTCCTCTCCACGCCTTTTCACCGTATACAATTCAGCTGCTATGCCATTGATTCTTTTCCTCGCCAATACTCTGTTCCCTTTGCAAATAAACTTGGCCCTTCAAAGTGCTGCCGGTTGCAGACCTCTAGCCCAGGGCTCAGGTTAGCTTGGGAGCACCTCTCCCCTCACTCTCACCCAGGAGAGGATTTAGGATCCCTTTTGCTGAGATATTTTTAAACTTGAGAAGTTTAAGAGTAAGTGAGTCCTCCACACCCACTCCATTCTACTACTCCTTAATTTTGTTTATAAGTTTGATCCTCAGCACTGCTGGCTCTTCGGTGGATTCCATACAGGGCTTTCCCTAAGTATAAGTAAGTGAGAAGATTCTAGTTGGTTCTCCTGCTTTCTGCTGTGAACTTTCTTCAGATTTGCCCCTGAGGTGGCCAAGGAAGAATCCTCAACCTTAAAGCTTCTGCTAACCCGTGTCTCCTGAGAAGGTGCAAAGAAACTCAGCAGACTCAAGACCAATTAATAGAGTCACCGTTCTGTTGGGAACCTAAATACAACCATTACAGATATAGTTATGCAGCAAGTGTAATCTGAGGTAGCAGAAGGGTCATACGCTTTGAGGCTAACATTCAAATGTACCAAATGCATGACTTTGGGAAAGTTATATAATTTCCCTGATTCTCAATTTCCTTTTCTGTATATTAGGAGATTTATTAAGAGAATCAAGTGAAATAACCTGCATAAAGGGCTTAATGCTGAACCTGGAACAGATTAGGCGCAGTAAATATTAAACCACAGCATGTTTATTTTGGGGTCTGTGTACACAAGGCCAAAAATTAATGTCAATAAAGATGTTTGTGTATCATCTAATCTTTCATGCTTAGGTAAGTGCTTTTGTTCACAAGAAACTTTAGGCTGGTGGATAAATTATTTCACAAACCAGAGAATAAAAGGAACTTGATAAATAGGCCTCTCTCCCAGCTTCTATTCATATATGCTTATGTTAATTACTAGGAGTAGCATGTGATGGAGAACATGACTAGGAAAAATGTTTAATTTCACCACAATCTTAGTTATAATGTAACACTTGTTTGAAGTATCATTTTATTTCAATCCAATAATGATTTATTGAGAAAGTTACATTCTTATATGATATGACCAGAGTAAATTATACTTTTATACACTAATTCAAATATATAGAATATAGTCATTGAAGCAATCAAATTCTCCATTTTCTAGTAAGAATATAAATTAAATAGTCTGAAAATTATCAATATATAAATGTTTTAACAAAATATATTTTAAAAAATTAAGTCAATAGAACCAAGCGCTATGTATAAAATTGTTTCCCAAAGCTATGAGTGTTCTTATTGAGAAAAATTACCTCAAAGATATCTTAAAAGGTAATTAATTCTTCAGTTATCTTATTCACATTTCTGAACAAATTATTTTCATCTCCAAACTGTTGATGGTTTGTACAGGAATACATAGATCGGTAGGTATGTAGACAGACAGATAGGTAGGTGGGTAGGTAGGTAGAGAGGTAGACAGATAAATTTCAAAAGCCAGGAAAACTTTTCCAGCAGATTATTTAGAGTGGCACAAAACATTCTCGACATAAACGTGGTCATCTCTGTCAAGATAAGTTTTCAAATGTATTTTTCTTGGTGTGATGAAACTACAGATTCTTAAAACAATGCAACTTGTGTGGCATCTCTTTGGGAGACACTAGGGCACTGCTAACTCTGCAAAGCATAACACCAATATGAACACAAGTGCACCCAGATGGTACTTCACATCCCAAAGCAAATTTGTGCACAACTTTCCCTTGAAGACTAAATAAGTTTTCAATTTGCCATTGCCTGGTATGGGTATAATGGAGGATTCAAAATGAGGCTCCGGTGTCCTGGCCGGGTGGCTCATTGGTTGGAGCATCATCCCATACACACACACACACACACACACACACACACACACACACACACACACACACACAAAAGGTTGTGGGTTCCCACATACCCAGGTTGCATGTTTGATCCCCAGTCAGGGCACCCACAGGAGGCAACTAATAGATCTCTCTCTCTCTCTCTCTACCCCTTCAGTCAGGGCACCTACAGGAGGCAACTAATAGATCTCACTCTATCTATCTATCTATCTATCTATCTATCTATCTATCTACCTATCTATCTCTACCCCCTCAGTCAGGCAGTCAGGGCACCTATAGGAGGCAACTAATAGATCTCTCTCTCTCTCTCTCTCTCTCTCTCTCTCTCTCTCACCCCCTTCTTCTCTCTCTAAAAAAACCAATGAATATATCCTTGGATGAGGATAAAAAAAATGAGGCTCTAGTGATCAAAGTCACATTTGACAGAAGCTCATGGACGTCTCAGATGGCACAAAGCCTGGCACTTTTAGGCACGGTGCTCTCTTCACACTGATACGGTGTAGGAGACTAAGAAAACAATGCTTCACTGCCAAACTTTTACATTTTGTTATTTTTCATTGAAACTATTCAGCATGAAGATATGATGTCAAAATATTACAAACAGTCATATATGTCACTAGCTGAATTAGACCCAATAATTATTTTATCCATAATAAATGTAGAAATGACATCCTTACCCCTAAATATAATAAGATTCCATAGAACATAAATCTCCAGAAAAAGCATCGCCGGAGGGCATTAATGAGTTTGGGATTTTTCTTTGATGCCAGCTCTCTGTCCCATTCTCTGCAAAGGAATAAAATTGGGACCAATAAGGTGATTGTACAAATATTTGAATTGTTTTATTTTCCTTAACATAGTTTTACTCACAAGTACATCCAAGAAGATTAAGCAAGTGATTAAAGAGATGAAAATTTTGGAGACCTTCGAACACCAATGCTCAGTCAGATATTTGGCAGAATTCAATGCTCTACCATATATCAATTTTCAGAGAGTTGACCTCATAAAAAGGCAACATTATGTTTGTTAAAGAAAGGTTCTGGGCTTCTTAAAAGCAACACAAAATGTAGACAATAAAATATGACTTGTGAATAGACATTGCTATGCTTGGAACAAGGAAAAAGATAAACAAGTATTTGGTTTTTTTCTCCTTCACCTCTTGATTTTTACCTGTTTAGAATTGTAGTAGATTTTATATAATTTAACCATCAAATAAAAAACAAGATAAGAAAGTCAAATGTATTTTTCTGTGGTTTAACATTAGAAAAACTTGTTAGACTCTTTTTTTAAATGTAGGGATATGACACAAGTATCATCAAACTTAATTTTCAACTACCTAAAGTCATTCTAAAGTAAGACTTTGAAGATCAGAACAGAATCAAATTCTATATTTTCTAGTAGGAATATAAATTAAATAGTCTGAAAATTATTGATACATAAATGTTTTTGTTTTCTTTTTAAGTGCTATAGGTTCATCAACTGACTATATTTATTTTGTTATGCCACTACTTTCTATTAGTAAAAGCCCCTCTTTCTCTTCCCAAGAGGATAAAATATGGTATCTCTAAATATTACATTCATCTTCATTTTTAAACTGTAGAGATGAAAAGTTTTATGGCCGAAACAGGTTTGGCTCAGTGGATAGAGCATCGGCCTGCGGACTGAAAGGTCCCAGGTTCGATTCCGGTCAAGGGCATGTACCTTGGTTGCGGGCACATCCCCAGTAGGGGGTGTGCAGGAGGCAGTTGATCGATGTTTCTCTTTCATCGATGTTTCTAACTCTCTATCTCTCTCCCTTCCTCTCTGTGAAAAATCAATAAAATATATTTTTTTTAAAAAAAGAAAAGTTTTATGAACAACAGGCACGAACTAGATAAAAGCTTTGCATTTGATCAACAGCTATTCTTGTAACTATCAATCTACTACTATTACAGGTGGTTCTAAGTTACTCCAAAGAAAGAACACACGACTGAGATTTGTAGGCAAGCTTGGTAGTCTCTGTACATGAACAATGGCTTTCTCCAAAAGCCTACTATCTATATGGCCTAATTACCTTATTTTATCTCTCTATTTCTCTACCCTCTTCCCCACACACATGGAGCGTGCCGCCTACCCATATCATTCAGTGACTCACAACAAGGTAAATATGGAGGCAGACACAGCTTTCCTCAAAGGAAGAGTCGGATGGAAAAGCCAAAGAAATGGTTTCAAGGTGGGAAGAAATATTTAACACTAAAGTCATGTAGAAAAATGTCATTATATTTGACAATTAAGAGGCCTCTGATAACCCTGATCAGTGTGATTTTAGGAACATGGTAGACATGGAAATCATATTTTAGGGAGCTGAGTGGTAAATAAAAGGTGAAGAAGTGAAAATACCAGGAGAGCAGAGAAATACTAGCTATGAAAGAAAAAAAAAAAAAAGAAAAAAAACAAAGAATGGAGGCAGTGACCTGAGGGAAAGGCAAGGTTGGGAACTTTTTTTTAATGGGTAGGACTTGAACAATTTGTAGCCCAGGAGAAGTTAGCAGATATAGGAACTGGTCCTTTATCTTGAAAATGTGAATTTTCTACTCTTACTAGCCTAATTCTTTGATTAAAATAAAGAAAAATAAGGTTGAATATCTTACTTTGCCTTAAAAAATGTAAAAAGAAAAAAAAAGAAATGACTTTAATGAAAATAAAGTAATCAAATTGCAAGTCTACTCAACTTTATTTTGGTACAATAAGTTAGTAGCAAATTTTCATTTTTATGATTTTTATTTTATTATATTGCCAACTCCCTCTCCCTTTCATTTGGTATCAGACTCTGTGCTGCAGGCCCAAGACCCCATCTACCTCATTCATAGACTGTGGTTGGTCCAAGGAGTGAGCATGTGACTCAAGAGTCTCTGGAATTTTTCACATTTGGCCAAGGAGAAAGGGCTCTGTTCTCTGTGGTTTATAGAGATATTAGCTAAGAGTTCTTTGGACCCACTGCATGGAAGAAGCTCCTCTGAGAACATAAAACCAACACAAGGCATATACCATCAGTTGGTATTTAAGTCCCTGTTTCACTCAGTGCCTAAGGTCAGTTCTCCACCTGGGCCTTCAACAGTTAGACTACAGGAGCTAATAAAATCCTTTGTATTTACTTATGCTATTTAGTTGGGTTTCTTTCACTGGCACTCGAAGGGTTCTAAGGAAAAGGGACTTCTTGCAATGGGAGACACTGTTCCTGAGGAGGCTGAGAGTGCAGACACTGGTTTTACAATCCTGGCTCCGTCAATCATTAACTGGCAAATTACATCAACTCTCTGAGCCTCAGTTTGCTCTTCTGTACGATGGAGATAATGATGCTTTCCTCCCACGGTGGCTGAGAAGAGACACTACGGCTGACGGCCAGTACGTACTCAGAATCACAAAATTTTTATGTTTCTTTGCTATCCAATAGCCATTACCTTAAGATTTCAATTATACTCAAAATTTAAGATTTTGGAGGCAAATATACATACTTTCCTTCATATAGATGTTATTTCAGTCTTTAAAAATATTCATCTAATGTTCTTTAAAGACAGATAACTTCTCATACTTCTAATATGTGGAATATGTATTTTTCAGAAAAGAATTAATTTCTCAGGAAAATGTTTTCTTCCATCCTTTCACTGTTTAATTCTAACTGACCCAAACTTCAGAAAGAAAAGAAGATGCTCCTATTTTAAATATGCTATTTTACAAATTTAGCCCTCTAATATGTCAGTTCTCTAAGTAATTAATATTAATTACTCTCTCCAACTAATAAACAATGTACATGAACATACCTTTCTAATATTTCAGAGAGATTGTCAGCAGAATCAGCTGAAGGGATCTGATATATGTCTGACAACTCCAGGCGCTGTCTGTACCCTTTCCACAAAATTGGTCCAGTCCAACTAAAATAAAGAGAAAGACAGATAGAAATATTTACTTGATTTGGTCTCTAATATAGACTTGGAATCTTATATCAGTTCAAATCTTCTGGCATGTGGAGAAGGGTGGACACATACTGTAAATATGAATAACATAAGTCAACATATACATAAATACCAGGGCTTCATGTCTTATAGGACACATCTGTATACAACACCCAGTAACTATGAAATAATGTGACTGTTGCTATGTCAGAAAGGATCAAGAATGATGGTAGAATCCTTCCTAGAGGGAAAAGAAAACTTGCTAAACATTTTGTATTAGAAGTATTCTTAAAACACACACACACACACACACACACACACACACACACACACACACGGCCTCCAAATAATCAGATATTTGGAATTTACAGCTTGCTATAATTGCTAAAGTCCAGTCTCTACCACTTCAAATATGAAATTATCTGTGAATGGTAAAAAAAAGTAAATTCTCAATCAACAAACACCCTTTAAACCTTACACATGGGTTACCATAGCACATGAAACTCAGCAATTAGCTATTTGTTTAACGAATTGTCTATATATAGCTGGAGGGTTAATAAGTAGTCTATATCAAATTGTTTAATTATCATGTCTGAATTATTACTTGAGGGTGGGAACCATAACTTTCTTATATTTTGTCTCCTTACCTTGCATCATAAATAACAATTTATGACAGAAACTAGTGAAGCTGGTATGGTAAATAATTAGGCAGGATACCCCAGTTATTTTCAAGTACATTGTCTCTAACTATTATGGATAAGGCAGAATAATCTTCACAGAGATAAGAAAATATAAAAAGAAGGAGGAAAAGGAGGGAGAGGGAGGAGGAGAATTATAAAACAAAGAAATCATGTACAAAGAGAAATTCCTAAATGAAATTTGAGCATTGAGACTTTTCTTGAATGAAATTTCATTTACTGAAGAAAGGAAATGAACTTCCAAGTAGCGATCCCCAAACACGCTCCTTCCCTTAGCATCTTTTTTCCCTTCCGAGATGTCTAAAACTTTGTGTCATTGGGACGCTGGTAATGTATCAAAATGCACGTTAGCCCCCAAAATCAAACAGGTCCAGTTTTTTGCTTACAATTCCTTGATCTCTGGCTTCTTTAGTCGGCCCCTGCCTAAGTGCCTGATGTCTCTACAACTTACCCTTCCTTTAAAGGTAACTGAATTAGGGCCCAGTGTGAAGGCTAAGTAATTTAATTCTTATCTCTGTGATATTTCTTGCTAAAATATCAATGAGTGACAATAGTTTATTATGTTACTTTTTTCCCACTAACTTGCAATATTTGCATTCTTAACAAGAGCCTTAGCAAAAAGGATGATAATTAGTTTTTTGTCTTTATTGCCCAGTCTGATAATTGCTAATTATTCCTGGAGAACAACAATAAAAATAACTGGGAACCGTCTGAATATTGCAATTAAAGTAATCCTGAGTAGGTTACACATACTTGGATAGAATTTAGGAATGTCCGTTCAGGATTTCTACCCCAGTATTTCTTCCATTAGAAATGAATGTATGCCTTGATTGGGTAGCTCAGTTGGTTAGAGTGCCATCCTGATATGCCAAGGTTGTGGGTTCGATCCCCAGTCAGGACACATACATGAAACAACCAATAAATGCATAAATAAATGGAACAGCAAATTGATGTTTCTCTCTCTCTCTCTCTCTCTCTCTCTCTCTCTCTCTCAAAGTCAATTCAAAAATAAAAATAAATTTTAAAAAATTTAGAAGTCCAGGTGTTTCATGAAGCAAAGCAAGTACACCTGGAATAACCAAAAGCAATAAATCGTATTCCTCCTCCTCCTCCAATTTGTCCCACCATCTCTTCCTCTCACTTCAAATTGATCTTGTCATCCTCCTTCATTCATATGCAGTCATTATATGTTGATAATAAACGTATATACTAATCTACTTAGAAACTGTCAGTTTCTAAAGTTCTGATTATTTCTAACAGAAACTAGCTAATCATTAATTATGAGGTAGTAGTCAGAGATCCATAAGATATACAGTGTTTTATAATTTATCAGTTTCAAACTGACTTTTTTAAAAAGTCTAGTGCCCCAGGTACACTATTCTGTTTACTTAATTGAGAGGCTTCAGGTTTTGTTGAGAAAAAATGTTATCACTTCATTTTTAAAAGACACACACACACACACACACACTCACACACAGATGCAACTATATTTAATTAGTTTCATTTTTTAGGACAAAACTTCCAATTTTTGTATAGAAATTTACCATGATATTTACCATGAGATTTAAGTAGCCCAAAAAATCTGGATAATCTTATAATAAAAAGAAATTTCCACTTATAGCCATTATTAAAGCCTTCATTTTCACAGAATCTATCCCCTTAAAACTACATAAGTAAAGCTTATAATCATTTTTCCATTTGACACTTAGTTTTCATTAATCCAACAGAGGCATCTGACATTTTCATCTATAGAATTTAAGATGAAGGTCAGGTATCAGATACGTTTAGTTCAAAATAATTTTATTTGTATAAAACTATCAGGTTTCTACAGTATTTAACATTCCTTGTTACTTAACTAGCCAAAAAATAAAATAGCAAATTCAAACCACTGATTGCATGAGACTTACAAATACTAACAAATTCATACACTCAAAGATAACAGTCTTTTTCCTTTTTGCATGAAATAATAAATACTTGAGGAACTAAGAAGAAATTACCCTAATTTGTGTAGACAAATTTAAAACACCAGAGGTTTTCTCATCACCCAAGATATTTACCATGAGATTTAAGTAGCCAAAAAAATCTGGATAATCTTAACTAAAGCAACTGTTGAAGTTGAGGCAGAGGAAAGAAAGAGAAGCATTAGAACAAAATCTGGTAATAAATCTAACCCCTGCAGCACAGCTCTCCCACTTTGCTTTAGTTACTTAGATAAGTTGCTATGGTGGGGAAAATTAACTTGACCAGAAGTCATCTCATTTCTATAAAGATTTTTAAAAACCTCACAAATAACACTTCAAATGTCACAGTTGTTTTATCAGCTTAAATTTGATGTTACCTTATAGTCAGATGTATTTTTCTCAATGAACTTTAGTGAAAATAAAACCTTGTACTTTTATTTTCACCTGGAAGTCACATCATTGGAGTCAGGGTCAAGCTGGTGAGTTCCTATTCTCTGTTTCCACAAGGCATTTACACAGTGTTTGCTGCTTATCCATAAAATGGTGAATTTATAAGCAATAACCACTTCAGTGTGCTCAATCACCTTTAGAAAGTACATGCTTGCTAAAGATCAGCCTTTTTTGTTTGTTAGAGTGTTAATTACTTATGAGACTCTAATGTACCAAGAGAATCACAGTTCATTTTTTCTCTCTGGATGAGTAAACAGTAAAGTAAATGTAGTCAATAAAATGCAGAAGAACTGGAAAAATTATTTGCTCCTCAGCAAAAGAGAACAAAACAATTCTGAAAAATCCTCTGGAGGCCCAGAGTTTAAAACCATACAGGCATCCTAATGTAAATCAATTTAACTTCATGCTTAGTGAATCCAAACATTAAATAGAAAATCTATCTGCCCACTTGATGAAATGCTTCTAACTATAAATGTATTAAGAATGTAAACATATTAAGCAAATGTCCAGAAAGGTATTTTCTTTTATGCTTATCTGTATTTTCTAATATTTAACAATGAGCATGTATAACTTTGGAAACAAGGGGAAGTTCTTATTTAAAGAACAAGGTACAATTATTAGACTTAATAAATGAATGCAGCACTGTAGCAGGATACAAAATTAACGCCAAGAAATCTATGGCATTTCTATACATCAATAATGAACTTACAGAAAGAGAGACTAAAAAAGCAATCCCATTTACCATCGCACCACAAAAATTAAGATACCTAGGAATAAACTTAACTAAGGAGGTAAAAGATCTATACGCAAAAACTAGAGGACAATGAAAAAAGAGATAGAGGAAGACATAAACAGATGGAAGAACATACCGTGTTCATGGATTAGCAGAATCAACATCATCAAAATATCCATACTTCCCAAAGCAATCTATAGATTCAATGCACTCCCCATTAAAATACCAACAGCATATTTCACAGACCTAGAAAGAACTCTCCAAAAATTCATCTGGAATAAAAAAAGACCCCAAATAGCCACAGCAATCCTGAGAAAGAAGAACAAAGTAGGAGGGATCTCAATACCAGATTTCAAGCTGTATTACAAGTCCACTGTTCTCAAAACAGCCTGGTACTGGCACAAGAACAGACATATGGATCAATGGAATAGAATAGAGAACCCAGATATTGACCCAAACCACTCTGCTCACTTAATATTTGACAAAGGAGGCATGAACAGACAATGTAGTCAAGACAGTCTCTTCAATAAATGGTGTTGGGAAAATTGGACAGGTACATGCAAAATAATGAAACTAGACCACTTACACCATACACAAAAATAAACTCAAAATGGATAAAGGACTTAAACATAAGACGGGAAACCATAAAGATACTAGAGGAATCCACAGGCACCAAAATCTCAGACATATGCCGAAGCAATTTCTTCACTGATACTGCTCCTAGGGCAATGGAAACTAAAGAGAAAATAAACAAATGGGACAACATCAAAATAAAGATTTTCACAGCAAAAGAAACCATCAACAAAACAACAAGAAAGCCCACTGCATGGAAGAACATATTTGCCAATCAGGGTTTGATCTCCAACATTTACAGGGAACTCATACAACTTAACAAAAGGAAGATAAACAACCCAATCAAAAAATGGGCAATGGACCTTAATAGATACTTTTCCAAAGACAGAAGGAAGGCCAAGAGGCATATGAAAACATGCACAAAGTCACTAATCATCGGAGAGAGGCAAATCAAAACGAAAATGCGGTACCATCTCACACCTGTCAGAATGGCAATCATCAACAAATCAACAAACAAGTGCTGGTGAGGATGCGTAGAAAAAGGAACCCTCGTGCACTGCTGGTGGGAATGCAGACTGGTGCAGCCACTGTGGAGAACAGTATGGAGTTTCCTCAAAAAACTAAAAATGGAACTCCCATTTGACTCAGTGATTCCACTTCTGGGAATATATCCCAAGAAACTAGAAACACCAATCAGAAAGGATATATGCACCCCATATGTTCATAGCAGCACAATTCACCATAGCTAAGATTTGGAAACAGCCTATGTGCCCATCAGCAAATGAGTAGATTAGAAAACTGTGGTACATCTACACAATGGAATACTACGCTTCGGTAAAAAAGGAGTTCTTACCATTTGCAACAGCATGGATGGAACTGGAGAGCATTATGCTAAGTGAAATAAGCCAGTCAGAGAAAGATAAATATCACATGATCTCACTCATTTATGGAATACAAGAGGCCCAGTGCACGAAATTCATGCACTGGGGTGGAGGGGTCCCTCAGCCTAGCCTGCACCCTCTCGCAGTCCAGGACCCCTCAGGGGATGTCCACCTGCTGGCTTAAACCTGT
The DNA here is from genome assembly GCF_027574615.1 of Eptesicus fuscus. Lineage (NCBI taxonomy): Eukaryota > Metazoa > Chordata > Mammalia > Chiroptera > Vespertilionidae > Eptesicus > Eptesicus fuscus. The sequence continues at coordinate 71,944,469 of NC_072486.1, forward strand.
TCCCCACTAGGAACAGGCCTAAGCCGACAGCTGGAAATCCCTCTCCCAGTCCGGGACCCCTCGCTCCTTACCGCCCACCTGCTCGCTGTTCCTTACCACTCAGCTCATGGCTCCTATCTTTCTGTGTAGTTGTCTGTGGGCCAACTGCTCTCTTCCTTCTCATTTAGGGTGAGCAGCATGTGAGGGCAGAGCATGCTGTTGTGGAAAGCAGAGGGCTGCCCGGAGCTGAGGGGAGTGGCCAGGCCCACAGGGTGAGAGGTGGACATAGAAGACACTATCTCACCCAATTGTGGGGCGGGCTAGCTGGCCTTCATATGCCTGATGCCAGCCAGGGGGGGACCAAGCAGGGTGTCCGCCTCTCCATTCTCCATCCTTCCATCTGTGACACCTGTCACCCTTGCCAGGCCGCCCCCAAAGTGAGTTCAGCTCAATCCCTGAATATAAAAGGGCATGGGGGGTAGGGGGGCTCCACTCCAGTGCCCGATTCCCAGCAACAGGACCTGGTCGACAGGATGGTGGCCACAGCTGCAGAACAGATCTGTTTCAAGAAAAGTTGGGAATGCAGACTTTCGTATGAGCCCCTATTCCAAAAGGTGGCAGTTTATTCACATTGTGGCAAAGACACCTTCAAAAGTAACATAAGTGGGTGAAGTCAGGGCCAAACCAGGCCATTTCCTCATCCAATCTCTCTGAGCGCGTGGACAGAACCAAGTCTCAGCTCTTCGCAGGACACTTCCGGGGTTGTTTATAAGCCTAAAGGACAGTAGTCTGTCTCCATTCTTGTTCTTTGGGATTTTTTCATCGTCAGATAAAAGGATACGTACATTGGGGCAATCCTCTCAAGATACAATATTCCAGCAGTTGCACCCATGTGACGATGATAGCACCCCTCAGAGGGAGGAAGCCGGCAGATGGGGAGCAGGGAATTCTGAAAACCAAAGCGATGACAGAGATGCTAAGCCTTTCCTTCATGCATCTGACACCCCTCCTCATGTGGCCTGTAGGCCAGGTGTCTGCTGGACCTTTACCACTTGATGTCCCACCCCATGTGCTCTGCCCCAGCCCTGGAGAGCAGGGGGCGTCTGGGCGCACCCCCTCCCCCAGCTGGGACGGTCCCCACTGTGCTTCCACCTCCTTGGGAAACTTTGATTTTCCAGCTCTGTCCTCGTGGGAGAGCCATAGGGGCACCGGATCCCTTTCCTTCCTTCAAAAGTGCCCTGAAAAGTGAGAAGACAGCTATACCAGGAAGTGTTCGCTCAAGTTCAGCAAGAGTTTGCGATTTGCCGTAGGCACGTTGAACAGTTTTCTCTTAGCCCGTTTGTGGGGGTGTACTCTGATTTAAAACCAATGGACTGAACAAACAGAAGCACTTTCTGCAGGGAGCTCTGGGATCCAGGTTTGAAGGCCGGCAACGCCCCAATCGCAGTTCCCCCATGTCCAAGCCAGGGCCCAGAGCTCCCTTCGGCTGCCACTCCATGGCGGGAGGGAATTCTGAGCCCCGCTGGGGACTGCGACAGGGAGCTCTGGGCCCCGGGTTTGAAGGCCGGCCATGCCCCCATTGCAGTTCCGCTGGGTCCCTGCCAGGGCCCAGAGCTCCCTTCGGCTGCAGGCCCAGGCCAGGGCCCAGGGCCCAGTTGTTTGGTAATTCCTCACTGCCCCCACCCCTGCCAGCCTGGTTGCCCCACGCAGCCTCCTGTTTGGTCATTCGTTCCAGTCATGAAGACCCTGGCTCTTTATATATATAGATAATGAACAACATAAACTGATGAACAAAAACAGATCCAGAGACAGAGAAACATCGATCAGACCGTCAAACCTTAGAGGGAAGGTAGGGGAGGGTGGAGGTAAGGGGAAGAGATCAACCAAAGGACTTGTATGCATGCATATAAGCCTAACCAATGGACACAGACACCAGGGGGGTGAGGGCATGAGTCAGCGGATGGGGAAGTAATAGGGGGATAAGAACACATATCTAATACCTTAATCAATAAAGAAATAAAAAATAAATAAAAAACAAGGTACATCCCATCTATAAAGAGGGGATATGCAAATTGACCACCACACTGTAACAAGATGGCTGAGCCCACAGCAGAGGCGGGGATCCTGGAACAGAAGATGGCTGCACCCACAGTAGAGGCCAAGTTCCCATAATGAGCCTTAATGAGCAATCAGCAGGGACCTGAGGCTGCATGGCACTGGGCCAGGGCAGGGGACCTGAGGTTGCACCCCCGCCTGGTAGGGCTTGACAGGGGATCTCAGGGCATGCCCTCCACCCCGGCGCCAGGCTGGGAGACCTCAGGCCGTGCCCCCCACCCAGCAGGGCTCAACAGGGGACCTCAGGCTGCGCCCCCGGCCTGGCATGGCTTAACGGGGAACCTCAGGCTGCACCCCCTGCCCCAGCGCCAAGCCAGATGACCTGAGGCCATGCCCCGCCCCCCGCCCGCAGGGCTTGACAGGGGACCTCAGGCTGCACCCCCGCCCCAGTGCTGGGCCAGGGGACCTGAGGCCGTGCTCCCCACCTGGCAGGGCTTGACAGGGGGCCTCAGGCCATGTTCCCCGCCCTGGTGCCAGGTTGGGGGACCTCAGGCCATGCCCTCCACCCTGGCACTGGGCCAGAGGACCTGAGGCCATGCCCCCCACCATGGGGGGTTTGACGGGGGACTTCAAGACGCGCCCCCTGCCCCAACCCAGTGCCACGCAGCCTCAGGTCCTCTGGCCCAGTGCCAGGTGCCAGGCTGGGGGACCTCAGGCCATGCCCACCACCCTGGTGCCAGGCCAGGGGACCTGAGGCTGCACCCCTACCTGGCGGGGCTTGACAGTAGTAGAGCAGGCCAGGTCTGGATCTAGCCCAATGGGGGTGGGGCCGGCCGGGTCTGGGTCTAGCGTGATTTTGAGGTGCACATGGGTGGGCAGGGACTTGACTCTGGTTCCCGTAGCATGCCCCAGACTCTGTCAGGAGGAAGATTTTCATATACATTTTACTAATTTTTCTTTCATCTCTGACACTTCTATTATAGAGAAAGGGCAAATAGCAATATTAAAATATTTCCTCTAATTAATTCCTTTTTAATGTGCACGAATTTCATGCACTGGGTCACTAGTATAATTATAATTCATTACCTGCTAAAGCTATCCATGAACCTAAACCTTATGTTCAAATATGTCCTAATTCCATTTTTTCATATAATGTTCAGTATCAATAATAATTTCCCATAATATCCCTTTTCTTCTTTTTTGATATGATTGACTGAGGTAATACTTCATCTTAAAGACCACAAAGTCCCAGTCACTTAAATCCTACTACAAATCAGTTACTGAAAAAACTAGTGATTTTTGTTGTTGTTAATCCTCACCCGAGGATATTTTTTCCATTGATTTTTAGAGAGGGTGGAAAGGAGGGAGAGAGAGAGAGGCAGGCAGATAGAGAAGAGACACATCGATTGCTTGCCTCCCACATATGCCCCAACCAGCGCCAGGGATCAAATCTGCAACCCAGGTAAGTGCCCTTGACTGGGAATCAAAACCATGACCTTTCAGTGCATAGGCCTACACTCTAACCCTGAACAACACGGGCCAGTGTGGAAAAAAAGAGCAATTTTAAGAGAGAAAATACAACCTGAGTTTTTAATCCTATCTCTTTCATTTCCCAGCCATGTGACCTTGAAAAACACTCCTTAAGATCTCTCAGAGAAACTAACAACATTAACCATTGCCAGAACAACAAAAATAAGATACCTAGAATAAACTTAACCAAGGAGGTAAAAGACCTGTAAAAACTATAGTACACTGTAAAAAGAAATAGAGGAAGACACAAACAAATAGAAGCATATACCATGTTCATGGATTGGAAGAATTAATAATTAAAATGTCTATACTAGCCAAAGCAATCTACAGATTCAATGCATTCCCAAATAAAATACTAATGGCATACTTCACAGAGCTAGAACAAATACTCCAAAAACTTATATAGAACCATAAAAGACCCCAAATAGCTGCAGAAATCTTGAGAAAGAAGATCGAAGTAGGAGGGATCATTATACCAGATATCAAACTATACTACAAAGCTATTATAACCAAAACAGCCTGGTACTGGCACAAGAACAGGCATATAGACCAAATCTGAACAGAGACCCAAAAATTGACCCACGCCATTACAATCAATTAATATTTGACAAAGGAGGCAAGAACATACAGCAGAGTAAAGACAGTCTCTTCAACAAATAGTGTTGGGAAAACTGGACAGACACATGCAAAAAGATGAAACTAGACCACCAACTTACACCATACACAAGAGTAAAGTTAAGGTGGATAAAAACTAAAATGTAAGGAATGAAACCATAAAAATCTTAGAGGAAAACACAGGCAGTAAAATCTCAGACATCTCACGTAGCAATATGTTTACGGATACATCTCCTAGAGCAAAGGAAACTAAGGAGAAAATAAACAAATGGGACTACATCAAAATAAAAAGCTTCTGCACAGCAAAAGCACCATCAAACTGGAAAGGAAACCCACTGAATGTAAGAACATATTCACTAATGTTACATCTGATAAGAGGTTAATATCCAAAATATATAAAGTACTCATAAAACTCAACAAAAGACAATCTAATTAAAAACTGGACAGAAGACCTGAATAGGGGATTGGGGGGATAAGAAGAGATAAACCAAAGAATTTATATACTTATATGCATCACCCATGGACACAGGCAATAGGTTAGTGAAGACCTGGAGTGGGGGTGTGGGTGGGTAGGGGTTGGGAGGATGGGGGGAAATGGGTGATATCTGTAATATTATCTTCTATTCTAATAAAAGGGTAATACGCTAATTAGACCAGGTCAACAGGCCATCTTCCGGATGTCTGACTTCCTTCCGGACAAAGCCATGGTGGTGGGGGCCGAGGCAGTGGCAGTTAGGGGAGAGATCAGGCTGGCAGGGGAAAGCAGTTAGGGGTGAGATCAGGCTGGCAGGGGGTTAGGGGCAACCAGGCCAGCAGGGGAGGGCTGCTGGGGGTGACCAGGCTGGCAGGGGAGGGCCGCTGGGGGCAACCAGGCTGGCAGGAGAGGGCAGTTGGAGGCATTGGGCAGGCAGGCAGGTGAGTGGTTAGGAGCCAGTGGTCCTGGATTGCGAAAGGGATGTCTGAGGGATCCCAGATTGGAGAGGGTGCAGGCTGGGCTGAGGGACACCCCCCCACCCCCCCCCCCATGGATGAATTTCGTGCATTGGGCCTCTAGTCAATAATAACAAAATATACTTTAAAATAAAAAAAAAGATCTCTCAGCTGTAGCTCACTGGTAATAACTATCATGACTACTGTACCTGGTTTTCATGGAGGCCAAATTCAATGTTCTCTATAAAACATTACAACTGTACATCACTGCAAATATCTTCACATAAACTACTTGGTTTCAGTTTAACTTTCAGAGCACTAGAGTTTACTGTTATTGGGATTATAACAACAATAATAGCTAACAGTAGAGTATTAATTACCACAGCCCTGCAAAATTAAGTATTTCACATACATTATTTCATCTGATCTCCACAATAATTCAAGAAGTAAGTCCTATTATTATCTCTACTGAACTAAGGCTGAGGGAGTTTAATAATTTGTCCAGGGCAGAGCTGGAATTAAAACCAGACTGTGATGCCAAAGCCTACACTTGTATCATATTTGTCATATTAGGACTAATTTTTTAAAAACTAGTGTACACTTAGATGTAACAGCAAAAGCACAAGCAACAATGGGGGGGAGGGGATCAGATAAATTAAGCATTATAAAAATTTAAAACTTTTAAACTTCAAAGGACACAAAGAAAGTGGAAAAATGACTGAAAGAACAGGAGAAATTTTTTAAAATAATACATCTGATAACTTGTATCTAGAATATATAGGGTATCCACAAAAATGTATACATACTTTGAATAATTATTAATTCCAATGTTTCTTTCTTTTCAGATTTAACCCATTGGAATTAATAATTATTCAAAGTGTGCATACAATTTTGAGTGGACACCCTGTATAAGGGACTCATAATTCAATAACAAAAAGACAAATAAACCAATTTAAAAATAGGTAAAGAATCTGAATATACTTTTCCCCAAAGAAGATAAACAAACATCCAATAAGAACATGGAAGGACACTAAAAACCATTAGCCATTAGAAAAATGAAAATCAAAACCACAATTAAATACCACTTTACACCTACTAGGCTATAATAAAAAAGATAGACAATAATGTATGGAAAAATTGGAACCCTCATCCCTGCTGGTGGAAATGTAAAATGTACAGCCACTTTGGAAAACAGTCTGACAGAATATCATCTATATATATATATATATATATATATATATATATATATATATATATAAAAGCCTAAGTGACCGTTACGATGGAACGACTGGTCACTATGATGCACACTGACCACTAGGGGGCAGACGCTCAACACAGGAGCTGCCCCCAGCCAGCAGGTCCCGATGGCCCAATCAGGGCCTGCTGGCCAACCTCCCAGTCCCTCCCCCTGGCCAGGCCCCAGGCTGGGACGGGGACCTGGGGGTGGGTGGCAGCAGATGTGGGCAGCGAGGGAAGGAGTGGGGGAGGTGGGAAGGTGGGGAACCTGATCGGCCATGATCTCCAGCCAGGCCTAGGGACCACACCAGTGCACGATTTTCGTGCACCGGGCCTCTAGTTCAGTGATAATAAGGAATGATGTACAAATTCATGCCATAACATGGTTGAATCTTGAAAACATGAAAGAAGCCAGTCACAAAAGACCACATTGTTCCACTTATACAAAATATTCAGAATAGGCTAATCTATAAAGACAGAAAGTAGATTAGTATTTGCCCAGGACAGAGGAAGGAGAAGGAATGGGGAGTGATTGGGTATAAGCATGGAGTTTCTTTTTGGGGTGATAAAGTGTTCTAAAATTGATTGCAGAGACAGTTACACATCTCTATGAATATATTAAAAACCATTTAATTGTATACTTTAAATGGGTGAATTTTTTGTTATGTGAGTTATACCTCAGCAAAAACAATAAAAAAGGTTTCTGGTCAAGATGTTAGCGTAGGTAAATGTGGTAATTGCATTCTCCCACATCCACATCAATACTACCACTAAAGAACAACCATCATTCAGAACCACCTGAAATCTAATTGAACAGAAGTCTTACAACTAAGGATATAAAGAAGAAGCCACATCAGCATATGTGGGAGGAGCTTAGACACAGAATAGCTGGTTCCACACATGTGTGAAATTTAAAAATCAGGAGAGATATCTCAACTGCAGGCATCCCCCGTGAGAAGCAAGGCATCCTAGCCCCACACCAGGTCCCCATTCCAGGGTTCTAGTGCTGGGACGAGAAGTCCCCATAACTTCTGGCTGTAAACACCAGCAGGAATTGTGGCTGAGTGAGACAGAAGGCTCCTGGTTCTCAGGCATTCCTCTTAAAGGGCCAGCACACAGACTTACTCATTCTGGGCTCCAGCGCAGGAACAGCAGCTTGAAAGAATTAAATTTTCAGGCTAGAAGGGCAACTTTCTCTCAGGTGGAAGTGCTGGTAGAGGCCATTGTTCCTTTGCTGAGCCCTCCCTCCACAGAGCTGGAGTATTCATCAACCTGGCTCACACTGTTTGCCCTGTCCTGTTGATTCCCTGTGACCCTGCCCCACCAACTTTCTGGTCTACCCAAGCCATTTCCAGTGGCTCTTCTGTACAAATGGCCTGTCTTGGCTTATGCTGCTCATTTTCCTAAAATCTCTCAAAGGTTCTCAAATCCCAGCAAGCAACAACTGGCCCCAGCATGCTCCATATCTCTTGCTAAGTGGCCCTAGGCCCAGCATACTGGCAGCCAGCATTAGTTTGCATCTTTACTTCTCCGGGGCACCTCCAAGCCCAGCACAAGCATCAGTCATCAGCATATTGGTTTGTAGCTCATGTCCAGTAGCCCTGGGCAGGGATCAGGAAGTAGTTGACCTTGGCCTGCACCTCCTGGGAGGCCACCAAGCCAGCACACCCTGTGGACAGCTTCAGACCATACTGAAGCACTATCCAACTATCTCCACAATTGACACACTCAAGAGGTAGACTCAGCAGGCATCAGAGCTCCACTAAAGCAAGTCTTGCTCCATGGGGTTGGCCCCTGCACAGCAGATTCTCTGCTGTGGTTGCCAGTCCATGCAGTTGATCTGCCTGAGGGTAAATTTCTCCCATTGAGGTGCCAATAACAATCAAGGCTCAACTACAATGGGAGGGTCCACACAATTCACCAGGAGATGCACCTGGAACAGCCAGCTCGGGTGACTCTGGACACTTGCACCACTGGGCCCTACGGGACACTTACTACATAAGGCTACTCTACCAAGACTAGGAGACGTAGCAACTTTACATAATATATAGAAACATGCCCAGGAAGGCAGCCAATATGAGGAGGCAAAGAAACATGTCTCAAATGAAAGAACAAAATTCCAGATAAATAAGTAAATAAAATGGAGACAAGCAATCCACCAGATGCAGAGTTCAAAACACTGGTTATAAGGATGATAGTGAACTTAGGGGAAGAGTAGATGAACTTAGTGAGAACTTCAACAAAGAGGTAAGAAACATAAAAATGGAGACAGAAAACATTTTTAAAAAGTCAGAAAAAAAAAGAATACAGTAACTGAAATGAAGAGTACATTACAGGAAATCAATAATAAAGCACATGAAGCAGAGGGTCAAACCAGCATTATGAAAGATAAGGAAGCAGAAAACATTCAAACAGAATAGCAAAAAGAAAAGATAATCCAAAAAAGTGAGGATAGTATAAGGAGCCTTTGGGACAACTTCAAGCATACCAACATTCACATCACGGGGATGTGGGAAGGAGAAAAGAGAAAGAACCAAAATTTGAAAAAATAGTGACTGAAAACTTCCCGAACCTGTTGAGGGAAATAAACATACAAGTCCAGGGAGCACAGAGTCTCAAACATGATGAACCCAAAGAGACCCACACCAACACCCATCATGATTAAAATGCCAAAGGTTAAAGACAAAGAGAAAAGCAATTACTTACACCTATGAGGAGATCCCATAAGACTGTCAGCTGATTTATCAACAGAAACTTTGCAGGCCAGAAGGGATTGCATGAAATAAAGTAATTAAATGCAAGGACCTACAACCAAGATTACTCTACCTGGCAAAGCTTTCATTTAGAATCTAAGGAGAGATAAAAAGTTTACCAGACAAGTAAAAGGTAAAGGAGTTCATCAACCCAGTGCTACAAGAAATGTTAAAGGTTCTTCTTTAAGTAGAATAAAGATCAAATATATGAATAATAAAATGGCAATAAATACATAGCTATCATACATTAAAAACAGTTTCCCTAGTTTCACTTATATTTTCAATGACAGCAAAGGTATGGATATCTAGAATAACCTTTAGTTAGTGTTTTAATTTGTCCGATAATTTTTCCATCATTATGTTTTTTGAACATTGTTGCCCATTTTAGAGAGGGAGAAAATGGAGTTTATACAGGAAAGAGGTAGCTAGTTAGCCAATTCCAGAGCTACTCAAATTACATGAAACCCAATAGAGGAAGTGTAGATGTGGGAGATGTGAAGGTGGGAATTGGGAGTTAAAATGAACTGTGACAATGTTTCACGAAATAACATAGTCATAGTTATGACAAGTGACATAAACATCTCGCATGTCTTGTTTCTTGAATCTTTTGACTGGGCCAGACTTTGGACTGGGCTGAAAAACATTGTTTTACAAATAATCTATATATATAAAATCTCTATAAATAAAAGGCTAATATGCTAAGCGTCCCTCTGCCCATCCGACCAGTCACTATGACACACACTGACCACCATGGGGCAGACAATCAATGCAGGAGCTGCCAGTTGCAGTGACTTGGCAGCAGCAGTTCTCGGGTGATGCACCCCAAAACCAGAGGGGAGGGAGTCTGATTCCTCATGGGGCTGCACGATTCCACCTTCGGCCGAGGGTTATGTTGTTGCTGGGGCACTGTCGGCTCCGAATCTGGTTTACTGCACACTTGCATTTGCATTCCACACCCTGTACTACAGCAACTTTGCAGAGTGCCCTTTGCAGAGTGCCCTCTCGCACTCCGGGACCCCTCGGGGGATGTCAGAGAGCCGGTTTCTGCCCAATCCCCGCAGGCCAGGCTAAGGGATCCCACCCGCTCATTCTGAAGATGCCGGGGAGGGACTGAGGAAGTTGGCTCCAGGGCATGTCTGGCCCATCTCGCCCAGTCCCGCCCCACCTGCCACCTTCTAATTAATTTCCTTTCAATGTGCACGAATTCGTGTACCAGGTCACTAGTTGTTTATAAATTCAGAAGGAAAGCAGACATCCTGACCAAAGGGCTAATCATGGACTCTGTCAGAAGAATCAGTAACCCATTATACAGACCCAAGAGTAGCTCAGCTTGTTAGCACTAATAGGAATTCTTTCTTCTTTTCATGTAATTATCCCTTTCCTTTTCTCATAAAAACCCCTTGCTTCCATCTTGTAATTAGGACACTATTTGGGTTTCTGCCTGAATCTGTATTCCCAAATTTCAATTCTTTGAAATAAATACTTGTTACCGCTTAAAAAAGGAAAGAAGGAAGGATAGAAGAAAGGAAGGGAGGGAGGGAGGGAGGAAGGAAGGAAGGGAGGAAGAGAGGAAGCCAACATACAGGAAACAACTCTCATCATCAGTTTGGAAAATTTTCCCAAATGTTAATTTTTCACTCTTAGAACAGATAAAATGTAAATTCTTATTATGCTGACTTTAACACTCTAAGCCCTTTCAGATATGTTAGTGCCTGGGTGGCTTACTGGAAGTGATTAAGACTGAATAGCCCATGGATTGATGACATGCAACAGGAGTTGTGTAAATTGTTTACTTCCTGTTCCCAGAAGCAAAACAATTTCTGGAACCACTATGAATACAGAAAAGTGGTAATGGTGATAGCATTGTAAAGAAACTGGCACTGCCATGGAAAGGCCACTTCTAACAGATATACCTAATTCATTCACATGACTTGGATTTCAGGAACTCAACCAAATGAGAGATAACAAGCAATTCTACAAAATATCCTACCCATCTTGACAGATACCCAGAGAAGAAGCAAAGCATGGTGACATACAGCCCATGCCCATGTACTGTAGAGACGCACCCTCAGTGTTGTTCCACGGTTTTAGTTTGATTTTTATTCTATCTAGACATGAAGCCACTAATAAAAGGAACAAAACTAATTGTAGCTGACGCAAATGACTAGAAAAATGGAATGAATTTCCCTGTAAAGTTGTTATATCCCGTATGAGTTAATTTTCAGGAGCTCTCTACAAACCAGAAAGACAAGCGATACCGTTGCTCTCAGATTTCTGATTTTTATTTCCATTGGCAATAGGAAATATATTTGAAACCAAGAAAATAAGGAAGAGGGGAAATGGACTGGCCTTAAGATTTTACAGCAGATACGCCACTGGGTGACTGGCTGGCATTTGTAAAAGCTCACAGAGAGAAACTTGTGTGATTGTCAGCCCTCATCACTATTACTGTTACTTCAGACAATCACACACCAGAGATCAGAGCAGTTTGAAGCATGGCCAGTGGTAGCTGAGAGGGAGAGAAGGAAACAAGTTGTACCTCTTCTCTCTAAGGCAGGAACACAACATACTTCACATGAGTGATATAAGGATATCTCCCACATAACATATTGATTTAACTTTGCTGGTATTTGTTTTATAATTATCCCACTTATTTGGTATTCCCTTCCTTTTTCCAGAACTGGGAATCCCTTATTGAAGCTCTTTGTACACCTGGTTTATTCTACCACCACCACTAAGACCCAAAATAAACACTCTCTTAAGGGCTTCTCTATTCTTTGGCAATAAAAAAACCACATCCTTTCTGAGCCATGGTTTTCATTCTGGAATTAATTTGACATGTGGAATCAAAGCTACTTGATTTTGTTTTTCCCAGTGGAAAGAAGTTTCTCGAAGTGTGAAGATGACACTGCTCTTATGGGGACAGCAATCTTCTGAGAAGCTCTGGGCTGTGGAGTCAGGGACCTGCTTGGTATGAGCCACCATAGGAAAAGCACATGCTAGACTCTCATGACCTTCAACATCCAAATGACTTATACTTGCCTCGCTATGTGTGCAAAATGTCTCACTGCTTATTAAATCCTGACACCCGCTTTTCCAAAGTTAAAAATATAGGCGGTATCATTTCTCCCAGCACTGGTTATTTGAAGATGTTTATGTATTTGTTTATTTTGCTGTATGGATGGAATGATAATGGGGCTGGAGGTGGCCTTGGAGATGTTTGCAGATGAAGATGGTTAAATAGCTCCAGGGGACACTGGCACATGCTGCCTCAGAAAGACAAAGCTGATGGTTTTGCAAACTCAGTCATGATAAAGCTGGTTTCTAGGCTTCTTCTTGGCATCACCTAACCAGGTCATCAGTCAAATCCAGAACTTTTCCCACCTATCTCCACCTTCTCTTCACTGGCTTGTGTGTGCTCCCTGCTCTGTTACACTGCTCCACAGAGTGTTACGCAGGGTTACTTCTCAGGGACGTCAGAGGCTCTGTTCAGACCTCCCAGCTGCAGGGTATTTCCCATCTCCTACCTTTATATGGAATTTGGTTATTGTTTACATTATTATTGTTATTATTTCCGTTATTATTTCACTCTCTAGAAAAACAAATCACAAATTATAGCATTAAAAGTTCAATTTACATCTTTATTCATTCCCCCTTTGGTGAGGGGAAGCACATGTATGTAGACACATTGTATGACTCAAGATTTAAGTTTATGATCCTGTTCCTGAGGTTGTGGAGCAACATTAATGCTATTTTTTCCTTTTATTGGAGCCTTGATATTACTGACAGACACTAATAGTAAACCCCTAAGAAGGGCCAGGGAGGAGAGCAGTACCTTAACCTCACTCATCCCCACTGTGAATCCCAGAAAAAAGGAGCATGACACAGGCAGGGAATGGAGACTGCCAGTGGTTCCAGGTTTTCCAAGGAAATAAGACTCCACTGCAAGAGCTTCACTTTAAATCCCCTTCGCTTAATCTTTACTTTTTTTTCATATAAGCCACATCCTATATAATCTACACTAATAAAAGAGAAACATGCAAATTAACCCTCACTCTGCTACACCAAGCCACGCCCACCAGCCAATCAGAGCAGGTATGCAAATTAACCATCAAAGATGGCCAGTGAATTTGCATACACAGGCCAGGTGGCAGCACCATGGCCTGCCCCTAGGGGTCCAGGTCCATCGGGGGCCGGGGGAGGCCTGGTAGGCAGCGCCAGACACCGCTGGCAAGGTACCAGTCCATCAGGGCCCTGGGAGGCGGATTGAGCAGTGCCAGATGCCATCCGTGGGGTCCAGGTCCATCACAGGCCCCAGGAGGGGCAGTGGCCTGCCTAGCCACTCCCGTGGGGCCCGGGGAACATCACAGCCCAGGGGAGGCACGGCTGGGCCTGCTTAGCCACTCCCGTGGGGCCCTGGGAACATCGCAGCCCAGGGGAGGAGCTGCTGGGCCTGCTAAGCCACTCCCGTGGGGCTCTGGGAACATCGCAGCCCAGAGGAGGAGCTGCTGGGCCTGCTAAGCCACTCCCGTGGGCCCCAGGAACATCGAAGCCCAGGGGAGGCATGGCTGGCCCGCCTAGCCACTCCTGTGGGGCCCGGGAACATCGCAGTCCAGGGGAGGCATGGCTGGGCCTGCCTAGCCACTCCTGTGGGGCTCTGGGAACATCGCAGGCATGGGGTTGCTGAGACCCAGACAGGGCCTCTGGCCACAGATTCACAGCTTCGCAGAAACCGACTCTACCAGGCCGCCCGGTGGCCATGTGGCTGGGCCACAGGGTGCCCATTCAAGATGTGACACAGAGAGGAGGTGCGGGAGGAAATCCAGAGAATGGGATGTGGGTGTTCAAGACTCACTTCCATTGGGCTTTGTCCTTCTTGGTCTTGGTTCTTTTCTGTCGGGCCTGGAGCCCAAGCACTGCAGGAGAGAGGGATAGATGAAGGCCGAATGTGGAAGAAGAGGCGTCCCGACTGTGGGGCTGCCTGAGGGGCGGCTCCAGGGCGAGTGCCACAGCTTTGGCAAAGCAACTGGCCAGGAGTGGGGCGTTCCAAGGGGCGCCAAGCAGCGCCTCACCATCCCTCTATGAGGACACCCCACACAGGCGCTGCCTTAGCCAGCAGGCTCTGGGCGACATCTGCAAATGCTACTGTAACCTCTAAGATTCTGGGCAAAGAACTGACCCTGTGCCCCTCTGGGTACCAGGCTTGCTAGGAGTGTGCTGTTACCAGTGCCATAGATCAAAGGCAAAAACCTGGCGAGGCGGGGTACAGCAGAGGCAGCTGGGGCAGGGGACTGGCAGGCAGGGATCTGCCTCACCTGCAGAGAGAGAGGTTCTGCAGTGACCCCAAGATGTGGGTGGGCCCAGCCAGGGATCAAGGGACATGGAAGGACACTGGGGTAGAGGAGCAAGGATCCACAGCCCTGAGGTGGGGGTTGAGGAGCGGTGCCACCTCAGTGGAGGGGTGCCGCACTGCAGGGTACCGTACTGACTGACGTGATTCAGAGAAGTTCCCAGTGCTAACCGGTGTGTCCCAGTGCCTTCACTGAGCTTTGATGGCCAATTGAGATACTATATAAGGAAAATGAGGGAAGAAGTGAGAAAGAAAAGGAAAGGCGAACAACACAAAAGAAAGACTGGAAGGAACCTGTAAACGCTTTGTCACTTAAATAGGGAATATAGTCAGTAGTGTTGTAATGATGGTATGATGCCAGGTGGATATCGGAATTATCGGGGAACACTTTGTAAAGTATATGATTGTCTAACCATTATTCTGTAACTAACATAAAACCTGAAACCAATACAAAATAATATTGAATGTAAAGAAATAAAAATTGGAGTGAAATTTTTATAAATTTCAAAGTTTAAATAAAGGCTGTAAAGGAAGGAAGGGGGAGAATAAAAATAGTGTTTTTCATTTTACCACTTCATTAAAAAGACAGTTGTCTTTATATGGTGCTTTTATACTTTTCTAAGTCATTATCTCATTTTAATTTCAGGGCAACTTAAAGACAAGATAATTATTCCCTCCACTATTCAAAGAAAGGAAATCTTGGTGTCTGATCCCAATGATTGAACCGTCAAGCCCTTATTGTATAGCAGGGTTAGTAAAATTTTCTGTGAAGGGTCATATCTATACTAATAAAAGCCTTGGAGGTGATCAGGCCAGCAGGGGAAGGTAGTTGAGGGCAATCAGGCCAGCAGAGGAGCAGTTAGGGGGCAATTAGGCCGGCAGGCAAGCGGTTAGGAGCCAGCAGTCCCAGATTGTGAGAGGGATGTTCAACTGCAGGTTTTGGGATCAAGCCTAAACCTACAGTCGGACATCCCCCGAGGGGTCCCAGATTGGAGAGGGTGCAGACTGGGCTGAGGGACACCCTCCCCAGTGCATGAATTTCGTGCACGGGGCCTCTAGTCCTATCTACACTAATAAAAGAGAAACATGCAAATTGACCATCACTCCACTATGCCCACCAGGCAATCAGAGCGAGTATGCAAATTAACCCAACAAAGATGGCGGTTAATCTGCATAGAAAGACTGAAGACAGCGTAGAAGGAAGAGGGAGGGAAAGCGGAAAGCGGGGCGGCGGCGGGAGGGGAAGAGCGGGTGGGAGGGACGGCGGGAGGGAAAGCGGGGATGCGGGGGGTAGGGTGGCGGTGGCTGGAGGGAAGCCCATCTCAGGGGGCTTCACTCTCTTCTCTGCTTCGCTCAGGTCGCAGGAAGCCCTATTCTTGCAGGAATAGGCCTGAGGAAGCCCTATTCTTGCAGGAATCTTCCTGCAACGGGCCTCTCTCTCTATATATATAAAAGCATAATATGCAAATTGACCAGACAGTGAAACGACCAGTGGGCTATGATGTACACTGACCACCAGGGGGCAGACACTCAACACAGGAGCTGCCCTCAGCCCACAGGCCCTGATTGCCCAATGGGGGCCTGCTGGCCAACCTTTTGGTCCCTCCTCCTGGCCGGCAGGCTCCAATTGCCAGATGGGGAACCAGGAACCAAAGGTGGGGGGTGGGGGACGTGGGCAGAGCTGGGTCCCTGATCGCCCCACTGGTTGCCCCACACACATAGGACAACCGGTGGCAGGGGGTGGAGCCAGCTGCCGGCAGCCGGGGAAGATCAGCCCTGATTGCAGGCCAGGCCTAGGGACCCTACCCATGCACAAATTTTGTGTGCCTGACCTCTAGCATATAATAAAGAGATAATATGCAAATTGACCATCACTCCAACACACAAGATGGCTGCCCCCATGTGGTCAAAGATGGCTGCCCCCATGTGGACACAAGATGGTCGCCACAAGATGGCCAGCAGGGGAGGGCAGTTGGAGGAACCAGGCCTGCAAGGGAGGGCAGTTGGAGGTGACCAGGCCTGCAGGGAAGGACAGTTGGGGGGGGGGTACACAGGCCTACAGGGGAGGACAGTTGGGGGTGACCAAGCCTGCAGGGGAGGGCAGTTGGGGGCGATCAGGCCGGTAGGGGAGGACAGTTAGGTGTGAACAGGCTGGCAAGGGAGGGCAGGTAGAGCTGACCAGGCCATCAGGGGAGGGCAGTTGGGGGTGACCAGGCCGACAGGGGAGGGCAGTTAGGGGCAACCAGGCCTGCAAGAGAGGACAGTTAGGGGTGGCCAGACCAGCAGAGGAGGGCAGTTAGGGGCAATCGGGCTGGCAGGGGAGCAGTTAGGCATCCATCAAGCTGCAGGGGTGATCAGGCTGGCAGGCAGAAGCAGTTAGGGGCAATCAGGCAGGCAGGCAGGCAAGCGGTTGGGAGCCAGCAGTCCTGGATTGTGAGAGGGATGTCATACATCCTTCGAGGGGTCCCAGATTGGAGAGGATGCAGTCTGGGCTGAGGGACACACACCCCTGTGCACGAATTTCATGCACCGGGTCTCTAGTTAGGTAAATAAAGGTCCACAAAATACCCAATTGTGTATGCTCCCTACCCTCACCTCCCTACTGCAACAAAACACACAATAATTAATTAATGAATCCTTAACTTATCCTAATAAGCAATTTACAAGTTCAAAATGGTCAGCCTTGCAAGGAGGTCCATTAAAAACAGAAATTATAACACAACTCATGATAATTCCGTGAAAATCATTTTTATAGACATTTAAGAATTATTGTGACCACAGAATGTCATGATCTCTTGCTTCCATATGCACTTTAGGAAAATAAACTTCAAAGAAAACATTGAGCCAGATTCTCTTCCTTTTGAACTCTGCAGGAGCTCTCACTGGATGAAACGTGTGATAATGTGGTGGCTCTTAACTTTTCAAAGAATTCTCCTATTATCATGATCTGGCAGCAAAATTTTTGGTTTTGTACCAATACCAACCAGGTGCCAGGTCACAGTGAAGAAAAATTAATAACTTCTTCGAGATAAAACCTGAACTCTGTTTCTAAGCAACCTCAAATGCATTAAAATAGTTTCACATAAATTATGTATGTGAGTCTCTACAATCTTGGCTTAATTTTCCTCCCAGGTGCTCCATTCTCTCCTGTACTTCATCCACCTGAGCTGTGACTATGACTTGTCTGTTTACTTGTCTGTCAACCCCTCCTGTCTCCAAACACACTAGACTATAAGTTCCCCCAGGGCAAATGCCTTTCAGATCTTTTTAACTGCTTTAATCCCTGCACCTACCACAGAGCATAGCACATAATCGTCACTCCATTATTTCTTAAATTGTTAAATTAATGTTACCACATTATACTTTGCTAGTTTATTCCCCTCATAAGACTAATTTCTTGAGGACTGCGTAAGTGTAATATAAATCTTTATACCTCCGTTGTCCTGTGCAGTGCATGGAACAGCATAAAAACTGAATAAATTAACGTGCTAACTAATTAATTACTCAAGCATGTATGTTTACAGCCCATGTGAGGACACTGATATGATTGCAAATGTGCTGCTCAGCCATTACTTCTGGTCAAATGCAATAAAAGCCAAAAAAAAGTCAAAACATTTTTCAAGTCTATGCTAAATGTGAGGGTGTGTATACTGTTCAGAGACCATTCTTTAATAACATTTATGTCCCTTTTCTGAGTCATAACTTAAAGCTGGTAATCCTAAAGCTTCCTTCCAGTCAAGATTATTTCATTCTCAATAAAATGTTCACTAGAGAACGTTCTTCCTAATGTCTGGCCTTCATTCTATTTATTCATAGTGGAGATGACCAACATTTCATAAATGGAGAGTCATTCTTCAGTCTATTCAAGAGCAAACACTCCCTTTATTTTGACCCTCCTTTACAGTTCTCCTATCATGTCATTTGCTATACTGCCTGTTTTCTCCATGTCATTTATGTACCATTATAGATGAGGTACACACAGTTTTTAAAAGGTTTCATAAATTAGAGTAACCCCCTACATGTATTATATTTCATAGTTTCAAATGCTTCCATATCTTATTCTGCTACTGAAGACTCTTACTATTATGGGTGCAATCGTGACCCCCTGAAAAAAGATATATATGAATCCGAACTCTCAGAACCTCAGAATGTAACTTTATTTGGTATCAGGATCATTAGAGAAGTGACCACGTTAAAATGAGTACATTAGAGTGGGTCCTAACCTAATATGACTGGTGTGCTAGTTTTTTTTAAAAAAAAAAAGGAAATTTGGACACAGAGACAGACACAGAGGGAGAATGCCATGTGAAAATGAAGGCAGTGTTCAAAATGAGGCCTTTTCAAATCAAGGACCACCAGAGTGCCAGCATCTCACCAGAGCTGGGAAGAGGCATGGAACAAATTCTCCCTCACAGACTCCAAAGAAACCAAACATGTTAATACCTTGGTCTCAGCCTCAGACTGCTAGCCTTCAGAACTGTGAAACAATAAATTTCCACTGCTTAAGTCACCCAGTTGCTTGTACTTTGTTACAGCAGCCCTGGAAAACTAATACAAAGGTCCTAAAAAGTGGGGGAAGTCTATATCTGGACAGTGCACATAGAGCGGCAAAATGAACAGAGGTAATGCTCTTTGGATGAAAACCACCAACAAAGCAAAGGTTTCAGATGTGGAATTGGGCGGGGGCATAATTCAGAGAAGGCACTGGGTCTAGTTCACAGAAGAAGCAGCTTAAATTTAGAGAAAAAAAATTACTTTCTAGAAAAAAAGTAATAATTATAATGATCATGTTGATGACAGTGTTTACCATTTATTAAAGAACCACCACCCTATATCTGGCATTATTAGCTATCATTTAGTGTATGGAAAGTGCTTACAGAGAATGATGGTCAATTTTATATGTCAACTTAGAGGGTGTTTTTCGGTGAGATTTACATTTAAATTAGTAGAATTTGGGTAAAGCAGATTGGCCTCCATAATGCAGGTGGGCCTCATCCAATCAGTTGATGACCTTCATAGAACAAAAAAACTGACCTCCTCAAACAAGAGAGAATTCTCTTGTAGACTGCCTTCAGAATCATACTGGAACATCAGCTCTCCTGAGTCTCCAGCCTACCAGCCTACCCTGAAAATGTGGACCTGTCAGCCTACCTAATCACGTGAGCCAATTCCTTATGATAAATAGGATTATTTATAGCTATAGATTGATAAATATATAGATTATAGAGATAGAAATATAGACATAGGTATAGATGATAGATATAGATAAGTAGATAGATAGATAGATAGATGATAGGTAGGTAGGTAGATAGATAGATAGATAGATAGGGACATAAACATTTCCTGTTGGTTTTGTTGCTGTGGAGAACCCTGACAAATAACCATATTAAATACTCAATGAATGTTAGATATCATAATAATGCTGAGCTGTGTTAAGATGAGGATAAAGGTTAAGTAAATTGCCTAAGATCACATTGTTATTAGTAAGTCACAGAGTGAGGATTCCAGCCAGGTCTATCTGATCCCAAAGTACATATTTCTTCCACTATATATTGCTACCTAAGAGTTGACCTTGAGGACAGAGATAAAGCAGAATGTGAGATTATTTTCTTAGGGTATAGAATGGGTGACATGAGGAACTCCAGGGAAGATCAAGAACAATCAGTATGGGGGAAACGAAGTCAGTGGTTTTCACACTGTGGGCTCCAGCACATAGTGTTTCCCAAAAATACCTCAAGGAGTTCACCAACTTTTTATTTGAAATGTTAATATTTTTAAGTATGTCTTACAATTTATAAAACATGAGTACAAAAATCATACACTCTCAAATATGAAAATTTTAGCACAATGGATTCATCCAAACGTTCGTCTGGACTGCCAGGCTAAACCATTTAGTGTCCACTAGGTAGAGAACTTCCCCTGACATCTCTTTGCACATATTTAAACATACTGCAATCTGCCATTGATTATTTCCGCACTACATAAGTAAGTGTGTCACTACAGGCACACGTGGGCTGAGCTCAGTTAATATCTCTGGTATGCCTGCTCATACAAGGTTTCATCCCAATATAACAGAGAGTTGTATAATCCCCAGAAAATAACAAGCCATGTGTGACATTATCATGGTACTCTATCATGATTGCTCAACAATAAGGTGACATTGATTATAAGACTGATCATCAATTTAATTATAGCCTTTCCAAAAAAGAAATGTTACATTAAATAGACATAGTTTTTAAGGAAATTTTCAGTATTATATTCCTATTCATACAATTACCTGTCAGTTTCTTCTTCAGTATCATAATTAAAGTTTTCTTCTAAGCCTTCTTCACATTGAGGTAAAAAATATTCTTTTGAATCACTCTTGACTATTCATAGCTACAAGTAGGGTTATAGTGACAAGCTACATTCTTAACACCTTCAACTGCAGGATAGGCAGTATAATTTCAAAGCACAGTGAAGTGCTGAGCTTGGGCAACTTCTACTTGAATTACAGTGCTTGGTATCCCAGACAAACTTCAGAGTAAATATAAGCCACTTCTTTCAAAACTAGATCACAGAGTAATCTTTCTCAAGCAATTGTGAAGCCCTAGCTGGTTTGGCTCAATGGATAGAGCGTCAGCCTGAGGACTGAAGGGTCCCGGGTTCGATTCCGGTCAAGAGCACATGCCCAGATTGTGGGCTTGATCCCTAGTAGGGGGCATGCAGGAGGCAGCTGATAATGATTCTCTCTCATCATTGATGTTTCAATCTCTCTCTCCCTCTCCCTTCCTCTCTGAAATCAATAAAAATATATTTGAAAAAAAGAGGCAAGAAAGAATGAAATTGTGGAGTGCAACCAATGCAAATAATTCAGTTGAGGTAACAGAAATATATGCCTTCTATGCATTGATAAATCCCATACTACAATTTATCTCTGAGCCTAGTAGCTGACAAGTTCCTTTCTTTGAAGCTCCAATTGGCTTTAATTAAGCAATTCATGAATAGGACAACATCCCATTTAGCAACTAGAACTTGCTCCCTGAAAAATTTCTTTTAACATCAATTATAGAAGGCATCTCAATTTCAGAACCATAACATTGTGAAAAATGCAAGCATGTAGGAACAAGAACATAGCACACATATATGTTGTATATTCACTTTAGCCCTTATTTGGGGTCAGGAGGCTTACCATAGTTATGGAAGGGATCCTGTGTTATTGTTACTTTTATTTATATATATACTAGAAGCCCGTTGCACGAAGTTTCGTGCAATAGACTTTTCCTTCACCTGGCTGCCAGCACCAGTTTTCCGCCAGCAGCAGTTTTCCTCTGGCCACCCTCCGATCACAGCGCCTCCAGCCAGCACGATCGGCCACCCTGAGAGGAACTCTGATCGGGAGGCGCTCCGATCGGCGGGTGGCCAGAGGAAAACTGCTGCTGGTGGAAAACTGGTGCCGGCAGCCACGCAATCGGCCACCCCGAGTTCCACCACCAGCGTCTTCTGCCGGCCCCATGGGTCCTTCCGCAGCGCCGGCAAGCGGCCGGCGGTAGGAGCAGGGGTCGGGGACTAGGGAGTCCCCGCGCCCCACTCCTACCGCCAGCCAATCAGCCAATCGGCCACCCTGAGTCCCGCCCCCCACGCCTCCAACTGGCCCAATCGTGGGCATAGCGGAGTGATGCCATTTGCATATTACCTTTTTATTATGTAGGAAGATATATATCGCAATTCTATGGAAGATTTCATTTGGAAATTAGGATTCACTGATAACTGTGGTTTTTTTTAATGTGAGAAACACTGCACTAGGAAAATCCAAGTATTATATACACAAAGTGTCAAACATGAACTTGAAGAACCATCTGCCAGGTGATTCTAACTTTTTCTTTAGCCCCAAGAAAGAGAATAAGACTAAACATAGAGAAACAGATGACCTGAATGATGAACTAGAGATTGGTGATCACAGATGGACATCAAGAAGGGTGTGGCTGGTAGTGAGAGGAACACTAAACTAACTGGACCTGGAATGCAGCTAAGGGCATGAAGTTAGTAAGGTAAGAAGAGTAGATGCAAAAACTCAACAGAAAGCCTGGCTCAGTAGGTTGGAGGAAACAATGAGGGTGATGGCTACTACCTGATGGAACAAATCAGGATAAAATATACAGTGTGGTTCAAATTTTGTGCAACTGATAATGTTTGGCTACTGGTATACTTTTGGCTGACCACATCTTTTACTCATCAGCTAGACATTTAGAATTGTAAAGACCTCATTAACCTAAAACAATGCTTCCCAGAGCCAAGAATTAGCTTGTCACAGGGACTTCAGC
Organism: Eptesicus fuscus; assembly: GCF_027574615.1. Taxonomy (NCBI): domain Eukaryota; kingdom Metazoa; phylum Chordata; class Mammalia; order Chiroptera; family Vespertilionidae; genus Eptesicus; species Eptesicus fuscus. The sequence goes on from NC_072486.1 coordinate 71,967,220, forward strand.
AAATCAATAATGGGGGGGAATGTTTCTGGCACTTTTAAGAACTGAGTAAGATGCTTACTTAAATGATATTATTTATAATGCTTGTATCAAAACATAATAAATTTTGGAGAGAAAAATATTAAAATCTATATACAAAATGAAGTAAAATTATGTAATTCACCAATTCCATTCTAGCTTTTTGGATATTGTGATGAACTGGTTAAGAATAGAGTTTTAGATTTAGATCAATCCAAGTTCATATCCTGACTTCAGGGTAATTAGCTAAACACTTTAATCTTTCTAGGGTGAGGCCACGCGCCCCTGGGTCTGGGTGAGGCCATGCGCCCCCGGGTCCAGGTGAGGCCATGTGTACCTGGATCCGGGTGAGGCTGGGTCCCGGGTCCAGGTGAGGCCACGCGCCCCTGGGTCTGGGAGAGGCCACGCGCCCCTGGGTCCGGGTGAGGCCATGTGTCCCTGGATCCGGGTGAGGCCTCGCGCACCTAGGTCCAGGTGAGGCCACGCGCCCCTGGGTCTGGAAGAGGCCATGCGCCCCCGGGTCCAGGTGAGGCCATGTGTCCCTGGATCCGGGTGAGGCTGGGTCCCGGGTCCGGGTGAGGCCGCGCGCACCTAGCTCCGGGTGAGGCCACGCGCCCCTGGGTCTGGGAGAGGCCACGCGCCCCCGGGCCCAGGTGAGGCCATGTGTCCCTGGATCCGGGTGAGGTCTAGCGCACCTAGGTCCGGGTGAGGCCACGCGCCCCTGGGTCTGGGTGAGGCCACGTGCCCCTGAGTCCGGGTGAAGCCGTGCCCATGGGTCCGGCCGAGACCAAACCAGAGGGAGTCGGACCTCCGTTACCACCATTTGTCCACCATCCAGAGCTGAGGGGTCAGTGCTGACATGTACACATAAGGAACTGGTGGACATTGAAATTGGGTCTCTAAAGAACTGTTGGTCCAGAAAGAAACTCACTACAGACTGATTCATTTGCCTGTCAGCATAACTATTATTGCTCATCTCACATTCAGTTCTTATAAGTATATCTCTAGTGACACATGATCTCGCTCATCTAGGGGAAATGATGAACAACATAGACTGAGGAACAAGAACAGAACCAGAAACAAGGAGGCATCGATCGGACTATCGGGCCTCAGAGGGAGGATAGGGGAGGTTGGGGGGAGGGGGGAGAGATCAACCAAAGGACTTGTGTGCATGCATATGAGCCTATCCAACGGTTAAGTTCAACAGGGGGTTGGAGCATCCGTGGGGAGGGGTGTGGGATGGGATTGGGGGGATGAGGACAAATATGTGACACCTTAATCAATAAAGAAATTTAAAAAAATAATAAAAAAATAAACACTTTAATCTTTCTAAATCTCCTGTGCCTTATATGTAGAATATATCTATAATTGTTTGAAAAATTCACTGAGATAATATGTAGAACCCCTGGCACATGGAAAGTGCTTAGTAAATGTTAGAAGATAGTGGGAGGCAAGACTGCTGATTTCAGGAATATTTAAGAAGAAATTTTGAATTTTGTGGCAACTGAACTATATCTATGTTTCTATTGTTAATTTACTAAAAAGTAATGAAATTTCAAAATTCTCTTCCATAGACCCAAAGGTTTAAAGAAGGATGTTAGGAGAAAGAAGTTTAATAGAGCTGGAAGAAGATGAAATCACCTCCATATACTACATTTTATGATTATTTGGTAGAATCTGTTTTTGTTTTCAAATCTGTAGTTTTCCAATCTTTAATTAGGGTTGAGAGTAGTATTTGGGCAATTTAAACCCATTTTCTTAAGACTGACTAAATGGTTCTCAGATTTTACTAAGGCAAAAGACATAATCTGAAATCCAAAAAACAAAAATAAAAAAAATAATAAGATGTGGTTGCTCTCTTCCAGCGATTCTGATTTAATAGGCATACAGTAGGTCTAGGAATCTGCATATTTAATATGATATATAATTATTACTAAATTAAGATATTAATTTAATAATTAAGATACATATATTCGAATATATTTTTAGAGCAGGTGATTGGCAGACTACAATTTGAGATGCACATCTCTAAAGCTTAGAATATTGCTAACTATGAAGTAAGAGCTCCTCATTTTAAAAGCATAAACATTTATCTAAAAAATGTATCCTATTTCTAGCTGATTTCCCTTTCAACATAATAAACTTTGATCAAATTTTCAATTAACAGCAGATTTGGTGCCTCATTTTAAAAAATAATACCTTATTTGTGTCTACTCATCCCAAAATCTGACTCTACGCTGCATTAATGGTGGCTGAGTGACAGTGTGACCCAGGAAACACAAGAATTGTTCTGGCAGCAGCAGAAACCACTGAATCAGCAAAAACTTGTATGAGTTTGCCCTAACTGGTTTGGCTCAGTGGATAGAGCATCGGCCTGAGGACTGAAGGGTCCCAGGTTCGATTCCCGGTCAAGGGCATGTACCTTGGTTTCGGGCACATACCCAGTAGGGAGTGTGCAGGAGGCAGCTGATCAATGTTTCTCTCTCATCGATGTTTCTAGCTCTCTATTCCTCTCCCTTCCTCTCTGTAAAAAATCAATAAAATATATTTTTTTAAAAATTGTATGAGTTCAAAAAGGCTGCCAAGATCCAAGGACTGTGTTTAAGAATTGAATCTAGTTTTCAGTTCTAAATGTAATGATCTCATTATATTTACATTTCATAGGACATATTTTTCAATTCTTTTAAAAAAAAAAGCACATTAAATAATTTTTGCTATCAAGGAATTATATTGTTGAGTTTAGAAAAGTTTATTTTATTATGTGAGGTGTCTTATTCACTCGGTTTTATAAATTGAGGGAAAGCAAAGTGTATCACCCCAAAATATGCCTCTTTGGGATACTGATTACTTTAAGCTGGTTAATTTTAAGAAACAAGACTCAGGAGAACCCTCTGACCTTCCCCTTACTGCCTAAAAGAATTAGAGGACCTGATCCAAGAAGGAAGCTATCAGATAACTATAGTTTAATATAAACGTGTGTATGATCGAGAGAAACCTAGCAAGGCCCATTGGATCCAAGTTCCCTGTGTCCCACTACATATATATATTTTATTGATTTTTTTACAGAGAGGAAGGGAGAGGAATAGAGAGTTAGAAACATCAGTGAGAGAGAAACATCGATCAGCTGCCTCCTGCACACCTCCTACTGGGGATGTGCCCACAACCCAGGTACATGCCCTTGACCAGAATCGAACCTGGGACCTTTCAGTCCGCAGGCTGAAGCTCTATCCACTGAGCCAAACCGGTTAGGGCCCCTGTGTCCCACTTTTAAAGATGACCCAGAAAAACATTTGTTTACCAAAATGTTTGCTTTTCCATCTCCATGGGAATTGCCTTCCTGAGTTTTTAAGTCCCAGACCACAACTGCCTCCTTTTCCTTTGTTAATGATGACAGTAAGCTTCAATGGCCCTATGTGTCCTAGGGCCTGACATTCCTACAGAACTCCCATATGTACAGACACATTGAACTTGGTTATTTTCTCCTGTTAATCTGTCATGTTAATTGGATTAGTCCAACCAGAAGAATTTCTAACGGTGGAAGGAAAATTATTTTTCTACCCCCACAAAATCAGTAAAAATTGTGGACTCCTTTATTAAAGTAGAGTAAGAGAAAAAAAAATCTATAGATTTTAGAGCATATTTTCACTCTAACGAGAAAAAACTGCATCATTAAAAATATTAACATAAAATTTCCAATAAAGAAAAATAATTAGAATGTATAATAATCTTTTTTGTAATCCTCACCCAAGGACATGCTTAGAGAGAGGAAGGGAGAGAAAGGAAAAATAGATGGGTTGCAGCTCAGGTGCCCCGAGTCGAACCAGCAACCTTTTGGTGTACAGGATGACGCTTCAACCAACTTAGCCACACGGCCAGGGCTATAAAAGTTTTGATATATGTGCTAAGTCTTCAAACTACTAGAATATATCAGGAACTCAATATTTATGCTAAATTAATGCATGCATAAGTAAATAAATAAATATAACATGTGTGTTTCAATGTTATTACTTTTACATTAATGAGCTCATTTTATAGTGGTTGTCTTTCTAGCTAATAAAATTTTATTGCATAAAAACCTAGCTCTACTGTTAATTTCACCAGTTTTATAAATTCTTAATACAATGAATAAAATGTTGGATCGCATTGTAGTTAGATACTGTATTCTCTGAATTAACTGAATTATGTAAATACTTAGTGTCTAACTGTATTAATGATTTGGTCCAAGTATGCTCCATAACAAATTAATCCAACAGGGATTTATTTGCTTTGTGCACTTTCATTCATAAGGCATATATACAAGCTATACATTGATGTTTATGGATAAAAGAGAGTAATAGTGTGAGGGCGTTCCAGGTAAAAGTGAGTAGAAAAGAGGTTACTGTGAGTTTTTGGAAGCCAAACCTATCTTTGAGTAGAAAGTAGAAGTTCTTTTGGTAATAAGAATTTGGTCAGCCTACTTATTACTTTATTTTTTAAAATGGATTCAGCGGCCCAAGACTAAAATAAACTTTAAAAAAAATTTTTTAAACACTAAATTACGACATACATTTAGGAAAAAATTTTGGAAATAATCATTTTAATAATCTGGCTTAAAATTAAACTTATCAGGCAACCTGAATATTCACATGAGATTTTAAAAGAAAAGTATTTCAGGGCAAAAGCCTACTATGGTAAATTTAGCTGTCATTGATCTTTTGAACTATCTTAAGCTGGAATTTTCCTAGAAAGTTTCGTGAACTATATAAGAAAACAAAAAGAACAGCTTTTCCTATTTCATGTTATACTTTAGAACATATGATAAACTAACATTTTAATTCAAAATTAGGCATTTTATCTTCAGATTCCAAATGAAAAGCTTTTTAAATTCCATTTTTATAAGTAAATTTTTTCATTTCCCTCAAATATTATATTTTAGAAGCATAGCCATAAGCTGAGTTAGTCAAGTTTTATCTCATTGAACAAGTATATTTTAAGGGCCTACTATCCACCAGGCACTAGATACCAAAAGATGGATAAGATAGAGCCTGTGCCTTGAAGGATAGATGCATCAAAATATTCATATGCAAAAAATAGGTGAAGAATAAATGGTAATAGAAGAGAAGACAAAGGCAGAGATGGGAGTGATGTGGCCACAAGCCCAGGGATGCTGGAGTCACCAGGACCTGGAAGAGACAGGAAGTGTCCTTCCCTAGACCTTCAGAAGGCACACAGGCCTGCCTTCATTTCAGACTTTTGGTCTCCAGAGGTATGAGAGAATAAATGTCTGTTGTTTTAAGCCAAAATAATAATAATAATAATAATAATAATAATAATAATAATAATAAATGGTCAATAGATTTCCTATAAGTCAAAAACTATTGGAAAAATTATCTAACAGCTACTACAGTATTTTCCTCTTCTGAAAAAGTTATATTGAATGTAGCTGTGTTTCATTTCCTTTATAAATTACTCAGCTGAGTACAATAACATTAATTATATATGAGCCTTGAAAAGTTTTTCTAAATTTTTATGTTAAAGTAATTTTGCAAATTTTGAAGCTTTTTGCAATACAATACAAAAGGAATATTTTCTGACATGTGAAAATTATATGAAATTCCTATTTCACTACCCATAAATAAAGTTTTATTGGAACAAAGCCATGCTCATTTGTTTGCATATTGTCTATGGCTGCTTTCTCACAATGTCAGAGACCACGTTGTCTGTAACGTTGGAAATATTTACTTTCCAGCCCTTTATAGAAAGTTTGCCAACCCCTGATCTAAAGTATAGCAAAGGATTTTGGTTGAAAGAGTAAAGCTTTGCTGTGTTGCTTCATTTTCCAGAGTTCATAGAAGTGTTTAAAATGAATAAAATGTGCAAAAAAGAGCTTCTTAGATAGTTTCTCCAGTGGTGCCTCTAGAACTGGGGTAGCTGATCCCAACCAGCAGAAGCTGCCTTTTCTTGTTGCTCACATAACTGGCACTGGGCTCCAAGGTCTGGCTCTTGAATCACCTCTAAACCCAGCTGTTGGCACCTCTAAGATTCTGCCTAGCAAGCTTAATTTTCAAATACTGGCCTTCCTGGTACCAGATGAAATTCTTGGGTCCCTTTTTGAAGTTAAGAACTTCACTAGGCACTTGGGGGCAGGTGTGAAGTTGGGTAAAAGGTGGGTGCACCTCTGTAGGCAGTGCTAAGAAAGAAAGCTCTGCATGTTTTAACAGACTCAAAGTTTTAACATGAAACAAGGATACATAATGTTTTCAAGCGTACTAAGAATCTTTTTCCAACACACACAAAAAATCTCACTGCAGAAAGACAAAACCTGAAGCTCCAGCAGGTTTTCAAACGTACTACCTGAATGGCTATGATCACAGAAATCAGTTTAAAGTGGTGAAGTTATAGTGGGGTGGGGACCTTTCATATATCAGTTGGTCAGTTTGGAGGGTCCTGAGTAGAATTTCTAAGTAGAGTTTAACCAGTTCTGTCTGTAAAATACAGTTGCTTGTTCCAGAACACACTCCCAGGGGGTTCTGTACCACAGCTAAGGCAAGCAAGTGGGCACTTGAACTTCTTCCCTAGAGGCCACTCTGGACTTGACTGAATAGTGAGGGAAGTATTCTGACGGTCGCCTCAGACATCCTGATATCCCTCACCGAAGACCAAGCTCTAGATCACTTTAATATATTTTCAAATGGCCATGTTATCCGCCTTTGAGCCACAGACATCTTTTTTTTATTTTATTTTAAAGAGAAGCAGAGGGTCTGCATAGGCCCCACCCCTTCCCAAAATCTTCTCCAATTGAATCTCCTCACTCACCAAGCTTCACTAGCAGACATACCCAAACCAGCAGATTCAAGCCAGCAAATCTGCACATTGACCTTGATTCTTTTTTAAAATATATTTTATTGATATTTTACAGAGAGGAAGGGAGAATGATAGAGAGTTGGAAACATCGATGAGAGGGAAACATCGATCAGCTGCCTCCTGCACACCCTCTACTGGGGATGTGTCCGCAACCAAGGTACATGCCCTTGACCAGAATCGAACCTGGGACCCTTCAGTCCTCAGGCTGACGCTCTATCCACTGAGCCAAACTGGTTAGGGCGACCTTGATTCTTCTCTCTCCTTTGTCTTCCTTACCTAATAACCAAACCTGTTAATTTTACCTCCTCTCTCTCTCTCTTTACTCCCACTGACGCTCTTTCAGTTCATTTCTTTTGCAGAGCTGCCACAGCTCAGCACTTGCCATGTCACTCCCCTGCTTGAAATCCATGCCTTTTCACTTCCAATATGATAAAGCCCAGAGCTCACGAAGTCCCTTATGATCTGGCCATTGCTAGAGTTTCAGACCAAATTTCCTCCAAATCTTGCTCACTCATCTTATGCTCAGGTCACAGGGAACTTCTCTGAAATCTTTAAAGGTGCTAGGATCACTCTTACTGCCAGTCCTATACACAGGTTGCTGCTTCTGTATTTAAATTTTTCCTAACCATTCCCACTCTATGTCTGGATAGTCTTCTTTCCATGTCAACACGAGTCACTCCTCCAGCAAGCCTTACTTAACCAGCCTCAGGCTGCATGAGATGCCCATTGGAGTGTTGCCAAGAGCCTTGAGACTCTGGGTTTCAGAGAATGTTTTTCATGCAGGCAGCACCAGTTTTTTCTGGAGCACCTCAATCTTCTTAATGCCTCACACGGAATACAAAAGGTGGTGAATAAATGAATTAGGGCTTCCTCCAATTAGGGCATGCCCTGAATCATGACTTAAAAGGAAGTACTGCTCTGACTCAGCTCCTGGAAACAAACTATGGGAGAAATCCCTCGTTATAGCAGAGTAAAGCCAAGTTTCAGGGTTGAGAATCCTAACAATAAGGACTTAGCAGAAATCTTCAAACCATGATTTTAGCCCATGAGCAAGGAATTAGCAGGCAGGCTTTCCCACTAACGCTAAGGCCTAGCCATAAAGGAACCCAATAAAAATCTGATGGAATAAAACCTATCCAGGATTCTCTCGCTTTTTTTTTTTTAATATATTTTTATTGATTTCAAAGAGGAAGAGGGAGGAAGAGAGATAGAAACATCAATGATGAGAATCATTGATTGGCTGCTTCTTGCACACCCCCTACAGGGGATTGAGCTCACAACCCAGGCATGTGCCCTTGACCAGAATCGAAACCGGGACCCTTCAGTCCTCAGGCCAACTCTCTATCCACTGAGCCAAACCAGCTAGGGCTCGCTTTGACACCTTTTTATCAGAAGGACGCTGCAAGACTGTAGAAAGTCATCAATCTACAATACACATAAGCCTCTGGGGTTGCCATCATTACAAAGAAATGTGCATCAAACTTTCTATGCAGGAGTCTTGAAATGGTCTGAATGCTTTACTAAACAAGTCATAGAAGGCCCTGACATCCAGGGCTTTACAATATGAAACACTCATTGATGCTAAAAGACAGTAGTAAGCCTGTGGAGCCACACAGAGAATAGCTAACTTGCCAAGCCTTGCGACCTGGATACAGATCTTTCAGAGCTCTATAAGAACGTATTCTCTCTGCATCAAGCAAGCTAGTTGAATTTTTACAGATTTTTTTTTTGCTAAAAGAAGCCTAAGCTCTTTGCTGACAGGAAGCTCTATAGTAAAGCCACTTTGTAATGCTAATTTCACGCTTACAACTACAAGGTAAATTCTTAGGAGCCGAGGAGAAGCATCTGAAAGAGGAATGTTTTGCTCTGTGATAATGCACTTAACATACTTATAAATGCAACCTTCAGGCACGGTCCCCAGACAACCAGATCTCGCTCATAATCTGTTTTCCCCTTTTGATCTGCTGGCATTGTAGGGATTTGTGCCAGGGAAGTGATCTACACAGATGAGTCAGGAATCAGTGGAATCAAAATTACCAAAATTGCTGCTGAGTCAGAGGTGTTTTTAAATTTTGACAAACAACAGATAGCTGCATGCTAAATGGTTAACACCCTTCCGTGGTGGTTTTGCAATCCCATACTTATAGTGTAGCTCTATCACACGGAAATTACAGGTTCGGGTGAAATGACACTAACAATAATAATAGATTTTAGAGTGGTGCCATTTAAGAACTTTTTAAACAAGTTTCAACATTTATGCATTGAACATTACCACACTAGTCTTATTTCCTCCCTTAAAACATAAATGGAAAACCATGATTTCCCTAGTGTTGGCTCTGAGGAATACTTTGATTGTCACATAAATTATTGATGAAGCAGTTAAGAAAAATAGATTCCACGTCTCTCTTTAGCAAAGTAAGAATTTTAAAGCTATATACCATATGCTATTTAAGTATATAGAAATACTCCTAGAGAGTCAAGTAATAAATTGAACTAGCAGATAAAAGCTATTGGCATACACTTCAAAACCAAGGAGGAATTTTTTAAACTAACAAAACTAACTAAAAGAAACTTAATTATATATATATATACATATATTTTATATTTTAAAATATGTAATTACAATATTAGTCTTATAATGCAAAGGAAGTACTTTTAGAACTCTGAGTTAAAATCAAAATTGACACATAATCCGAAATTGAAAAATCTGAACAGTATCATAACAAATCTAGAACAGCAAAAGGCAGATGGATAGAGAGAAATATTAAGGGGCTCAAGCAACATTTGTCAGTGTTCAGGCAACACTGTCCAAGACAGAGGGACCCCTGACCCAAAAGTGGTCTCCTATTCCTACAGGAGACAAAGCCAAGCAAGTACACGAAAACCCAGGGCTGTTCTCATGGCATTTTCTCATTGGCTGACTAAATGGACTCATGATATTCAGGCAGCCTTGACAGCTGTACATCTCACTATGAATTGAGCATCTCATATTGTAATAAATTGAACTCATATTGGCCTTTTGTTTTATGCAACTATTTCTTTTGATTTGGAGTCTAAACCTTGTCTGAAAGACAAACCTTTACACTGACTGGAACAGGACTAGACCTTTATTTGATTGGTCAACTGGTCTCCCTTGGCAAGATGTCAATGAATACCCCCAACCAACTTCAAAATATCTATGGCTGCCATAATTTTAGATTTCTGCATGCCTTGCAAACATGTAAATAAAATGTAAATATAAAATCATTGTGATGAATTTTTTTTTTTTTTACAAAATGCCATAATTTATATAACCAAATTAGTGTGGTCCTCTCCAAATTTCTCATCTTTATGAGTATTTCATTACATACTTATCCATGATATTCACAAACTATTTGAATTTTTGCATGAAATTTTCTTTTAGATTGTTTATAAACATATATCTGCACACATATATGTATATATATTAGCATTATGATACTTGTGACATCCCTCAAACTTGTACTTGATGTGAAACCCATGCAAAATGAAGTACTTAATTTTCCCCAAAACTTTATTAGCTTTTCCAACAACAAACCCTAAACAATGAAAGATATTTAATATAACTTATAACCCAGACCATAACAGCTTTACACTTTCATGACACTGAAACTGAAGGGACCATATTCAGAAAGTTAAATTCTAAGTTGTTTAACAACATATATAAACACATGACTTTTTCCTTGTTTATCTGATAGGCCATGTTAGAGGAGATTTCACCTAATTTAAACTCTCATCCAGGCCCATTCATTGCATGTACAGGCTGATAGTCACAAAATTATATTCAACAAAGATGAATTGAATATATTATATAAATAAGGTAAACAATATTATAAAGAATATAAAAATATGATAATTGATGATGACATAATGCTAACATTTGTGGGCTAACCATTTTACATGCACTTTTTTAAAAATATATTTTATTGATTTTTTACAGAGAAGAAGGGAGAGGGATAGAGAGATGGAAACATCGATGAGAGAGAAACATTGATCAGCTGCCTCCTGCACACCCCCTACTGGGGATGTGCCTGCAACCAAGGTACATGCCCTTGACCAGGATTGAACCTGGGACACTTCAGTCTGCAGGTCGACGCTCTATCCACTGAGCCAAACCGGTTAGGGCTACAGGCACTTTTTCAATAGATTAACCCCTGTTATGTAGGACCTACTACTCTCCAATTCTTTTTTTAAAAAAAAACAACATATTTTATTGATTTTTTTACAGAGAGGAAGAGAGAAGGATAGAGAGTTAGAAACATCGATCAGCTGCCTCTTGCACCCCCCCTACTGGGGATGTGCCCGCAACCAAGGTACATGCCCTTGACCGGAATCGAACCCGGGACCCTTGAGTCCGAAGGCCGATGCTCTATCCACTGAGCCAAAACGGTTTCGGCTACTATCCAATTCTTAAAGGTCAAGTCACACAAACACAGAGATGTTAAGTGACTTGCCTCAGGTCACACAGCTACTAAGTAGCAGATCCAAGATTTGAATCAAAGCAATCTGAATCAAAAGCTAACACTCTTGACCACTAAACACACTGTCTAATCAATGCAGAAGTTTCTGACCCTTTCATAAGTATAACCCAGAAAGAAGTTTATAATCACAGGCACTTAGGTGACAGTTCCTATAAATAGCAGGAACTTAACTTTTTAAAATACACCTATTCTTATAACAACTTATTATGAAATAGTTTTGAAACAGGAATGAGTATGCTCTTAACAAACTTAGTAGTCATTATAATACTTATTTTTTTATACAAACCAACCTGAGAGCACTGTTAAACTATATTAACATTTATAAGCTGATGTGTTGGAGGGAAAAAACTTTGGTAAATCAACAATAATCTCATTTAAATCAACAATGAGCTAATTTAAAATGCTTTAAGTACTTAGAAGTAGCCATGAGGTATTTGTTCTTCTGAAAACTTTATTTTTAGACTGATTGGCATTTAGGTTCCTCAAAGGGCTCTACAAAGAAGTCTTCAACGTATGCCAATGAGCATTCTGATTTTATAAGTAGTAGTAACATAGATCAACAGATAATCCAGTTTTTTATAGATGGTGCAACAAAAGGTGCGGAAAACACATCAACACACAAAAGGTAATTCCAATGAGTCAAGTCCTTCTCTTCCATCCACAGGGAGGAGCGTCAATGGCCAAAGATCTCTCCTTAGCACTGAGCTCCAGGCTTATTGCACAGGCAGAGAACAGAACATAGATGTGAAAGCTGAGTCCCTTCCCCCCACATGTACATATGGGTATATTTACATTTGGCTTTTCTGATACCTAAGTATGCTGATTCATTGGATAATTATGAGTTAAGTAATATCCCATGAGAGAGCTGTACCTATTCATTCATTCATACAAGTATAACAGGAAAAGAAGATACAGTATCCAAAGACACTTCAAATATGAAATGCTACATCTAAATTACACTTAGCCTAAGACTTGGAATTTAGACAATATTTTTAAAAATCTCATTAGATGAAGTATGCCAATTTTATGGATCATCACATACAAAGTAGTATAAGTACAATTTATTAAACGTCAGTTGGATATAACTGCAGTATCTATTCCCATGGCTTCATATTTCCAGGATAATTCTGACCCTTTTTAAATGTATAACTTGTGGAATTAGCTTTTTTATAAAGCGGGGGGGGGGGGGGACTTGCTTTCATGCTTTAAAGAAAGAATAATAGAATTGTGGGAAATACTGTTAGACTTACTTGGTATTGTAAAAATAAAAACTTTAAGTATATAGTACCCACATCACCCACCTCCCCTAAAAAAAGTTCAAAATTCAGTCAACAAATGTTTTCTGAGTGCCTACTGCACGCAGGAATAGCTCTAGCAGTATATGCGCCAATAAAGCATCTATCTAAGTTTCTAAGGCACGAAGGGGAGAAAACAAGGGACTAAACTTAAGTATTTTCACGAACAAGTTTATAATTCATAAACGTATTAGGGAAACCTAAGACAACAATTGCACAATAGCACATTTGGGTCTTGAGAGCACGACTTTCAGCTGTTAGTTAAAACGTCAATGTTAAACTAAGGCTCTCCATCCAAACAAATGGCTTCAGTTTATTCCTTATCGCTTCTTAATGTATTCGATTTTATTCCACAAAGGACTGCGCATCTTTAAAAACACACACACACACAAACGATTCCTCTTTCCCCAAAACCAGCCCAGACACGGGCCCTCCTCTTCGCGGGCACGTGTCTTTCCAAAGCTCGGCTGGACACCCTCTCACCTGAAAAAAAGTTTGGAGATGACGCTGGCCTTTTCCAGAGGCGACCTCTGCATGGTCTCTGGGGACGCCGAGGTCCTTGCCGGGGCAGCTGGGCTCGAGCTCCTAAAGCAAAGCGCCCCACTCCTCTGGTTGCCCGCCTCTCGCCCCTTTTTCTCGGACCTGCGGTGATGTCATTTGCTTCCAACTCCCCCCACCCCTCACCCCACCAGCCTCCTCTTTTCTCGCGCTCCTTTCCCCGCCTCTACAGCCCAGGTTAAAAGCCAGGCGCTGCCTGGTCCGGCCCCACTTTTGCTCAAGCGACTTTTCCCTCCCCCTCCGCACCCCCCACCCCCCGACCGCACCCCGACCGCTCCTTCCTCCTCGCCTCCTTCCCTCGCGCCTCTCTCTCTCTCTCTCCCCGTCTCTCTCTCTCCCCGGATTCTAACTCCCAACCTGCCTCCTCCCTTGCGCGCACTCCTTCCAAGTCCGCGTCCTTACCGTGCAGCCCCCGCCCAGCCTGCAGGTGAGGACAGTCGGGGCGGCTCTCCAGGTCCCGCCACCCACGATGCGGGACGGAGGAGCCCCCGCAGGAGCAGAACCAGCCCTCCCCTTTCCCCACCACCCCCCCCCCCACCCCCCATCCCGGACCCTCCTCGAATCCGGCTTCCGCGGGACCTCGGCGTGCCGCCGCCAACTTCCCCGCGCGTTCCCTTTGCTCCCTTTTTCTGAGATCCTAGCCGGGCTCATTACCTTCGCAAGGTTCATTTTGAAGGGGGAACAAAAATATGCAGCCTGAGAGAGCCGGGAAGTCCCCGGCAGTGCCCGATGTGTTCACCTTAGCGCTTCCTTTGAGTGCCAGGGAAGAAGGAGGCTTTGTTGGTTTCAGGCTTAGGTGAGTTCCATGCGTATCTTAGACCCCCTAGGTGACTAGTTATTGAAGGGACGGGAGGGCAGGTATCCTACACGGCGGTAAGAGGACTTGTCCCTGGGTCCATTACTCGCCCAGGATTTGTCCATCGTCCTAAGTTTTTCAGACCGGGTTGCTTTTTTTTTTAATGTTTTTTTTTTTTTTTTTTTTTTTTTTTTTTTTTTTTATTCTAGAGAGAAACGTTGATTTGTTTTTCCGCTTATTTATGCCTTCATTGGTTGTTTCTTGTATGTGCCATGACTGGGGATCAACTCGCAACCTTGGCATATACGTCGATACTCTAACCACCTGAGTTACCCATCAAGGTCCCCACTTGGGTTCTTAAGAAAAGCTACTGTGTGTAATAACCACTCCATGACATGTGGACAGTCTGCAAACTAACCCGCCCTCCTATAGATTTCCTAGTCTCCGTCAGCAAAACATCTTGACTAATATGCTGAAAGGAATGCAAACAGTCTTTGAAGCGAAGGTAGCCTATTAACTCTGACCTGACTCAGAAACGCCACCTTCAACTCTCCAAGGGCATCTAAGCTTTCTTTCCCAGATGAGTCTTACTGCTTAGATTGTGTGCCTGGCTGTGGTTTTTAAAGAGCCAAGCCTTTAATTCCTGAATCCTATTGTGTAAATGAGCACATTGATTTTAAATTGAAAAACTCAAATGAAAGTAAAAAGTTTGGTCTGATTACTTTATTGCCTCTACATCTAAGGCAAGAGTATTTGCTCATGAGTTACCTTTTTGTTGATTTGGTCACCCAAATACAGTATAAATATGCATTTCATAATAATAAAAAGACAAGCACAGGTGTATATAAATTGAATGCATTCAGCAGGTTTTTATAGCTCCAATTTGCATTTCAATGTCACCCTGTTTTGTTTTAAATGAGTTTTTATAAACATTTAAATTTTATAATCCTACATTTTAATAGTAGAGAAAATAAGATCAAAGGGATGAACCAAACTGCAGAAAGTCAGATACCAGGAAAGAACTTAAGTATTTCTACATCATGATCCTTCCTTTAAATCTTGCATGTTTTCCTCTCCAGTATGACATACAAATTGGGGCCCTGTCTTCATTATTGACTTTTCCCAGGTTTGTGACTGAACTTTACCACCCCAGTACATTGTTTGCTTTATAACTGCTAGTGTAACCCATCAAATCTAATTCATTTTGAAATAAATTGGTAATCAGTTCTGCTTTGTTACCACAAAGCAATAAAGGGAATTAAGAATTAATTCCAAAAAAAAGATCATAGAAGCTGAACAAATGATAATGGTTCCAAGAGAATCCCCAATATTTGTCAATCATCTCCTTCCTCTGGAAAGAATAAAAGAAATAGTGCCTATTTTTTTGAGTCCTACTATTTGCTAAGTATCATCTCATGTAGGCCTTACAACAACTATGTGAATAGGTTTGACCCCAATTTCCAGTTGAAGAAACAGACAAGAAAAGTTAACTAAATGCTTATAATGGTAGAGCTAAGATTCAAATTCAGGTCTAATTCCAAACCATCACTTCTACCAATGTGCAGTATTGCTTCTAATCAAACCATCCCTTGTGTATTTATATGCTATTATTTACATGCCAACTCAGTCTTTCTCCTCACATTAGTTTCATGAAATCATAACTGCTAGACCTGTTCTAGAATGAGACAAGACAGTAGAAACCTATAAACTAAGTAGCTACTGAATTTATTTTTAATAAATAACATCTATAATAATAAAAGTATAATATGCTAATTAGACTGGACAGCCGAACGACCTTCCAGACATCCTTCCAGACAAAGCCACTGTGGCGGGGCTGAGGCAGAGGTGGTTAGGGGCGATCAGGCAGGCAGGCAGAGTGGTTAGGGGCGATCAGGCAGGCAGGCAGGTAAAGAGTCAGCACTCCTGGATTGTGAGAGGGTGCAGGCCAGATTGAGGGACGCCCCCTTCCCATGCACAAATTTTGTGCACCAGGCCTCTAGTCCTATATAATAAAGAGGTAGTATGCAAATTGTCCATCACTCCAACACACAAGATTGCCGCCGCTATGTAGTCAAAGATGGCCGCCCCCATGTGGGCACAAGATGGCCACCACAAGATGGCTAGCAGGGGAGGGCTGTTGTGGGCAATCAGGCCAGCAGGGGAGGGCAGTTGGGAGGGGCCAGGCCTGCAAGGGAGGACAATTGGGGGACAATCAGGCCTGCAGGTGAGGGCAGTTGGGGGGGACCAGGCCCGCAGGGGAGGGCAGTTGGGGGTGACCAGGCTGGCAGGGAAGGGCAGTTAGGGGTGACCAGGCCAGCAGAGGAGGGCAGTTAGGGGCAGTTGGGGCAGCAGGGGAGGGGAGTTGAGGGCGACCAGGCTGGCAAGGGAGGGAAGTTAGGGATGACTGAGCCAGCAGGGGAGGGCAGTTGGGGGCAACCAGGCCTGCAGGGGAGGACAGTTAGGGGTGACCAGGCTGGCAGGGGAGGGCAGTTAGGGGTGACAGGCTGCCAAGGGAGGGCAGTTAGTGGTGACCAGCCAGCAAGGGAGGGCAGTTGGGGGTGACCAGGCCTGCAGGGGAGGACAGTAGGACAGTTAGGGGCAACCAGGCTGGCAGGGAAGGGCAGTTGGGGGTGACCAAGCCAGCAGGGGAGGGCAATTAGGGGCAATCGGGCCAGCAGGGGTGCAGTTAGGCATCAATCAGGCTGGCAGGGCAGTGGTTAGGGGGTGATCACGCTGGCAGGCAGAAGCGGATAGAGGCAATCAGGCAGGCAGGCAGGCAAACAGTTGGAAGCCAGCAGTCCTGGATTGTGAGAGGGATGTCCCAGATTAGAGAGGGTGCAGGTTGGGCTGAGGGACAGCCCCCCCCACACCACCACACACACACACACACACACACCCTGTGCACGAATTTCATGCACTGGGTCTCTTGTTTAACTATAAAATTCCATTTTAAATGTGTTTATACACATGCACATAGGAAACCTT
The DNA here is from genome assembly GCF_027574615.1 of Eptesicus fuscus. Classification (NCBI taxonomy): domain Eukaryota; kingdom Metazoa; phylum Chordata; class Mammalia; order Chiroptera; family Vespertilionidae; genus Eptesicus; species Eptesicus fuscus. The sequence goes on from NC_072486.1 coordinate 71,984,211, forward strand.
AGATTTCTATCATAAAAGATTACATATCAAGTTTGTTCTTAGCATCATAAGACTTCACCATTATTCAGAATGTTAACATTTTGAGCAGACATAAACAAATTAACTGCGACATGATATTCAAGATTTGTGTCTAGGTACATACCACATGCAGGAATTATAGACTTGTGCAAAAGTGTTCAAATATGGCTGAAGGGCATGACTGAAATCCTAAATGTGGCTTTGAGATGTCAGGAACATGAAAGAGATCAATGGGCTAGATGAGAGTAGAAGGTGGTGGTAAGAAACACTGAAGCTCTTCTCTCCAAGCTGCTCAAATATCAACTCACAATATTTTATTATATTATAATAGCTTATATTTGTTGAGCACTTACCATATATGCCTGCTATCATGCCAAATACACAGCATGCTTTGCCTTTTTAATCTTTATAACACCTTTCATGGGTCAGGTACCTTCTTCATTATCCATATATTACAGGTAAAGGAACTAAGGTACAAAAAGTTTAATAATTTTCCCTAGCAAGCTGCAGAGTAATTAACATAGAAAACTGAGATTTGGACCTAAGCAAATCTCAAATTACCTGAACCCAAGCATTTAACCACTATACATACTTCCTTACAGAATTTCCTAATGTTTTAAGCAGAACTGACTTTAAATATGGTATAGAATACTAGAGGCCTGGTGCATGAAATCCGTGCACTGCAGGGGGCGGGGAGGTGTCCCTCAGCCCGGCCTGTGCCCTCTCGCAGTCTGGGACCCCTCGGGGTATGTCCACCTGCCGGCTTAGGCCCAATCCCCCAGGATCTCTCTTGCAGTCTGAGACCCCTCACTCCTTACTGCCTGCCTGCTCGCTGCTCCTTACTGCTGCTGCGGAGGCAGGAGAGACTCCCGCCACTACCACAGTGCTTGCCAGCCGTGAGCCTGGCTTCTGGCTGAGTGGCCCTCCCCCTGTGGGAGCACACTGACCACCAGGGGGCAGCTCCTGCATTGAGCATCTGCCCCCTGGTGGCCAGTGCACATCATAGCAACTGGTCATTCCACCAGTCGTTCTGCTGTTCAGTCAATTTGCATAGTAGGGTTTTATTATATAGGATTAGGTGCCCATTTGTATGACATTTTTAAATTGTGATAAAATACACATAACATAAATTTTACCATCTTAAATTAGTATTAGGTAAAAGTCACCCCCATAGGAAAGAACAAATCATCAGAAAGAGAAGTGCGCCCTGGCCATGTGGCTCAGTTGCTTGGAGCATCATCCCATGCACCAAAAGGTTGCAAGTTTGATTCCCAGTCAGGGCACCTAGGTTGTGGGTTTGATGCAGTCAGGGTCCTATGGGAGGCAACCAATCGATGTCTCTCTCTCAAAAATCAATAAAAGAACATATCTTCAGGTGAGAATTTAAAAAAGAGAGAGAGTGCACCCTGGCCCATGTAGCTCAGTGGTTAGAGTTTCTGTCCACACACAGAAGAGTTGTAGGTCGGATCCTGGGCCCCAGCCTTAGTCAGGCCAAGTGTAGGAGGCAACAATTTAATGATTCTCTCTCATCTCTCTCTCTCTCTCATACCTCTCTCTCTCTCTCTTTCTCTCTCTCTCTCTCTCTCCCCCCTTCCCTCCCTTCCAATCTCCCTAAAAAAATCAATGGAACAAATATCCTCCAGTGAGGATTAACAAACGAGAGAGAGAGAGAGAGAGAGAGAGAGAGAGAGAGAGAGAGAGAGAGAGAGAGAAGTGCAAACATTTGTCAGCTTCACATAAATAGGCTGGTTCGGCTTATAAATTTCCCTAAGCTAGAAGGATCACAGCAGCCACTGGTGGCCAGAGATGCACATATACACTACAGTCTTACAGAGATGTTTCAGACCCACAGGGAGGTGTCCTGTTACATGATTAGGCCAGGTTATTGTTTACTTTTACTTCTTACAACATTATGTTTGGGCTGACAATTCTGTGTATAAACACACATGCACACATACTTCTGTTTATATACATACATAAGCCTTCTTCCTCACAACCTCCTTGGAGACAGGAATGATGTGTTCTGTTTTCCTTACACTTTTCTGTTATTTAGTAATACAGTATATACAATCAAACAGTTATCTCCTGCGGTCACTGACCTAATTGTTAAAATGTCACCTTAAAGGAGAAATCTCAATATGTTCAAGAGATGAATTATTACCATTAATCTTTCAGCAAGCTCAGTGCTATGGTAGGTATAATGAATAAGGCGGGACCTCCACCCCTCAAAACTCAGAATCTACAAATGGCCATCAAAACTCTCTGAAGATGGTATTCATAGTGGAAAAAGCTTGGGCTTTAAGGCAAGAAAGAGCTGGGTTTTCAATCCTGGCACCGCCACTGACTTAGTTATGTGGTCTTGGGTAAGTTAACTTTTCTGTGTCTCAGTTCCCTTGTCTAAAAATACAGTTAATGATAACTACTTCATGCACAGTACATTAAATAAAGAAAAGACATCGTATGTATTATAACCATCAAACTTGCTAAGAGACTAGCACCTAATTATTCCAACTCCTAAAAAGAAATATAATTATGTAAAGTGATAAAAATGCTAATTATTACTATAATGGAAACCAGATTACAATACAGAAATGTATCTAATTAACACATTGTACACCTTAAATTTACAGTGTTACATGTAAAATATATTTCAATAAAATAATAATACTCACCTCATAGGTTGTTGAATGCATTAAGTCAGGTTCGTTCTACCTCAGTATATTGACAATTGGGGCTGGATAATTCTTTGATGTGGGGATCTATCCTGTGCATTGTAAGATAGTTAACAGCATCTCTAGCTTCTACATATTGGATGCCAGTAGAACTAACCCCACCCCAACCCAGATAGTGACAACCAAAACTGGGTTTCCAGAGATTTCCAAACATCTTCTGGGTGGCAAAATTGCCCCTGGTTGAGAATCACTGGGTAAAATTAATTAAGTGTAATGCATAGAACAGACATAAAGGCTTAGAACCTAATGAGTACTCAATAAATTTTAGAAATTATTATGTATTATTGGTAATAAATCAGTGTAATATAGCAAAATGGAAGGCTATCAGAATTCTCAGAAACATTGAACTCTCTCATTTCCTCTGAAATTATTTTTGGATTGGTGAAAAGGGGAAAATTCAGGAACTAATTATAATTTTGATTTAAGGGGAGAACTAGATTTTTAAATGGTGAAAACATCCTTACTCCTTTGACATTTAAATGACATTTGAAAGCTCTGTTTTTCGGTTCCTCTAATTTTTAGCTCATCATCACCAGTGGTACATTCTTAACATCTGTGCCCAGGTGGAATCTGGTGCCCTAAGGATCTTCTGTAACTTAAAGGTACGCCTTCATAAAGGAAATCGTAAAGACCCTCCATCTGTACAAAATGGATGCTTATTAATGCTACTAATAAACTGGAATAATTACGAACAATATTCATAATACAACTTTATCATGAATATAAAAGTGACTAAATCTGAGATTTTCTAGAACTGCTATTCATGCAATGTTTCACTTTCTATATCTTTTTATTTTCTTACTGAAACAGGCTCAATTCCCAGTAGGGGGTGTGCAGGAGGCAGTTGATCAATGATTCTCTCTTATCATTGATGTTTCTATCTCTCTCTCCCTTTCTCTCTCTAAAATTAATAAAAACATATATTTTGGAAAAACGAAATAGAGCCAGAATTTGAATGAACCCAATGGTTTGGCTCCAAAGCTGAACACTTAATCATAGGACTCTTTGTGTAACTGAACCATATAGAACTGTTTTGTTTATAAATTAACCTTTTATAATTTGTACACTTGATTCTCTGTTTAGGTGAAAATGGACTGACCACAAAAGAAATTTTTTCCCTTCTTTTTACTCATTTCTTCAAAATCCACTGAATGGACTCTTCATTACAGGAATGTAAAGTAGATGGGGAGGGAAGGAGAGAACTATACCTTTTCTCCTCCTCCTCCTCCTCTTTTTCCTCCTCCTCCCCTCCCACCCCCTTCCTTTTACCCCTCCTCCTCCTGCTCCTCCTAGAACTAGACCTTTTCTCCTCCTCCTCCTCCCCCTCCTCCTTTTTTTTTTTTTTTTTAGGTTCAAGATAGTTAGAATCTAAAGCCCTAATTGAAATTCTCAAATATGGACACAAATGATCCCCAAGGAGAATGTGACACAATATGCAAGGAAAGGTTTAATGCAAATAATACCATTGTAATTAGCTAGTTATTAATAACTGGAGGCCCGGTGCATGAATTCGTGCACAGGTGGGGTCTGGCCAGCCCGCCCCAATTGGGGACGATCAGGGCCAGGCCTGCTGGGGGGAAGGGCCACAGGAGGTTGGCCACTGGCCTGCCCCTGACTGGAGTCGGGGGCCGATCAGGGCCGCAGTGCACGTCAAAGCAACCGTCGTTCTGGTCATTCTGGTCATTCCAGTCATTCCAGTGCTTGGCTTTTATAAATATATATAGGAAAGGAGCAAAGAGGGAAAGCCAGATATTATAGGCATGTCATTTGGGCAGCTTCACCAAGAAGCTGCAATTTCACACTCCCTAGGGATCACCGGCCTATTCGCTACAAAATACTTGGAGAAGGAATCCAACAAATAAAAGATAGACGCATGCCCAGTAAAGTTGGGGTGACAGAGGGAAGGTACTTGCCTATCAATCACACCCAGGGATAGAGATGGTGGCCAAAATGGGGGTGACTACTGCACATGCACAAAAATTGGGGAATACATAATTCCCTAAGCAAAGGAATCCTCTTTCTTGTTGCTCTTGGCGCACTTGGCTCATCACTCTTGTGACTCTTCACTCTCTTGCATTTGCCCTATGGCCCATGGCTATGCGGACCCCACACACAATGGGCTAACGGACTGCAGTGGGAAACACAAGCTAAGCTGGCCTGATGCTGGACTGGACCCGGCTCCAACATGGAAAGGAAACTCTGGACACTGGCTCTGATTTTAGTTCTACTGAAGCCCCAGCTATGCTTCTTCTATGACTGGATTAAGGGGAATGGGACTTTGGAAAACCCAGGGGTTTAATTCCATGGAAATAAAGCTTTCTACCATCTCATTCTCCTGTGGTAGCCTCTGGAAATTCTTATTCCAGTGGTATCCCAAGAACCCCACTTCCACAAGCAACTGGGAGACGAGATGAGCCCCTGTCCTATCCTGTAACACCAATGCCTACTGCTTGGTGGGAGATGGGCCTCTTTGCAGCTAAAACTGGAAGCTTGCTTTTACCTGCCCATCATGGATGCTGGGCAGGCTTTGGAAACTACTGGAAAGGCTTTGGAAGTCCAACTGTAATGTAACCCTGGCTGAGACTAAGACTCGGGAAATGAGCTTCATCTTCCTCTGAGAACTCACATGACTGGTGCAGAGATATGTTCCAACAGGGCAATAATCGCAGGAGTGGACCAGGATGCATCAGTGACATAATGTTGTGGTGACAGAGACTCATGCAGCAGAAAATGGGGTGGGACTTGTGGCAAGCAGACAGGTCAAATGCTCCATATTCTCCATCTCTCTGGTGTGTCAAAGACCCCTTTGGGCAATGAAAACCCTGGGATTCTTGGATAGTTTATAGGTGAAGGAAACACTTAAAAATTTTTCTGGACTTCTTGCTAACTTCAACATTTAAAAGTTAATAAGAGCCGAGACCGGTTTGGCTCAGTGGATAGAGCGTCGGTCTGCGGACTGAAAGGTCCCAGGTTCGATTCCGGTCAAGGGCATGTACATGGGTTGCGGGCACATCCCCAGTAGGGGGTGTGCAGGAGGCAGCTGATCGATGTTTCTAACTCTCTATCCCTCTCCCTTCCTCTCTGTAAAAAATCAATAAAATATATAAAAGTTAATAAGAGATGTGACCTTATTTGTATCCCAAGAAGTAGGTGAAAGGAGACATACAGGTTGCAAACATATATGTTTATATAAGCATTGAAAAAACCTAGAAGGATATGTCATAATCATGCTATTTATTTCTAAACTTTTTAAGTAATCTTTTTTAAAAATATATTTTTATTGATTTCAGAGAGGAAGGAAGAGGGAGAGAGAGATAGAAACATCCATAATGAGAGAGAATCATGGATTGGCTGCCTCCTGCAAGTCCCCCACTGGGGACTGAGCCCACAACCAGGGCATGTGCCCTTGACCGGAATCAAACCTGGGACCTTTCAGTTCACAGGCCGACGATTTATCCACTGAACCAAACCGGCTAGGGCTAAATAATCTTTTTTTTTTTTTCCCCAAATCAAAACAAACAAAAAAATGCATCCTGTGAAGTAAAGTGACTTTGACTGTATTCCACAAATGCTTTTGGAAAGCCTGTAGTGTTCTAAGAAAGGGAAAAAGTAAACAAGACAGAATTCTGCTCCAACTTTAAAGGGGCTTCTTAGATCTAAATTGTTACTAAAACTGACAAATTGAAGCCCAAAGGGAATTACCAGCATCTATGTCTCATTTATTCTGGATTCTCCGTGGCCCTGCAAAACCCACAGTCACTACCTCAGTCTTATTTAGCTCCCTTTTTTTTTTCTTCACCCCACCTCAAGCCTGCATTCCTAGTTTCATGACTGAAAACAAAACCTTCTCAGGAGATAATTATAAATAGTCACAAAAATGCCCTGCTGGGAGAAGAAAAATACTTCCATCAGGAAACTTTATAAACATCTGTCCTATCACCAGCTCCTCTACCACTAGTTCTTTAGAAGTTAATGCCCTTATAAACCCTGTGTGTTTTATGTATCTCATATAAGTGCCACAGTTACACTGCATTTTGTTTTGGTGTATTAAAAGCATTAATTATTTTTGTTGTTGCTGTTAATCCTGACTTGAGGATATTTTTCCATTGATTTTTATAGAGAGTGGAAGGAAGAGGGAGAGACAGAGAGAAACATCAATGTGAGAGAGACACACATCGATTGGTTGCCTCCTGCACGCACCCCGACCAGGGCTGGGGAAACTGCAACCAAGGTGCATGCCCTTGACCACAATTGAACCCAGAACGCTTCAGTCTGTGGGTCTACGCTCTATCCACTAAGCCAAACCGGCTAGGGCAAAAGCATTCATTCTTAAAATGTAAAATAAAACACAAATTTTCAAATTCTTTTTTTTGGCAAATTTTCCTTAAAAAAAATTAAAAGCCTCCAAAATGGAAGTATCTCAGTCTTCTAGTCTTCTATTTTTCCAGAGGACCTCACCAACTCCTCACTAATCTTAGAGGCCAGGCCTAGGCCTGTGAGGACCAGGAGCAGATTATCACAACCCTCCACCCCAGCCAATGCCCTCCCCCAACACAAAGCAGGAGCTCTCTACTCCTCATGCCCCTCTGGTACACTGGGTACTGGTCTTGTTTCCTGACAGATTACCTGCATGCCCTCAACAGAAACCGTGAGCCTTTTTGCACGAGCCTAGTGCTTGACACTGGTGGGAACCCGGCAACAGACAGTTCCCTGGAGAAGAGCCAGGCAGGGTGGAACACCCAGTCCCATGCTGCAGGCTCATCCGCCAAGTTCAGAGCCAGCCACCAGCTGTGATTGCACTGCTGTGTTTTTCAAGTCTCAATATGGTCATGATTCTAATTGTCTTTAGGAATTCTTTTTGTTAATAACTTTTTGTTTATCAAATAATAAAGCTAATGACTCCTGAAAATTATTTGTCTGGTCCAGAACAGAATGTGTTCTTATATTTTGCTTGCTTTAAGAAAGTGAAGATATATTTTTAATGGTGCAAAATAAATTTAGATTTAAGTATCTGAGGGGGAAAATGTAGACCTCTATTCAATCACCTGAATGTGTTCTCACACAAACCCATACAAATTCGAGGCTTATAACAAATAATCTCAATAGTTCAAGAAAAAAAAATGGACTATATTTCTGGAATCTGTTTCTATATTCACTTATAATTAAATTTAAAATATACTTTCATTTGGCAGTGTAGGAAAACAGACTTAGATTACCTCGTTTTAAAATTTATTGTCTATCAGACAGCATGGCATAGGGAATTAGAGTTCCTCTACTGGGAACTGAGGTTCCCTCATTTGTAAAATGGAGGAGACAAGAATTTTTTATTACATAGGGCTATTGTGAGAATTAAATGAGTTGATATAAGTAAAAAAATTAAATTATCTGACATAGGATAAATGTTCAATAAATGGTGTGGGTGCGTGGGTGGTGTGCATGCGTAAGCATGGGCACATGGGCCCATGCTTCAAATTAGTGGTTCACTGAATGCTGATCTGGTTCTTCCAAGATATTTTTTACAATAAAGAATGAAATATGTAGGGAATTATCTTTTACTCTTTTTTTTAAATGCACATCTTCTGAACCACTTTTATTTTTGTTCACTTCCTTCAAAAGTAAGGGAAAATAAAACTTAACAATAAGAAAACAAATAACCCAATTTAAAAAAAAAGCCAAATGTATGAATAAAGCTAATGACTCCTGAACATTATTTTTCTGACCCAAAACAGAATAGGGAAAAACAGCCTATTTGATTCTTATATTTTGCTCGTTTTAAGAAAGTGAAGATACACTACAGAAGATATACAGATGGCAAATAAGCATATGAAAAGATGCTCATCATGACTAGTCATTAGGGAATTGCAAATGAAAACAACAGTGAAATACCACTGCTCACTCTTTAGAATGACTAAAATCTAAAACTCTGATAATACCGATCACTGCTGAGGATTGCTGGTTAGACATGCAAAGTGGTACAGCCACTTTGGAATACACTAATTTTATTCATAATTGCCAAAACCTGCAAGTAAATAAGATATACTTCAATAAGTGAATGAATAAGCAAACTGTGGTACATCTATATGATGGACTACCATTCAGCAATAAAATAAAAAAAAAAGTGAAGTATCAAGTCACAAAAAGACATGGATAAATCTTAAATGCCCATTGTTAGTGAAAGATGCCAATACAAAAAAATATATATACTGTATTATTTCAATTATATGTAACTATATAGAGATGGTAAACAGATCAGTAGTTGCCAGAAGTTTGAGGCAAGGAGAAGGGTTAAATAGGTGTAGCACAAGGAATATTTTTAGGTTAGTGAAACTATTCAATATGATACATGACACTATGCATTTGTCAAAACCTATAGAACTTTGCAGCACAAAAAATGAACCTTAACATATGTGAATTTTTAAGAAAGATCATGGATGGTCGAGGGGACTCCAAGATGGAATGCAGAGTGACAAGAGTCTGGTCACTGCAGGTATTATAATGTCTGAAACAACGTCACTGAACGGAATGTGTGTGTGTGTGTGTGTGTGTGTGTGTGTGTGTGTGTTTCTGTACCAAGTAACTTAGGAAATGAGTGAAGTCTGTAAAACTAAAGATATAAGCACTCCTCTCATTGATAAAGTTGTACCCCATAGGTGTACAGGTTAATAATTCTGTAACCACTATACATATATAACTAGAAATGAAAAATTAAAGATTGCGGATGGTGGAAATCAGGAGACAAATTTCTCACTGTTGGGTTGGGAAGTTACAGATAAGCAAGGAGAAGAGGTTAGAATGATCTATGTCAGTCGTTCTCAACCTTTCTAATGCCGCGACCATTTAATACAGTTCCTCATGTTGTGGTGACTCCCAACCATAAAATTTTTTTCGTTGCTACTTCAGAACTGTAATTTTGCTACTGTTAATGAATCGTAATTTTATGGTTGGGGGTCACCACAACATGAGGAACTGTATTAAAGGGTCGCAGCATTAGAAAGGTTGAGAACCACTGATCTATGTGATCATGTATTAGAATTAGAGACACCATATGAACTCATGTTTAGCTTAATAAAAGTATAGTTTCATATAGAAGTATTTATAGACATGTGTATATATGTTATTATCCATGCATATATATTCTTGCTGTCAGCTGAGAGGGCCTAAAAGCAATGACATCTTAATAGCAACCAACACACCCTAGAACTAAGATCTTGGTTTCTAACACCATTCTTCAATAAAAGGAATCAGGATTCCTTTTAGGGCTGGGGCAGGAAATATACAAAATATATAAGATGATCCTGTAGTATTTTGTAGTGCCAGAAAGTAAGAAAGTGCTAAATTATATACATACACACATACATACATACATACCACCATGATGGAGTATTTCAAAGGGACACAAGAGTAAGGTGAAAGAACCCTACAATGGCCAAAGTTGGAATATTTTCAGCATAAAATATAACCCAATTAAATTAAAACCCAAGTATCAAATAAATATCCATCAGTCTATACTGACATAAACAATTGAATAAATTAATGGGAAAGAGACAAATTCCCTGTACAGAAGCATTCCAAATAATTTGTGTAAATACTTCATTCTCACAGAGGTAGAGCTCAACTCCCCGCTTCTTAAGTGTGGGCCGTGCACAATGACTTCCTTCAAAAGAGTACAGTACAGAGGGGAGAAAAGAGTACCTTCATAGAGGAGGAACCTGACAAACACTAACTCAGATGATCAAGATAAAAATCAAAAGTAATAGCTCATTTGTTAGTATTTACCTTTGATATTGTGTGATGAAAATGGCATTTTATCTCTGTGATCCTTCTCCCTAAAACCCATAACCCTAGTGTACCCCCCTCTTCAAAACAATCAGGTAAATTCCAGTTAACAGGCATTCTACATAATATCTGAACAGTACTCATCAAAACAGTTGAGGTCATCAAAAATAAGTAAAGTCTTAGAAGCTTATCCAACCAAGAGGAGCCTAAACAGATAGTACTAAATATAATATGCTATCTTAGATAAAAATCTTGGAACTGAAAAAGATCATTAGGTAAAAATGGGGGGCGGGATTTTAATAATTATGAACTTCAGTTAATAATAATGTATCAACATTGATTCATTAATTGTGACAAATGTTCCATACTAATGTAGGACATTAATAACAGGGGAAATTAAATTAGGAGTATATCGGATGTCTCAGTAGAGTCTACAAAATTTTCCTATAAATCTAAAATTATTTTAAAATAAAGTTTTATTTTACTGATCTTTGGCACATTTTCCATGCAACAACAAATTACTAACAATTTAAAACTTTAATGATCTTGAATATTTAATAATAATATCTCATGCCCAATCAGATCCTTTTATTTTATGTTTTAGCATTTTCAAAATTATTACTCAGTAGTTATTTTTCTCAATTAATGATTTCTCTTGCAAGGTGACCATAGGATCTAGGGCTTAGGGCATGAACTGCATAAGTCTGGAAAACTGGCTTCAAATTGGGTGATTCTATGACCTTAAAAACTTTCTATCCCCTGTGGGAAATAAGTCATGTACGAAGCAATAGTCAATGAATATTTCTTTAAATAAATCAAAACAAAAATAAAATTGCTAAATATCTTGATCTCAAGAAAACTCACAAGAAAAATAAAATCTTCATGTTCCCTTGCCAACTCAAGACCATCAAACTGGGCTAAAGCTTTTCAATAATCTGCAGCTGTTACTAACATAAGGAATTCATAAACCATGCTGATATTTCAAG